>NW_025316787.1:2502142-2814910 GCF_910594005.1 Cervus elaphus
TTCACACCTTTTCATGCTCCTCGCATTTTTCACACCTTTTCATGCTCTTTGCCTTTTTCACACCTTTTCATGCTCCTTGTACTTTTTTTTTGCTCCTCGCATTTTTCACACCTTTTCATGCGCCTTGCATTTTTCAAACCTTTTCATTCTCCGTGCATTTTTCACACCTTTTCATGCTCCTCACATTTTTACTCCTTTTCATGCTCCTTGTATTTTTCTTTTTGCTCCTCGCATTTTCCACACAATTTCTTGCTCCTTGCATTTTTCAAACCTTTTCATGCTCCTCGCATTTTTCACACATTTTCATGCTCCTTGCATTTTTCACACCTTTTCATGCTCCTCGCTTTTTTCACACCTTTTCATGCTCCTCGCATTTTTCACACCTTTTCGTGGTCCTCGTCTTTATTTTTTTTTGCTCCTCTCATTTTTCACAACTTTTTATGCTCCTTGCATTTTTCACACCTTTTCATGCTCCTCGCATTTTTCACAACTTTTCATGCTCCTCGCATTTTTCACACCTTTTCATGCTCCTGGTCTTTTTTTTTTTTTGCTCCTCGCATTTTTCACACCTTTTCATGCTCCTCGCATTTTTCACACCTTTTCATGCTCCTCCCATTTTTCACACCTTTTCATGCTCCTCGCATTTTTCACACCTTTTCATGCTCCTCGCATTTTTCACACCTTTTCATGCTCCTCGCATTTATCACACCTTTTCATGCTCCTCGCATTTTTCACTCCTATTCATGTTGCTCGCATTTTTCACAGCTTTTCATGCTCCTTGCATTTTTCACACCTTTTCATGCTCCTCGCATGTTTCACACCTTTTCATGCTCTTTGCCTTTTTCACACCTTTTCATGCTCCTTGTACTTTTTTTTTGCTCCTCGCATTTTTCACACCTTTTCATGCGCCTTGCATTTTTCAAACCTTTTCATGCGCCTTGCATTTTTCAAACCTTTTCATTCTCCGTGCATTTTTCACACCTTTTCATGCTCCTCACATTTTTACTCCTTTTCATGCTCCTTGTATTTTTCTTTTTGCTCCTCGCATTTTCCACACAATTTCTTGCTCATTGCATTTTTCAAACCTTTTCATGCTCCTCGCATTTTTCACACATTTTCATGCTCCTTGCATTTTTCACACCTTTTCATGCTCATCGTTTTTTCACACCTTTTCATGCTCCTCGCATTTTTCACACCGTTTCGTGGTCCTCGTCTTTTTTTTTTTTTACTCCTCTCATTTTTCACAACTTTTCATGCTCCTTGCATTTTTCACACCTTTTCATGCTCCTTACATTTTACACACCTTTTCATGCTCCTCGCATTTTTACACCTTTTCATGCTCCTTGTATTTTTTTTTTGCTCCTCGCATTTTTCACACATTTTCATGCTCCTTGCATTTTTCAAAACTTTTCATGCTCCTCGCATTTTTCACACCTTTTCATGCCCCTTGCATTTTTCACACCTTTTCATGCTCCTTCTATTTTTTTTTTGCTCCTCGCATTTTTCACACTTTTTCATGCTCCTTGCATTTTACACACCTTTTCATGCTCCTCGCATGTTTCACACCTTTTCATGCTCCTCATATTTTTCACAGCTTTTCATTCTCCTCGTATTTTTCACACCTTTTCATGCTCCTCGCATTTTTCACACCTATTCATGCTCCTCGTCTTTTTCTTTTTTTTTTCTGCTCCTCGCATTTGCCACAATTATTCATGCTACTTGCATTTTTTTTTGCTCCTCGCATTTTTCACACATTTTCATGCTCCTTGCATTTTTCACACCTTTTCATGCTCCTCGCTTTTTTCACACCTTTTCATGCTCCTCGCATTTTTCACACCTTTTCGTGGTCCTCGTCTTTTTTTTTTTTTGCTCCTCTCATTTTTCACAACTTTTCATTCTCCTTGCATTTTTCACACCTTTTCATGCTCCTCGCATTTTTCACACCTTTTCATGCTCCTCGTCTTTTTTTTTTTGCTCCTTGCATTTTTCACACCTTTTCATGCTCCTTGCATTTTTCACATCTTTTCATGCTCCTCCCATTTTTCACACCCTTTCATGCTCCTCGCATTTTTCACACCTTTTCATGATCCTCGCATTTTTCACACCTTTTCATGCTCCTCGCATTTTTCACACCTTTTCATGGTCCTCGCATTTTTCACTCCTATTCATGTTGCTCGCATTTTTCACAGCTTTTCATGCTCCTTGCTTTTTTCACACCTTTTCATGCTCCTCGCATTTTTTACACCTTTTCATGCTCCTTGCATTTTTCACACCTTTTCATGCTCCTCACATTTTTACTCCTTTTCATGCTCCTTGTATTTTTTTTTTTGCTCCTTGCATTTTCCACACAATTTCTTGCTCCTTGCATTTTTCAAACCTTTTCATGCTCCTCGCATTTTTCACACATTTTCATGCTCCTTGCATTTTTCACACCTTTTCATGCTCCTCGTTTTTTCACACCTTTTCATACTCCTCGCATTTTTCACACCTTTTCGTGGTCCTCGTCTTTTTTTTTTTCCTGCTCTCATTTTTCACAACTTTTCATGCTCCTTGCATTTTTCACACCTTTTCATGCTCCTCGCATTTTTCACTCCTTTTCATGGTCCTCGGATTTTTCACTCTTTTTCATGCTCCTCGTCCTTTTTTTTTTTTTTGCTCCTCGCATGTTTCACATCTTTTCATGCTCGTCGCATTTTTCACACCTTTTCATGCTCATCGTTTTTTCACACCTTTTCATGCTCCTCGCATTTTTCACACCTTTTCGTGGTCCTCGTCTTTTTTTTTTTTTGCTACTCTCATTTTTTACAACTTTTCATGCTCCTTGCATTTTTCACACCTATTCATGCTCCTCGCATTTTTCACTCCTTTTCATGGTCCTCGCATTTTTCACACCTTTTCATGCTCCTCGTCCTTTTTTGTTTTTTTGCTCCTCGCATGTTTCACACCTTTTCATGCTCGTCGCATTTTTCACACCTTTTCATGCTCCTTGTTTTTTTCACACCTTTTCATGCTCCTCGTATTTTTCTTTTTTTTTTTTTTTGCTCCTCGCATTTTTCACACCTTTTCATGCTCCTCGCATTTTTCACACCTTTATATGCTCCTCGTCTTATTTTTGTTTTGCTCCTCGCATTTTTCACACCTTTTCATGCTCCTCATATTTTTCACAGCTTTTCATTCTCCTCGTATTTTTCACACCTTTTCATGCTCCTCGCATTTTTCACACCTATTCATGCTCCTCGTCTTTTTCTTTCTTTTTTTTTTTGCTCCTCCCATTTGCCACAATTATTCATGCTCCTTGCATTTTTTTTGCTCCTCGCATTTTTCACACATTTTCATGCTCCTTGCATTTTTCACACCTTTTCATGCTCCTCGCTTTTTTCACACCTTTTCATGCTCCTCGCATTTTTCACACCTTTTCGTGGTCCTCGTCTTTTTTTTTTTTTTGCTCCTCTCATTTTTCACAACTTTTCATTCTCCTTGCATTTTTCACACCTTTTCATGCTCCTTGCATTTTTCACAACTTTTCATGCTCCTCGCATTTTTCACAGCTTTTCATGCTCCTGGTCTTTTTTTTTTTTTGCTCCTCGCATTTTTCACACCTTTTCATGTTCCTCGCATTTTTCACACCTTTTCATGCTCCTCCCATTTTTCACACCTTTTCATGCTCCTCGCATTTTTCACACCTTTTCATGCTCCTCGCATTTTTCACACCTTTTCATGCTCCTCGCATGTTTCACACCTTTTCATGCTCTTTGCCTTTTTCACACCTTTTCATGCTCCTTGTACTTTTTTTTTGCTCCTCGCATTTTTCACACCTTTTCATGCGCCTTGCATTTTTCAAACCTTTTCATTCTCCGTGCATTTTTCACACCTTTTCATGCTCCTCACATTTTTACTCCTTTTCATGCTCCTTGTATTTTTTTTTTGCTGCTCGCATTTTCCACACAATTTCTTGCTCCTTGAATTTTTCACACCTTTTCATGCTCCTCGTTTTTTCACACCTTTTCATTCTCCTCGCATTTTTCACACCGTTTCGTGGTCCTCGTCTTTTTTTTTTTTTGCTCCTCTCATTTTTCACAACTTTTCATGCTCCTTGCATTTTTCACACTTTTTCATGCTCCTTGCATTTTACACACCTTTTCATGCTCCTCGCATGTTTCACACCTTTTCATGCTCCTCATATTTTTCACAGCTTTTGATTCTCCTCGTATTTTTCACACCTTTTCATGCTATTCGCATTTTTCACACCTTTTCATGCTCCTCCCATTTTTCACACCCTTTCATGCTCCTCGCATTTTTCACACCTTTTCATGATCCTCGCATTTTTCACACCTTTTCATGCTCCTCGCATTTTTCACACCTTTTCATGGTCCTCGCATTTTTCACACCTTTATATGCTCCTCGTCTTATTTTTTTTTGCTCCTCGCATTTTTCACACCTTTTCATGCTCCTCATCTTTGTTTTTTTTTTTTGCTCCTCGCATTTTTCACACCTTTTCATGCTCCTTGCATTTTTCACACCTTTTCATGCTCCTCATCTTTGTTTTTTTTTTTTTGCTCCTCGCATTTTTCACACCTTTTCATGCTCCTCGCATTTTTCACACCTTTTCGTGGTCCTCGTCTTTTTTTTTTTTTTTGCTACTCTCATTTTTTACAACTTTTCATGCTCCTTGCATTTTTCACACCTATTCATGCTCCTCGCATTTTTCACTCCTTTTCATGGTCCTCGCATTTTTCACACCTTTTCATGCTCCTCGTCCTTTTTTGTTTTTTTGCTCCTCGCATGTTTCACACCTTTTCATGCTCGTCGCATTTTTCACACCTTTTCATGCTCCTTGCTTTTTTCACACCTTTTCATGCTCCTCGTATTTTTCTTTTTTTTTTTTTTCGCTCCTCGCCTTTTTTACACCTTTTCATGCTCCTTGCATTTTTCACACCTTTTCATGCTCCTCATCTTTTTCTTTTTTTTTTTTTTTGCTCCTCGCATTTTTCACACCTTTTCATGCTCCTCGCATTTTTCACACCTTTATATGCTCCTCGTCTTATTTTTGTTTTGCTCCTCGCATTTTTCACACCTTTTCATGCTCCTCATATTTTTCACAGCTTTTCATTCTCCTCGTATTTTTCACACCTTTTCATGCTCCTCGCATTTTTCACACCTATTCATGCTCCTCGTCTTTTTCTTTCTTTTTTTTTTTGCTCCTCCCATTTGCCACAATTATTCATGCTCCTTGCATTTTTTTTGCTCCTCGCATTTTTCACACATTTTCATGCTCCTTGCATTTTTCACACCCTTTCATGCTCCTCGCATTTTTCACACCTTATCATGATCCTCGCATTTTTCACACCTTTTCATGCTCCTCGCATTTTTCACTCCTTTTCATGGTCCTCGCATTTTTCACACTTTTTCATGCTCCTCGTCCTTTTTTTTTTTTTTGCTCCTCGCATGTTTCACACCTTTTCATGCTCATCGCATTTTTCACACCTTTTCATGCTCCTTGCTTTTTTCACACCTTTTCATGCTCCTCGTATTTTTCTTTTTTTTTTTTTTCGCTCCTCGCCTTTTTTACACCTTTTTCATGCTCCTTGCATTTTTCACACCTTTTCATTCTCCTCATCTTTTTCTTTTTTTTTTTTTGCTCCTCGCATTTTTCACACCTTTTCATGCTCCTCGCATTTTTCACACCTTTATATGCTCCTCGTCTTATTTTTTTTTTTGCTCCAGGCATTTTTCACGCCTTTTCATGCTCCTTGCATTTTTCACACCTTTTCATGCTCCTCGTCTTTTTCTTTTTATTTTTTCTTCTCGCATTTTTCACACTTTTTCATGCTCCTTGCATTTTACACACCTTTTCATGCTCCTCGCATTTTTACACCTTTTCATGCCCCTTGTATTTTTTTTTTGCTCCTCGCATTTTTCACACCTTTTCATGCTCCTTGCATTTTTCACACCTTTTCATGCTCCTTGTATTTTTTTTTTGCTCCTCGCATTTTTCACACTTTTTCATGCTCCTTGCATTTTACACACCTTTTCATGCTCCTCGCATGTTTCACACCTTTTCATGCTCCTCATATTTTTCACAGCTTTTCATTCTCCTCGTATTTTTCACACCTTTTCATGCTCCTCGCATTTTTCACACCTATTCATGCCCCTCATCTTTTTTTTTTTTTTTTTGCTCCTCGCATTTGCCACAATTTTTCATGCTCCTTGCATTTTCTTTTTGCTCCTCGCATTTTTCACACATTTTAATGCTCCTTGCATTTTTCACACCTTTTCATGCTCCTCGCTTTTTTCACACCTTTTCATGCTCCTCGCATTTTTCACACCTTTTCGTGGTCCTCGTCTTTTTTTTTTTTGCTCCTCTCATTTTTCACAACTTTTCATGCTCCTTGCATTTTTCACACCTTTTCATGCTCCTCGCATTTTTCACAACTTTTCATGCTCCTCGCATTTTTCACACCTTTTCATGCTCCTGGTCTTTTTTTTTTTTTTGCTCCTCGCATTTTTCACACCTTTTCATGCTCCTCGCATTTTTCACACCTTTTCATGCTCCTCCCATTTTTCACACCTTTTCATGCTCCTCGCATTTTTCACACCTTTTCATGATCCTCGCATTTTTCACACCTTTTCATGCTCCTCGCATTTTTCACACCTTTTCATGGTCCTCGCATTTTTCACTCCTATTCATGTTGCTCGCATTTTTCACAGCTTTTCATGCTCCTTGCATTTTTCACACCTTTTCATGCTCCTCGCATTTTTCACACCTTTTCATGCTCCTTGCCTTTTTCACACCTTTTCATGCTCCTTATACTTTTTTTTTGCTCCTCGCATTTTTCACACCTTTTCATGCGCCTTGCATTTTTCAAACCTTTTCATTCTCCGTGCATTTTTCACACCTTTTCATGCTCCTCACATTTTTACTCCTTTTCATGCTCCTTGTATTTTTCTTTTTGCTCCTCGCATTTTCCACACAATTTCTTGCTCATTGCATTTTTCAAACCTTTTCATGCTCCTCGCATTTTTCACACATTTTCATGCTCCTTGCATTTTTCACACCTTTTCATGCTCCTCGCTTTTTTCACACCTTTTCATGCTCCTCGCATTTTTCACACCTTTTCGTGGTCCTCGTCTTTATTTTTTTTTGCTCCTCTCATTTTTCACAACTTTTCATGCTCCTTGCATTTTTCACACCTTTTCATGCTCCTCGCATTTTTCACAACTTTTCATGCTCCTCGCATTTTTCACACCTTTTCATGCTCCTCGTCTTTTTTTTTTTTTGCTCCTCGCATTTTTCACACCTTTTCATGCTCCTCGCATTTTTCACACCTTTTCATGCTCCTCCCATTTTTCACACCTTTTCATGCTCCTCGCATTTTTCACACCTTTTCATGCTCCTCGCATTTTTCACACCTTTTCATGCTCCTCGCATTTATCACACCTTTTCATGGTCCTCGCATTTTTCACTCCTATTCATGTTGCTCGCATTTTTCACAGCTTTTCATGCTCCTTGCATTTTTCACACCTTTTCATGCTCCTCGCATTTTTCACACCTTTTCATGCTCTTTGCCTTTTTCACACCTTTTCATGCTCCTTGTACTTTTTTTTTGCTCCTCGCATTTTTCACACCTTTTCATGCGCCTTGCATTTTTCAAACCTTTTCATGCGCCTTGCATTTTTCAAACCTTTTCATTCTCCGTGCATTTTTCACACCTTTTCATGCTCCTCACATTTTTACTCCTTTTCATGCTCCTTGTATTTTTCTTTTTGCTCCTCGCATTTTCCACACAATTTCTTGCTCATTGCATTTTTCAAACCTTTTCATGCTCCTCGCATTTTTCACACATTTTCATGCTCCTTGCATTTTTCACACCTTTTCATGCTCATCGTTTTTTCACACCTTTTCATGCTCCTCGCATTTTTCACACCGTTTCGTGGTCCTCGTCTTTTTTTTTTTTTACTCCTCTCATTTTTCACAACTTTTCATGCTCCTTGCATTTTTCACACCTTTTCATGCTCCTTACATTTTACACACCTTTTCATGCTCCTCGCATTTTTACACCTTTTCATGCTCCTTGTATTTTTTTTTTGCTCCTCGCATTTTTCACACATTTTCATGCTCCTTGCATTTTTCAAAACTTTTCATGCTCCTCGCATTTTTCACACCTTTTCATGCCCCTTGCATTTTTCACACCTTTTCATGCTCCTTCTATTTTTTTTTTGCTCCTCGCATTTTTCACACTTTTTCATGCTCCTTGCATTTTACACACCTTTTCATGCTCCTCGCATTTTTCACACCTTTTCATGCTCCTCATATTTTTCACAGCTTTTCATTCTCCTCGTATTTTTCACACCTTTTCATGCTCCTCGCATTTTTCACACCTATTCATGCTCCTCGTCTTTTTCTTTTTTTTTTCTGCTCCTCGCATTTGCCACAATTATTCATGCTACTTGCATTTTTTTTTGCTCCTCGCATTTTTCACACATTTTCATGCTCCTTGCATTTTTCACACCTTTTCATGCTCCTCGCTTTTTTCACACCTTTTCATGCTCCTCGCATTTTTCACACCTTTTCGTGGTCCTCGTCTTTTTTTTTTTTTGCTCCTCTCATTTTTCACACCTTTTCATTCTCCTTGCATTTTTCACACCTTTTCATGCTCCTCGCATTTTTCACACCTTTTCATGCTCCTCGTCTTTTTTTTTTTTCTCCTTGCATTTTTCACACCTTTTCATGCTCCTTGCATTTTTCACACCTTTTCATGCTCCTCCCATTTTTCACACCTTTTCATGCTCCTCGCATTTTTCACACCTTTTCATGATCCTCGCATTTTTCACACCTTTTCATGCTCCTCGCATTTTTCACACCTTTTCATGGTCCTCGCATTTTTCACACCTTTTCATGTTGCTCGCATTTTTCACAGCTTTTCATGCTCCTTGCTTTTTTCACACCTTTTCATGCTCCTCGCATTTTTTACACCTTTTCATGCTCCTTGCATTTTTCACACCTTTTCATGCTCCTCACATTTTTACTCCTTTTCATGCTCCTTGTATTTTTTTTTTGCTCCTCGCATTTTCCACACAATTTCTTGCTCCTTGCATTTTTCAAACCTTTTCATGCTCCTCGCATTTTTCACACATTTTCATGCTCCTTGCATTTTTCACACCTTTTCATGCTCCTCGTTTTTTCACACCTTTTCATACTCCTCGCATTTTTCACACCTTTTCGTGGTCCTCGTCTTTTTTTTTTTCCTGCTCTCATTTTTCACAACTTTTCATGCTCCTTGCATTTTTCACACCTTTTCATGCTCCTCGCATTTTTCACTCCTTTTCATGGTCCTCGCATTTTTCACTCTTTTTCATGCTCCTCGTCCTTTTTTTTTTTTTTGCTCCTCGCATGTTTCACATCTTTTCATGCTCGTCGCATTTTTCACACCTTTTCATGCTCATCGTTTTTTCACACCTTTTCATGCTCCTCGCATTTTTCACACCTTTTCGTGGTCCTCGTCTTTTTTTTTTTTTGCTTCTCTCATTTTTTACAACTTTTCATGCTCCTTGCATTTTTCACACCTATTCATGCTCCTCGCATTTTTCACTCCTTTTCATGGTCCTCGCATTTTTCACACCTTTTCATGCTCCTCGTCCTTTTTTGTTTTTTTGCTCCTCGCATGTTTCACACCTTTTCATGCTCGTCGCATTTTTCACACCTTTTCATGCTCCTTGCTTTTTTCACACCTTTTCATGCTCCTCGTATTTTTCTTTTTTTTTTTTTTTGCTCCTCGCATTTTTCACACCTTTTCATGCTCCTCGCATTTTTCACACCTTTATATGCTCCTCGTCTTATTTTTGTTTTGCTCCTCGCATTTTTCACACCTTTTCATGCTCCTCATATTTTTCACAGCTTTTCATTCTCCTCGTATTTTTCACACCTTTTCATGCTCCTCGCATTTTTCACACCTATTCATGCTCCTCGTCTTTTTCTTTCTTTTTTTTTTTGCTCCTCCCATTTGCCACAATTATTCATGCTCCTTGCATTTTTTTTGCTCCTCGCATTTTTCACACATTTTCATGCTCCTTGCATTTTTCACACCTTTTCATGCTCCTCGCTTTTTTCACACCTTTTCATGCTCCTCGCATTTTTCACACCTTTTCGTGGTCCTCGTCTTTTTTTTTTTTTGCTCCTCTCATTTTTCACAACTTTTCATGCTCCTTGCATTTTTCACACCTTTTCATGCTCCTCGCATTTTTCACAACTTTTCATGCTCCTCGCATTTTTCACACCTTTTCATGTTACTTGCCTTTTCACACCTTTTCATGCTCCTCGCTTTTTTCACACCTTTTCATGCTGCTCGTATTTTTCTTTTTTTTTTTTTTTTGGTCGTCGCCTTTTTTACACCTTTTCATGCTGCTTGCAGTTTTCACACCTTTTCATGCTCGTCCTCTTTTTCTTTTTTTTTTTTCTCCTCGCTTTTTTCACACCTTTTCATGCTCCTTGCATTTTACACACCTTTTCATGCTCCTCGTCTTTTTTTTTTTTTGCTCCTCGCATTATTCACATCTTTTCATGCTCCTCGTCTTTTTTTTTTTTGCTCCTCACATTTTTCACACGTTTTCATGCTCCTCGAATTTTTCACACCTTTTCATGCACCTCGCATTTTTCACACCTTTTCATGCTCCTAGCATTTTTCACACCTTTTCATGCACCTCGTCTTTTTTTTTTCTCCTCGCATGTTTCACACCTTTTCATGCTCCTCGCATGTTTCACACCTTTTCATGCTCCTAGCATTTTTCACACCTTTTCATGCACCTCGTCTTTTTTTTTCTCCTCGCATTTTTCACACCTTTTCATGCTCCTCGCATTTTTCACACCTTTTCATGCTCCTCGCATTTTTCACACCTTTTCATGCTCCTCGCATGTTTCACACCTTTTCATGCTCTTTGCCTTTTTCACACCTTTTCATGCTCCTTGTACTTTTTTTTTGCTCCTCGCATTTTTCACACCTTTTCATGCGCCTTGCATTTTTCAAACCTTTTCATTCTCCGTGCATTTTTCACACCTTTTCATGCTCCTCACATTTTTACTCCTTTTCATGCTCCTTGTATTTTTTTTTTGCTGCTCGCATTTTCCACACAATTTCTTGCTCCTTGAATTTTTCACACCTTTTCATGCTCCTCGTTTTTTCACACCTTTTCATTCTCCTCGCATTTTTCACACCGTTTCGTGGTCCTCGTCTTTTTTTTTTTTTGCTCCTCTCATTTTTCACAACTTTTCATGCTCCTTGCATTTTTCACACTTTTTCATGCTCCTTGCATTTTACACACCTTTTCATGCTCCTCGCATGTTTCACACCTTTTCATGCTCCTCATATTTTTCACATCTTTTGATTCTCCTCGTATTTTTCACACCTTTTCATGCTATTCGCATTTTTCACACCTTTTCATGCTCCTCCCATTTTTCACACCCTTTCATGCTCCTCGCATTTTTCACACCTTTTCATGATCCTCGCATTTTTCACACCTTTTCATGCTCCTCGCATTTTTCACACCTTTTCATGGTCCTCGCATTTTTCACACCTTTATATGCTCCTCGTCTTATTTTTTTTTGCTCCTCGCATTTTTCACACCTTTTCATGCTCCTCATCTTTGTTTTTTTTTTTTTGCTCCTCGCATTTTTCACACCTTTTCATGCTCCTCACATTTTTCACACCTTTTCATGCTCCTCATCTTTGTTTTTTTTTTTTTGCTCCTCGCATTTTTCACACCTTTTCATGCTCCTCGCATTTTTCACACCTTTTCGTGGTCCTCGTCTTTTTTTTTTTTTTGCTACTCTCATTTTTTACAACTTTTCATGCTCCTTGCATTTTTCACACCTTTTCATGCTCCTCGCATTTATCACACCTTTTCATGGTCCTCGCATTTTTCACTCCTATTCATGTTGCTCGCATTTTTCACAGCTTTTCATGCTCCTTGCATTTTTCACACCTTTTCATGCTCCTCGCATGTTTCACACCTTTTCATGCTCTTTGCCTTTTTCACACCTTTTCATGCTCCTTGTACTTTTTTTTTTGCTCCTCGCATTTTTCACACCTTTTCATGCGCCTTGCATTTTTCAAACCTTTTCATGCGCCTTGCATTTTTCAAACCTTTTCATTCTCCGTGCATTTTTCACACCTTTTCATGCTCCTCACATTTTTACTCCTTTTCATGCTCCTTGTATTTTTCTTTTTGCTCCTCGCATTTTCCACACAATTTCTTGCTCATTGCATTTTTCAAACCTTTTCATGCTCCTCGCATTTTTCACACATTTTCATGCTCCTTGCATTTTTCACACCTTTTCATGCTCATCGTTTTTTCACACCTTTTCATGCTCCTCGCATTTTTCACACCGTTTCGTGGTACTCGTCTTTTTTTTTTTTTACTCCTCTCATTTTTCACAACTTTTCATGCTCCTTGCATTTTTCACACCTTTTCATGCTCCTTACATTTTACACACCTTTTCATGCTCCTCGCATTTTTACACCTTTTCATGCTCCTTGTATTTTTTTTTTGCTCCTCGCATTTTTCACACATTTTCATGCTCCTTGCATTTTTCAAAACTTTTCATGCTCCTCGCATTTTTCACACCTTTTCATGCCCCTTGCATTTTTCACACCTTTTCATGCTCCTTCTATTTTTTTTTTGCTCCTCGCATTTTTCACACTTTTTCATGCTCCTTGCATTTTACACACCTTTTCATGCTCCTCGCATGTTTCACACCTTTTCATGCTCCTCATATTTTTCACAGCTTTTCATTCTCCTCGTATTTTTCACACCTTTTCATGCTCCTCGCATTTTTCACACCTATTCATGCTCCTCGTCTTTTTCTTTTTTTTTTCTGCTCCTCGCATTTGCCACAATTATTCATGCTACTTGCATTTTTTTTTGCTCCTCGCATTTTTCACACATTTTCATGCTCCTTGCATTTTTCACACCTTTTCATGCTCCTCGCTTTTTTCACACCTTTTCATGCTCCTCGCATTTTTCACACCTTTTCGTGGTCCTCGTCTTTTTTTTTTTTTGCTCCTCTCATTTTTCACACCTTTTCATTCTCCTTGCATTTTTCACACCTTTTCATGCTCCTCGCATTTTTCACACCTTTTCATGCTCCTCGTCTTTTTTTTTTTGCTCCTTGCATTTTTCACACCTTTTCATGCTCCTTGCATTTTTCACATCTTTTCATGCTCCTCCCATTTTTCACACCTTTTCATGCTCCTCGCATTTTTCACACCTTTTCATGATCCTCGCATTTTTCACACCTTTTCATGCTCCTCGCATTTTTCACACCTTTTCATGGTCCTCGCATTTTTCACTCCTATTCATGTTGCTCGCATTTTTCACAGCTTTTCATGCTCCTTGCTTTTTTCACACCTTTTCATGCTCCTCGCATTTTTTACACCTTTTCATGCTCCTTGCATTTTTCACACCTTTTCATGCTCCTCACATTTTTACTCCTTTTCATGCTCCTTGTATTTTTTTTTTGCTCCTCGCATTTTCCACACAATTTCTTGCTCCTTGCATTTTTCAAACCTTTTCATGCTCCTCGCATTTTTCACACATTTTCATGCTCCTTGCATTTTTCACACCTTTTCATGCTCCTCGTTTTTTCACACCTTTTCATGCTCCTCGCATTTTTCACACCTTTTCGTGGTCCTCGTCTTTTTTTTTTTCCTGCTCTCATTTTTCACAACTTTTCATGCTCCTTGCATTTTTCACACCTTTTCATGCTCCTCGCATTTTTCACTCCTTTTCATGGTCCTCGCATTTTTCACTCTTTTTCATGCTCCTCGTCCTTTTTTTTTTTTTTGCTCCTCGCATGTTTCACATCTTTTCATGCTCGTCGCATTTTTCACACCTTTTCATGCTCATCGTTTTTTCACACCTTTTCATGCTCCTCGCATTTTTCACACCTTTTCGTGGTCCTCGTCTTTTTTTTTTTTTGCTACTCTCATTTTTTACAACTTTTCATGCTCCTTGCATTTTTCACACCTATTCATGCTCCTCGCATTTTTCACTCCTTTTCATGGTCCTCGCATTTTTCACACCTTTTCATGCTCCTCGTCCTTTTTTGTTTTTTTGCTCCTCGCATGTTTCACACCTTTTCATGCTCGTCGCATTTTTCACACCTTTTCATGCTCCTTGCTTTTTTCACACCTTTTCATGCTCCTCGTATTTTTCTTTTTTTTTTTTTTTTGCTCCTCGCATTTTTCACACCTTTTCATGCTCCTCGCATTTTTCACACCTTTATATGCTCCTCGTCTTATTTTTGTTTTGCTCCTCGCATTTTTCACACCTTTTCATGCTCCTCATATTTTTCACAGCTTTTCATTCTCCTCGTATTTTTCACACCTTTTCATGCTCCTCGCATTTTTCACACCTATTCATGCTCCTCGTCTTTTTCTTTCTTTTTTTTTTTGCTCCTCCCATTTGCCACAATTATTCATGCTCCTTGCATTTTTTTTGCTCCTCGCATTTTTCACACATTTTCATGCTCCTTGCATTTTTCACACCTTTTCATGCTCCTCGCTTTTTTCACACCTTTTCATGCTCCTCGCATTTTTCACACCTTTTCGTGGTCCTCGTCTTTTTTTTTTTTTGCTCCTCTCATTTTTCACAACTTTTCATGCTCCTTGCATTTTTCACACCTTTTCATGCTCCTCGCATTTTTCACAACTTTTCATGCTCCTCGCATTTTTCACACCTTTTCATGTTACTTGCCTTTTCACACCTTTTCATGCTCCTCGCTTTTTTCACACCTTTTCATGCTGCTCGTATTTTTCTTTTTTTTTTTTTTTTGGTCCTCGCCTTTTTTACACCTTTTCATGCTGCTTGCAGTTTTCACACCTTTTCATGCTCGTCCTCTTTTTCTTTTATTTTTTTTCTCCTCGCTTTTTTCACACCTTTTCATGCTCCTTGCATTTTACACACCTTTTCATGCTCCTCGTCTTTTTTTTTTTTGCTCCTCGCATTATTCACATCTTTTCATGCTCCTCGTCTTTTTTTTTTTTGCTCCTCACATTTTTCACACGTTTTCATGCTCCTCGAATTTTTCACACCTTTTCATGCACCTCGCATTTTTCACACCTTTTCATGCTCCTAGCATTTTTCACACCTTTTCATGCACCTCGTGTTTTTTTTTTCTCCTCGCATGTTTCACACCTTTTCATGCTCCTCGCATGTTTCACACCTTTTCATGCTCCTAGCATTTTTCACACCTTTTCATGCACCTCGTCTTTTTTTTTCTCCTCGCATTTTTCACACATTTTCATGCTCCTTGCATTTTTCACACCTTTTCATGCTCCTTGCATTTTTCACACCTTTTCATGCTCCTCGCATGTTTCACACCTTTTCATGCTCTTTGCCTTTTTCACACCTTTTCATGCTCCTTGTACTTTTTTTTTGCTCCTCGCATTTTTCACACCTTTTCATGCGCCTTGCATTTTTCAAACCTTTTCATTCTCCGTGCATTTTTCACACCTTTTCATGCTCCTCACATTTTTACTCCTTTTCATGCTCCTTGTATTTTTTTTTTGCTGCTCGCATTTTCCACACAATTTCTTGCTCCTTGAATTTTTCACACCTTTTCATGCTCCTCGTTTTTTCACACCTTTTCATTCTCCTCGCATTTTTCACACCGTTTCGTGGTCCTCGTCTTTTTTTTTTTTTGCTCCTCTCATTTTTCACAACTTTTCATGCTCCTTGCATTTTTCACACTTTTTCATGCTCCTTGCATTTTACACACCTTTTCATGCTCCTCGCATGTTTCACACCTTTTCATGCTCCTCATATTTTTCACAGCTTTTGATTCTCCTCGTATTTTTCACACCTTTTCATGCTATTCGCATTTTTCACACCTTTTCATGCTCCTCCCATTTTTCACACCCTTTCATGCTCCTCGCATTTTTCACACCTTTTCATGATCCTCGCATTTTTCACACCTTTTCATGCTCCTCGCATTTTTCACACCTTTTCATGGTCCTCGCATTTTTCACACCTTTTTATGCTCCTCGTCTTATTTTTTTTTGCTCCTCGCATTTTTCACACCTTTTCATGCTCCTCATCTTTGTTTTTTTTTTTTTGCTCCTCGCATTTTTCACACCTTTTCATGCTCCTTGCATTTTTCACACCTTTTCATGCTCCTCATCTTTGTTTTTTTTTTTTGCTCCTCGCATTTTTCACACCTTTTCATGCTCCTCGCATTTTTCACACCTTTTCGTGGTCCTCGTCTTTTTTTTTTTTTTGCTACTCTCATTTTTTACAACTTTTCATGCTCCTTGCATTTTTCACACCTATTCATGCTCCTCGCATTTTTCACTCCTTTTCATGGTCCTCGCATTTTTCACACCTTTTCATGCTCCTCGTCCTTTTTTGTTTTTTTGCTCCTCGCATGTTTCACACCTTTTCATGCTCGTCGCATTTTTCACACCTTTTCATGCTCCTTGCTTTTTTCACACCTTTTCATGCTCCTCGTATTTTTCTTTTTTTTTTTTTTCGCTCCTCGCCTTTTTTACACCTTTTCATGCTCCTTGCATTTTTCACACCTTTTCATGCTCCTCATCTTTTTCTTTTTTTTTTTTTTTGCTCCTCGCATTTTTCACACCTTTTCATGCTCCTCGCATTTTTCACACCTTTATATGCTCCTCGTCTTATTTTTGTTTTGCTCCTCGCATTTTTCACACCTTTTCATGCTCCTCATATTTTTCACAGCTTTTCATTCTCCTCGTATTTTTCACACCTTTTCATGCTCCTCGCATTTTTCACACCTATTCATGCTCCTCGTCTTTTTCTTTCTTTTTTTTTTTGCTCCTCCCATTTGCCACAATTATTCATGCTCCTTGCATTTTTTTTGCTCCTCGCATTTTTCACACATTTTCATGCTCCTTGCATTTTTCACACCCTTTCATGCTCCTCGCATTTTTCACACCTTTTCATGCTCCTCGCATTTTTCACACCTTTTCATGCTCCTCGCATTTTTCACTCCTTTTCATGGTCCTCGCATTTTTCACACTTTTTCATGCTCCTCGTCCTTTTTTTTTTTTTTGCTCCTCGCATGTTTCACACCTTTTCATGCTCATCGCATTTTTCACACCTTTTCATGCTCCTTGCTTTTTTCACACCTTTTCATGCTCCTCGTATTTTTCTTTTTTTTTTTTTTCGCTCCTCGCCTTTTTTACACCTTTTTCATGCTCCTTGCATTTTTCACACCTTTTCATTCTCCTCATCTTTTTCTTTTTTTTTTTTTGCTCCTCGCATTTTTCACACCTTTTCATGCTCCTCGCATTTTTCACACCTTTATATGCTCCTCGTCTTATTTTTTTTTTTGCTCCAGGCATTTTTCACGCCTTTTCATGCTCCTTGCATTTTTCACACCTTTTCATGCTCCTCGTCTTTTTCTTTTTATTTTTTCTTCTCGCATTTTTCACACTTTTTCATGCTCCTTGCATTTTACACACCTTTTCATGCTCCTCGCATTTTTACACCTTTTCATGCTCCTTGTATTTTTTTTTTGCTCCTCGCATTTTTCACACCTTTTCATGCTCCTTGCATTTTTCACACCTTTTCATGCTCCTTGTTTTTTTTTTTTGCTCCTCGCATTTTTCACACTTTTTCATGCTCCTTGCATTTTACACACCTTTTCATGCTCCTCGCATGTTTCACACCTTTTCATGCTCCTCATATTTTTCACAGCTTTTCATTCTCCTCGTATTTTTCACACCTTTTCATGCTCCTCGCATTTTTCACACCTATTCATGCCCCTCATCTTTTTTTTTTTTTTTTTTGCTCCTCGCATTTGCCACAATTTTTCATGCTCCTTGCATTTTCTTTTTGCTCCTCGCATTTTTCACACATTTTTATGCTCCTTGCATTTTTCACACCTTTTCATGCTCCTCGCTTTTTTCACACCTTTTCATGCTCCTCGCATTTTTCACACCTTTTCGTGGTCCTCGTCTTTTTTTTTTTTGCTCCTCTCATTTTTCACAACTTTTCATGCTCCTTGCATTTTTCACACCTTTTCATGCTCCTCGCATTTTTCACAACTTTTCATGCTCCTCGCATTTTTCACACCTTTTCATGCTCCTGGTCTTTTTTTTTTTTTGCTCCTCGCATTTTTCACACCTTTTCATGCTCCTCGCATTTTTCACACCTTTTCATGCTCCTCCCATTTTTCACACCTTTTCATGCTCCTCGCATTTTTCACACCTTTTCATGATCCTCGCATTTTTCACACCTTTTCATGCTCCTCGCATTTTTCACACCTTTTCATGGTCCTCGCATTTTTCACTCCTATTCATGTTGCTCGCATTTTTCACAGCTTTTCATGCTCCTTGCATTTTTCACACCTTTTCATGCTCCTCGCATGTTTCACACCTTTTCATGCTCTTTGCCTTTTTCACACCTTTTCATGCTCCTTGTACTTTTTTTTTGCTCCTCGCATTTTTCACACCTTTTCATGCGCCTTGCATTTTTCAAACCTTTTCATTCTCCGTGCATTTTTCACACCTTTTCATGCTCCTCACATTTTTACTCCTTTTCATGCTCCTTGTATTTTTCTTTTTGCTCCTCGCATTTTCCACACAATTTCTTGCTCATTGCATTTTTCAAACCTTTTCATGCTCCTCGCATTTTTCACACATTTTCATGCTCCTTGCATTTTTCACACCTTTTCATGCTCCTCGCTTTTTTCACACCTTTTCATGCTCCTCGCATTTTTCACACCTTTTCGTGGTCCTCGTCTTTATTTTTTTTTGCTCCTCTCATTTTTCACAACTTTTCATGCTCCTTGCATTTTTCACACCTTTTCATGCTCCTCGCATTTTTCACAACTTTTCATGCTCCTCGCATTTTTCACACCTTTTCATGCTCCTGGTCTTTTTTTTTTTTTGCTCCTCGCATTTTTCACACCTTTTCATGCTCCTCGCATTTTTCACACCTTTTCATGCTCCTCCCATTTTTCACACCTTTTCATGCTCCTCGCATTTTTCACACCTTTTCATGCTCCTCGCATTTTTCACACCTTTTCATGCTCCTCGCATTTATCACACCTTTTCATGGTCCTCGCATTTTTCACTCCTATTCATGTTGCTCGCATTTTTCACAGCTTTTCATGCTCCTTGCATTTTTCACACCTTTTCATGCTCCTCGCATGTTTCACACCTTTTCATGCTCTTTGCCTTTTTCACACCTTTTCATGCTCCTTGTACTTTTTTTTTGCTCCTCGCATTTTTCACACCTTTTCATGCGCCTTGCATTTTTTCAAACCTTTTCATGCGCCTTGCATTTTTCAAACCTTTTCATTCTCCGTTCATTTTTCACACCTTTTCATGCTCCTCACATTTTTACTCCTTTTCATGCTCCTTGTATTTTTCTTTTTGCTCCTCGCATTTTCCACACAATTTCTTGCTCATTGCATTTTTCAAACCTTTTCATGCTCCTCGCATTTTTCACACATTTTCATGCTCCTTGCATTTTTCACACCTTTTCATGCTCATCGTTTTTTCACAACTTTTCATGCTCCTCGCATTTTTCACACCGTTTCGTGGTACTCGTCTTTTTTTTTTTTTACTCCTCTCATTTTTCACAACTTTTCATGCTCCTTGCATTTTTCACACCTTTTCATGCTCCTTACATTTTACACACCTTTTCATGCTCCTCGCATTTTTACACCTTTTCATGCTCCTTGTATTTTTTTTTTGCTCCTCGCATTTTTCACACATTTTCATGCTCCTTGCATTTTTCAAAACTTTTCATGCTCCTCGCATTTTTCACACCTTTTCATGCCCCTTGCATTTTTCACACCTTTTCATGCTCCTTCTATTTTTTTTTTGCTCCTCGCATTTTTCACACTTTTTCATGCTCCTTGCATTTTACACACCTTTTCATGCTCCTCGCATGTTTCACACCTTTTCATGCTCCTCATATTTTTCACAGCTTTTCATTCTCCTCGTATTTTTCACACCTTTTCATGCTCCTCGCATTTTTCACACCTATTCATGCTCCTCGTCTTTTTCTTTTTTTTTTCTGCTCCTCGCATTTGCCACAATTATTCATGCTACTTGCATTTTTTTTTGCTCCTCGCATTTTTCACACATTTTCATGCTCCTTGCATTTTTCACACCTTTTCATGCTCCTCGCTTTTTTCACACCTTTTCATGCTCCTCGCATTTTTCACACCTTTTCGTGGTCCTCGTCTTTTTTTTTTTTTGCTCCTCTCATTTTTCACAACTTTTCATTCTCCTTGCATTTTTCACACCTTTTCATGCTCCTCGCATTTTTCACACCTTTTCATGCTCCTCGTCTTTTTTTTTTTGCTCCTTGCATTTTTCACACCTTTTCATGCTCCTTGCATTTTTCACATCTTTTCATGCTCCTCCCATTTTTCACACCCTTTCATGCTCCTCGCATTTTTCACACCTTTTCATGATCCTCGCATTTTTCACACCTTTTCATGCTCCTCGCATTTTTCACACCTTTTCATGGTCCTCGCATTTTTCACTCCTATTCATGTTGCTCGCATTTTTCACAGCTTTTCCTGCTCCTTGCATTTTTCACACCTTTTCATGCTCCTTGTATTTTTTTTTTGCTCCTCGCATTTTTCACACCTTTTCATGCTCCTCACATTTTTACTCCTTTTCATGCTCCTTGTATTTTTTTTTTGCTCCTCGCATTTTCCACACAATTTCTTGCTCCTTGCATTTTTCAAACCTTTTCATGCTCCTCGCATTTTTCACACATTTTCATGCTCCTTGCATTTTTCACACCTTTTCATGCTCCTCGTTTTTTCACACCTTTTCATACTCCTCGCATTTTTCACACCTTTTCGTGGTCCTCGTCTTTTTTTTTTTCCTGCTCTCATTTTTCACAACTTTTCATGCTCCTTGCATTTTTCACACCTTTTCATGCTCCTCGCATTTTTCACTCCTTTTCATGGTCCTCGCATTTTTCACTCTTTTTCATGCTCCTCGTCCTTTTTTTTTTTTTTGCTCCTCGCATGTTTCACATCTTTTCATGCTCGTCGCATTTTTCACACCTTTTCATGCTCATCGTTTTTTCACACCTTTTCATGCTCCTCGCATTTTTCACACCTTTTCGTGGTCCTCGTCTTTTTTTTTTTTTGCTACTCTCATTTTTTACAACTTTTCATGCTCCTTGCATTTTTCACACCTATTCATGCTCCTCGCATTTTTCACTCCTTTTCATGGTCCTCGCATTTTTCACACCTTTTCATGCTCCTCGTCCTTTTTTGTTTTTTTGCTCCTCGCATGTTTCACACCTTTTCATGCTCGTCGCATTTTTCACACCTTTTCATGCTCCTTGCTTTTTTCACACCTTTTCATGCTCCTCGTATTTTTCTTTTTTTTTTTTTTTGCTCCTCGCATTTTTCACACCTTTTCATGCTCCTCGCATTTTTCACACCTTTTTATGCTCCTCGTCTTATTTTTGTTTTGCTCCTCGCATTTTTCACACCTTTTCATGCTCCTCATATTTTTCACAGCTTTTCATTCTCCTCGTATTTTTCACACCTTTTCATGCTCCTCGCATTTTTCACACCTATTCATGCTCCTCGTCTTTTTCTTTCTTTTTTTTTTTGCTCCTCCCATTTGCCACAATTATTCATGCTCCTTGCATTTTTTTTGCTCCTCGCATTTTTCACACATTTTCATGCTCCTTGCATTTTTCACACCTTTTCATGCTCCTCGCTTTTTTCACACCTTTTCATGCTCCTCGCATTTTTCACACCTTTTCGTGGTCCTCGTCTTTTTTTTTTTTTGCTCCTCTCATTTTTCACAACTTTTCATGCTCCTTGCATTTTTCACACCTTTTCATGCTCCTCGCATTTTTCACAACTTTTCATGCTCCTCGCATTTTTCACACCTTTTCATTCTACTTGCCTTTTCACACCTTTTCATGCTCCTCGCTTTTTTCACACCTTTTCATGCTGCTCGTATTTTTCTTTTTTTTTTTTTTTTGGTCGTCGCCTTTTTTACACCTTTTCATGCTGCTTGCAGTTTTCACACCTTTTCATGCTCGTCCTCTTTTTCTTTTATTTTTTTTCTCCTCGCTTTTTTCACACCTTTTCATGCTCCTTGCATTTTACACACCTTTTCATGCTCCTCGTCTTTTTTTTTTTTTGCTCCTCGCATTATTCACATCTTTTCATGCTCCTCGTCTTTTTTTTTTTTGCTCCTCACATTTTTCACACGTTTTCATGCTCCTCGAATTTTTCACACCTTTTCATGCACCTCGCATTTTTCACACCTTTTCATGCTCCTAGCATTTTTCACACCTTTTCATGCACCTCGTCTTTTTTTTTTCTCCTCGCATGTTTCACACCTTTTCATGCTCCTCGCATGTTTCACACCTTTTCATGCTCCTAGCATTTTTCACACCTTTTCATGCACCTCGTCTTTTTTTTTCTCCTCGCATTTTTCACACATTTTCATGCTCCTTGCATTTTTCAAACCTTTTCATGCTCCTCGCATTTTTCAAACCTTTTCACGCTACTCGCCTTTTTCACACCTTTTCATGCTCCTCGCTTTTTTCACACCTTTTCATGCTCCTCGTATTTTTCTTTCTTTTTTTTTTTTTGCTCCTCGCCTTTTTTACACCTTTTCATGCTCCTCGCCTTTTTCACACCTTTTCATGCTCCTCGCCTTTTTCACACCTTTTCATGCTCCTCGCATTTTTCACACCTTTTCATGCTCCTTGCATTTTCACACCTTTTCATGCTCCTCGCATTTTTACACATTTTCATGCTCCTTTTATTTCCTTTTTTGCTCCTCACATTTTTCACACCTTTTCATGCTCCTCGCATTTTTCACACCTTTTCATGGTCCTCGCATTTTTCACCTCTATTCATGCTGCTCGCATTTTTCACACCATTTAATGCTCCTCGTCTTTTATTTTTTTTTTTTGCTCCTCGCATTTTTCACAACTTTACATGCTCCTTGCATTTTTCACACCTTTTCATGCTCGTCGTCGTTTTCTTTTTATTTTTTCTCCTCGCATTTTTCACACCTTTTCATGCTCCTTGCATTTTACACACCTTTTCATGCTCCTCGCTTTTTTCACAACTTTTCATGATCCTCGTATTTTTTTTTTTGCTCCTCGCATTTTTCACTCCTTTTCATGCTGCTCGTCTTTTTTTTTTTTTTTGCTCCTCACATTTTTCTCACCTTTTCATGCTCCTCGCATTTTTCACAGCTTTTCATACTCCTCTCATTTTTCACACCTTTTCATGCTCCTCGTCTTTTTTTTTTTTGCTCCTAGCATTTTTCACACCTTTTCATTCTACTCGTCTTTTTTTTTTTTTGCTCCTCACATTTTTCACACCTTTTCATGCTCCTCGCATTTTTCACACCTTTTCATGATCCTCGCATTTTTCACACCTTTTCAATCTCTTCGCATTTTTCACACCTTTTCATGCTCCTTGTATTTTTTTTTTGCTCCTCGCATTATTCACACATTTTCATGCTCCTTGCATTTTTCAAACCTTTTCATGCTCCTCGCATTTTTCACACATTTTCATGCTACTTGCATTTTTCACACCTTTTCATGCTCCTCGTCTTTTTTTTTCTCCTCCCATTTTTCACACCTTTTCATGCTCCTTGCATTTTACACACCTTTTCATGCTCCTCGCTTTTTTCACAACTTTTCATGCTCCTCGTCTTTTTTTTTTTTTTGCTCCTAGCATTTTTCACACCTTTTCATTCTACTCGTCTTTTTTTTTTTTTGCTCCTCACATTTTTCACACCTTTTCATGCTCCTCGCATTTTTCACACCTTTTCATGATCCTCGCATTTTTCACACCTTTTCAATCTCCTCGCATTTTTCACACCTTTTCATGCTCCTCGCATTTTTCACACCTTTTCATGATCCTCGCATTTTTCACACCTTTTCATACTCCTCGCAATTTTCGCACCTTTTCATGCTCCTCGCATTTTTTACACCTTTTCGTGGTCCTCGTCTTTTTTTTTTTTTTGGTCCTCTCATTTTTCACACCTTTTCATGCTCGTCGTCTATTTCTTTCTTTTTTTTTTCTCCTCGCTTTTTTCACACCTTTTCATGCTCCTTGTATTTTACACACCTTTTCATGCTCCTCGCATTTTTCACACTTTTTCATGCACCTCGCATTTTACACACATTTTCATGCTCCTCGTCTTTTTTTTTTGCTCCTCACATTTTTCACACCTTTTCATACTCCTCGAATTTTTCACACTTTTTCATGCACCTCGCATTTTTCACACCTCTTCATGCTCCTCGAATTTTTCACACCTTTTCATGCTCCTTGCATTTTTCACACCTTTTCATGCTCCTCGCATTTTTACACCTTTTCATGCTCCTTGTATTTTTTTTTTCTCCTCGCATTTTTCACACATTTTCATGCTCCTTGCAATTTTCAAAACTTTTCATGCTCCTCGCATTTTTCCCACCTTTTCATGCTCCTTGCATTTTTCACACCTTTTCATGTTCCTTGTAATTTTTTTGGTTCCTCTCATTTTTCACACTTTTTCATGCTCCTTGCATTTTACACACCTTTTCATGCTCCTCGCATGTTTCACACCTTTTCATGCTCCTCGAATTTTTGACAACTTTTCATGCTCCTCGAAATTTTCACACATGTTCATGCTCCTCATATTTTTCACACCTTTTCCTGCTCCTCGCATTTTTCACACCTTTTCATGCTCCTTGCATTTTTCACACCTTATCATGCTCCTCGTATTTTTCACACCTTTTCATGCACCTCGCATTTTTCACACCTTTTCATGCTCCTCGCATTTTTCACTCCTTTTCATGCTCCTCGCATTTTTCACACCTTTTCATGCTCCTCGTCTTTTTTTTTTTTGCTCCTCACATTTTTCACACCTTTTCATGCACCTCGCATGTTTCACACCTTTTCATGCTCGTCGCATTTTTCACACCTTTTCATGCACCTCGCTTTTTTCACACCTTTTCATGCTCCTCGTATTTTTCTTTTTCTTTTTTTTAACTCCTCGCCTTTTTTACACCTTTTCATGCTCCTTGCATTTTTCACACCTTTTCATGCTCGTCGTCTTTTTCTTTCTTTTTTTTTCTCCTCGCATTTTTCACACATTTTCATGCTCCTTGCATTTTGCACACCTTTTCATGCTCCTCGCCTTTTTTTTTTTGCTTCTCACATTTTTCACACCTTTTCATGCACCTCGCATTTTTCACGCCTTTTCATGCTCCTCGCATTTTTCACACCTTTTCATGCTCGTCGCATTTTTCACACCTTTTCATGCTCCTTGCTTTTTTCACACCTTTTCATGCTCCTCGTATTTTTCTTTTTTTTTTTTTCGCTCCTCGCCTTTTTTACACCTTTCATGCTCCTTGCATTTTTTACACCTTTTCATGCTCCTCATCTTTTTCTTTTTTTTTTTTGCTCCTCGCATTTTTCACACCTTTTCATGCTCGTCCTCTTTTTCTTTTTTTTTTTTTTCTCCTCGCTTTTTTCACACCTTTTCATGCTCCTTGCATTTTACACACCTTTTCATGCTCCTCGAATATTTCTTTTTTTTTTTTTTGCTCCTCGCCTTTTTTACACCTTTTCATGCTGCTTGCATTTTTCACACCTTTTCATGCTCGTCCTCTTTTTCTTTTTTTTTTTTTTTCTCCTCGCTTTTTTCACACCTTTTCATGCTCCTTGCATTTTACACACCTTTTCATGCTCCTCGTCTTTTTTTTTTTGCTCCTCGCATTTTTCTCACATTTTCATGCTCCTCATCTTTGTTTTTTTTTTTTGTTCCTCGCATTTTTCACACCTTTTCATGCTCCTCGTCTTATTTTTTTTTTTTGCTCCTCGCATTTTTCACACCTTTTCATGCTCCTCACCTTTGTTTTTATTTTTTTCCTCCTCGCATTTTTCACACCTTTTCATGCTCCTTGCATTTTTCACACCTTTTCATGCTCCTCGTATTTTCTTTTTTTTTTCTTCTCGCATTTTTCACACCTTTTCATGCTCCTCACCTTTGTTTTTATTTTTTTCCTCCTCGCATTTTTCACACCTTTTCATGGTCCTCGCATTTTTCACACCTTTATATGCTCCTCGTCTTATTTTTTTTTGCTCCTCGCATTTTTCACACCTTTTCATGCTCCTCATCTTTGTTTTTTTTTTTTGCTCCTCGCATTTTTCACACCTTTTCATGCTCCTTGCATTTTTCACACCTTTTCATGCTCCTCATCTTTGTTTTTTTTTTTTGCTCCTCGCATTTTTCACACCTTTTCATGCTCCTTGCATTTTTCACACCTTTTCATGCTCCTCGCATTTTTCACTCCTTTTCATGGTCCTCGCATTTTTCACTCTTTTTCATGCTCCTCGTCCTTTTTTTTTTTTTTGCTCCTCGCATGTTTCACATCTTTTCATGCTCGTCGCATTTTTCACACCTTTTCATGCTCATCGTTTTTTCACACCTTTTCATGCTCCTCGCATTTTTCACACCTTTTCGTGGTCCTCGTCTTTTTTTTTTTTTTGCTACTCTCATTTTTTACAACTTTTCATGCTCCTTGCATTTTTCACACCTATTCATGCTCCTCGCATTTTTCACTCCTTTTCATGGTCCTCGCATTTTTCACACCTTTTCATGCTCCTCGTCCTTTTTTGTTTTTTTGCTCCTCGCATGTTTCACACCTTTTCATGCTCGTCGCATTTTTCACACCTTTTCATGCTCCTTGCTTTTTTCACACCTTTTCATGCTCCGCGTATTTTTCTTTTTTTTTTTTTTTTCGCTCCTCGCCTTTTTTACACCTTTTCATGCTCCTTGCATTTTTCACACCTTTTCATGCTCCTCATCTTTTTCTTTTTTTTTTTTTTGCTCCTCGCATTTTTCACACCTTTTCATGCTCCTCGCATTTTTCACACCTTTATATGCTCCTCGTCTTATTTTTTTTTTGCTCCTCGCATTTTTCACACCTTTTCATGCTCCTCATATTTTTCACAGCTTTTCATTCTCCTCGTATTTTTCACACCTTTTCATGCTCCTCGCATTTTTCACACCTATTCATGCTCCTCGTCTTTTTCTTTCTTTTTTTTTTTGCTCCTCCCATTTGCCACAATTATTCATGCTCCTTGCATTTTTTTTGCTCCTCGCATTTTTCACACATTTTCATGCTCCTTGCATTTTTCACACCCTTTAATGCTCCTCGCATTTTTCACACCTTTTCATGATCCTCGCATTTTTCACACCTTTTCATGCTCCTCGCATTTTTCACTCCTTTTCATGGTCCTCGCATTTTTCACACTTTTTCATGCTCCTCGTCCTTTTTTTTTTTTTTGCTCCTCGCATGTTTCACACCTTTTCATGCTCATCGCATTTTTCACACCTTTTCATGCTCCTTGCTTTTTTCACACCTTTTCATGCTCCTCGTATTTTTCTTTTTTTTTTTTTTCGCTCCTCGCCTTTTTTACACCTTTTTCATGCTCCTTGCATTTTTCACACCTTTTCATTCTCCTCATCTTTTTCTTTTTTTTTTTGCTCCTCGCATTTTTCACACCTTTTCATGCTCCTCGCATTTTTCACACCTTTATATGCTCCTCGTCTTATTTTTTTTTTTGCTCCAGGCATTTTTCACGCCTTTTCATGCTCCTTGCATTTTTCACTCCTTTTCATGCTCCTCGTCTTTTTCTTTTTATTTTTTCTTCTCGCATTTTTCACACTTTTTCATGCTCCTTGCATTTTACACACCTTTTCATGCTCCTCGCATTTTTACACCTTTTCATGCCCCTTGTATTTTTTTTTTGCTCCTCGCATTTTTCACACCTTTTCATGCTCCTTGCATTTTTCACACCTTTTCATGCTCCTTGTATTTTTTTTTTGCTCCTCGCATTTTTCACACTTTTTCATGCTCCTTGCATTTTACACACCTTTTCATGCTCCTCGCATGTTTCACACCTTTTCATGCTCCTCATATTTTTCACAGCTTTTCATTCTCCTCGTATTTTTCACACCTTTTCATGCTCCTCGCATTTTTCACACCTATTCATGCCCCTCATCTTTTTTTTTTTTTTTTTGCTCCTCGCATTTGCCACAATTTTTCATGCTCCTTGCATTTTCCTTTTGCTCCTCGCATTTTTCACACATTTTAATGCTCCTTGCATTTTTCACACCTTTTCATGCTCCTCGCTTTTTTCACACCTTTTCATGCTCCTCGCATTTTTCACACCTTTTCGTGGTCCTCGTCTTTTTTTTTTTTGCTCCTCTCATTTTTCACAACTTTTCATGCTCCTCGCATTTTTCACACCTTTTCATGCTCCTCCCATTTTTCACACCTTTTCATGCTCCTCGCATTTTTCACACCTTTTCATGATCCTCGCATTTTTCACACCTTTTCATGCTCCTCGCATTTTTCACACCTTTTCATGGTCCTCGCATTTTTCACTCCTATTCATGTTGCTCTCATTTTTCACAGCTTTTCATGCTCCTTGCATTTTTCACACCTTTTCATGCTCCTCGCATGTTTCACACCTTTTCATGCTCTTTGCCTTTTTCACACCTTTTCATGCTCCTTGTACTTTTTTTTTGCTCCTCGCATTTTTCACACCTTTTCATGCGCCTTGCATTTTTCAAACCTTTTCATTCTCCGTGCATTTTTCACACCTTTTCATGCTCCTCACATTTTTACTCCTTTTCATGCTCCTTGTATTTTTCTTTTTGCTCCTCGCATTTTCCACACAATTTCTTGCTCATTGCATTTTTCAAACCTTTTCATGCTCCTCGCATTTTTCACACATTTTCATGCTCCTTGCATTTTTCACACCTTTTCATGCTCCTCGCTTTTTTCACACCTTTTCATGCTCCTCGCATTTTTCACACCTTTTCGTGGTCCTCGTCTTTTTTTTTTTTTGCTCCTCTCATTTTTCACAACTTTTCATGCTCCTTGCATTTTTCACACCTTTTCATGCTCCTCGCATTT
The DNA here is from genome assembly GCF_910594005.1 of Cervus elaphus. Classification (NCBI taxonomy): domain Eukaryota; kingdom Metazoa; phylum Chordata; class Mammalia; order Artiodactyla; family Cervidae; genus Cervus; species Cervus elaphus. The sequence goes on from NW_025316787.1 coordinate 2,531,102, forward strand.
TTCACAACTTTTCATGCTCCTCGCATTTTTCACACCTTTTCATGCTCCTGGTCTTTTTTTTTTTTTGCTCCTCGCATTTTTCACACCTTTTCATGCTCCTCGCATTTTTCACAGCTTTTCATGCTCCTCCCATTTTTCACACCTTTTCATGCTCCTCGCATTTTTCACACCTTTTCATGATCCTCGCATTTTTCACACCTTTTCATGCTCCTCGCATTTTTCACACCTTTTCATGGTCCTCGCATTTTTCACTCCTATTCATGTTGCTCGCATTTTTCACAGCTTTTCATGCTCCTTGCATTTTTCACACCTTTTCATGCTCCTCGCATGTTTCACACCTTTTCATGCTCTTTGCCTTTTTCACACCTTTTCATGCTCCTTGTACTTTTTTTTTGCTCCTCGCATTTTTCACACCTTTTCATGCGCCTTGCATTTTTCAAACCTTTTCATGCGCCTTGCATTTTTCAAACCTTTTCATTCTCCGTGCATTTTTCACACCTTTTCATGCTCCTCACATTTTTACTCCTTTTCATGCTCCTTGTATTTTTCTTTTTGCTCCTCGCATTTTCCACACAATTTCTTGCTCATTGCATTTTTCAAACCTTTTCATGCTCCTCGCATTTTTCACACATTTTCATGCTCCTTGCATTTTTCACACCTTTTCATGCTCCTCGTTTTTTCACACCTTTTCATGCTCCTCGCATTTTTCACACCGTTTCGTGGTCCTCGTCTTTTTTTTTTTTTACTCCTCTCATTTTTCACAACTTTTCATGCTCCTTGCATTTTTCACACCTTTTCATGCTCCTTACATTTTACACACCTTTTCATGCTCCTCGCATTTTTACACCTTTTCATGCTCCTTGTATTTTTTTTTTGCTCCTCGCATTTTTCACACATTTTCATGCTCCTTGCATTTTTCAAAACTTTTCATGCTCCTCGCATTTTTCACACCTTTTCATGCCCCTTGCATTTTTCACACCTTTTCATGCTCCTTCTATTTTTTTTTTGCTCCTCGCATTTTTCACACTTTTTCATGCTCCTTGCATTTTACACACCTTTTCATGCTCCTCGCATGTTTCACACCTTTTCATGCTCCTCATATTTTTCACAGCTTTTCATTCTCCTCGTATTTTTCACACCTTTTCATGCTCCTCGCATTTTTCACACCTATTCATGCTCCTCGTCTTTTTCTTTTTTTTTTCTGCTCCTCGCATTTGCCACAATTATTCATGCTACTTGCATTTTTTTTTGCTCCTCGCATTTTTCACACATTTTCATGCTCCTTGCATTTTTCACACCTTTTCATGCTCCTCATATTTTTCACACCTTTTCATGGTCCTCGCATTTTTCACACCTTTTCAGGCTCCTCCCAATTTTCAAACTTTTTATGTTCCTCGAATTTTTCACACCTTTTCATGCTCCTAGAATTTTTGACAGCTTTTCATTTTCCTCGAAATTTTCACACGTTTTCCTGCTCCTTGTATTTTTCACACCTTTTCATGTTCCTCGAATTTTTCACACCATTTCATGATCCTCGCATTTTTTACACCTTTTCATGCTCCTCACATTTTTCAAACCTTTTCATGCTCCTCGCATTTTTCACACCTTTTCCTGCTCCTCACATTTTTCAAACCTTTTCAGGCTCCTCGCAATTTTCAAACCTTTTCATGCTCCTCGACATTTTCACACCTTTTCATGCTCCTCGTGTTTTTCACACCTTGTCATGTTCCTCGAATTTTTCACACCTTTTCATGCTCCTCGCATTTTTCACACCTTTTCATGCTCCTCGCATTTTTCACACCTTTTCATGCTCCTTTCACTTTTCACACCTTTTCATGCTCCTCGCATTTTTCACACCTTTTCATGGTCCTCGCATTTTTCGCACCTTTTCATGCTCCTAAAATTTTGACAGCTTTTCATTTTCCTCGAAATTTTCACACGTTTTCATGCTCCTCGTATTTTTCACACCTTTTCATGTTCCTCGAATTTTTCACACCTTTTCATTCCCCTCGAAATTTTCACAACTTTTCATGGTCCTCGTATTTTTCATACCTTTTCATTCTCCTCACATTTTTCACACCTTTTCATGCTCCTCGCATATTTCACACCTTTTCATGCTCCTTTCATTTTCCACATCTTTTCATGCTCCTCGTCTTTTTTTTTTTCCTCTTCGCATTTTTCACACCTTTTCATGCCCCTCGCATTTTCCACACATTTTCATGCTTCTTGTCTTTTTTCTTTTTTTGCTTTTCGCATTTCTCACACCTTTTCATGCTCCTCGCATTTTTCACACCTTTTAATGCTCCTCGTCTTTTTTTTTTTGCTCCTCGCATTTTCACACCTTTTCATGCTCCTCGCAATTTTCACACCTTTTCATGCTCCTCCTCTATTTTTTTTTTTGCTCCTCGCATTTTTCACAGCTTTTCATGTTCCTTGCAGTTTTCACACCTCTTTATGCTCCTCGTATTTTTCACACCTTTTCATGCTCCTCATCGTTTTTTTGTTTTTGCTCCTCGCATTTTTCACACCTTTTCATGATCCTCGTCTTTTTTTTTTTTGCTCCTCGCATTTTTCACACCTTTTCATGCTCCTAGAATTTTTCACACCTTTTCGGGCTCATCACAATTTTCACACCTTCTCATGCTCCTCGCATTTTTCACACCTTTTCATGCTCCTAGAATATTTGACAGCTTTTCATTGTCCTCAAAATAGTCACATGTTTTCATGCTCCTCCCATTATTCACACATTTTCATGCTCCTCACATTTTTCACACTTGTCATGTTCCTTGCATTTTAAACACCTTTTTATGCTCCCCACATTTTTCACACCTTTTCATGCTCCTCGCATTTTTCACACCGTTTCATGCTCCTAGAATGTTTGACAGCTTTTCTTTGTCCTCAAAATTGTCACACGTTTTCATGCTCCTTGTATTTTTCACACCTTTTCATGTTCCTCGCATTTTTCACACCTTTTCATGCTCCTCTCACTTTTCACACCTTTTCATGCTCCTCTCACTTTTCACACCTTTTTAAGCTCCTCGCATTTTTTACACCTTTTCATGCTCTTCGCATTTTTCATACCTTTTCAGGCTCTTCATCTTTTTTTTTTTGCTCCTCTCATTTTTCACACCTTTTCATGCTCCTCGCATTTTTCACACCTTTTCATGTTCCTCGGCTTTTTTATTTTGCTCCTTGCATTTTCACACGTTTTAATGTTCCTTGTATTTTTCACACCTTTTTATGCTCCCCACATTTTTCACACCTTTTCCTGCTCTTCGCATTTTTCACACCTTTTCATGCTCCTCACATTTTTCACACCTTTTCATGCTCCTCGCATTTTTCACACCTTTTCAGGCTCCTCGCAATTTTTAAACTTTTTAAGTTCCTCGAATTTTTCACACCTTTTCATGCTCCTAGAATTTTTGACAGCTTTTCATTTTCCTCGAAATTTTCACACGTTTTCCTGCTCCTTGTATTTTTCACACCTTTTCATGTTCCTCGAATTTTTCACACCATTTCATGATCCTCGCATTTTTTACACCTTTTCATGCTCCTCACATTTTTTACACCTTTTCATGCTCCTCGCATTTTTCACACCTTTTCCTGCTTCTCACATTTTTCAAACCTTTTCAGGCTCCTCGCAATTTTCACACCTTTTCATGCTCCTCGCATTTTTCACACCTTTTCATGCTCCTCGTGTTTTTCACACCTTTTCATGCTCCTCGCATTTTTCACACCTTTTCATGGTCCTCGCATTTTTCACACCTTTTCATGCTCCTAAAATTTTGACAGCTTTTCATTTTCCTCGAAATTTTCACACGTTTTCATGCTCCTCGTATTTATCACACCTTTTCATGTTCCTCGAATTTTTCACACCTTTTCATTCCCCTCGACACTTTCAAACCTTTTCATGCTTTTCGTATTTTTCACACCTTTTCATGTTCCTCGAATTTTTCACACCTTTTCATGCTCCTCGCATATTTCACACCTTTTCAAGCTCATCTAACTTTTCACACCTTTTCATGCTCCTCGCATTTTTCACACCTTTTCATGCTAATAAAATTTTTGACAGCTTTTCATTGTCCTCGAAATTTTCACACGTTTTCATGCTCCTCGAAATTTTCACACGTTTTCATGCTCCTTGTATTTTTCACACCTTTTCATGGTCCTCCAATTTTTCACACCTTTTCATGCTCCTCGAATTTTTGACACCTTTTCATGCTCCTCGAAATTTTCACACCTCTTCATGTTCCTCGTATTTTTCACAACTTTTCATGTTCCTCGCATTTTTCACACCTTTTCATGCTCTTCGCATTTTTCACACCTTTTCATGCTCCTCGTATTTTTCACACATTTTCATACTCCTCCCATTTTTCACACCTTTTCATGCTCCTCGCATTTTTCACACCTTTCCATGCTCCTAGAATTTTTGACAGCTTTTCATTTTCCTCGAAATTTTCACACGTTTTCATGCTCCTCGTATTTTTCACCCCTTTACATTTTCCTCGAATTTTTCACACCTTTTTATGCTCCCCACATTTTTCACCACTTTTCATGCTCCTCACATTTTTCACACCTTTTCATGCTCCTCGCATTTTTCACATCTTTTCATGCTCCTAGAATTTTTGACAGCTTTTCATTTTCCTAGAAATTTTCACACGTTTTCATGCACCTCGCATTTTTCACACCATTTCATGCTCCTAGAATTTTTGACAGCTTTTCATTTTCCTCGAATTTTTGACACCTTTTCATACTCCTCGACATTTTCACACCTTTTCATTCTCCTCACATTTTTCACACGTTTTCATGCTCCTTGTATTTTTCACACCTTTTCATGTTCCTCGAATTTTTCACACCTTATCATGCTCCTTGCATTTTTCACACCTTTTCATGCTCCTTGCATTTTTCACACCTTTTCATGCTCCTCGCATTTTTCACACCCTTTCATGCTCCTTGCATTTTTCACACCTTCTCATGCTCCTCGTATTTTTCAAACATTTTCATGCTCCTTGCATTTTTCACAACTTTTCATGCTCCTCGTCTTTTTTTTTTTTGCTCTTCGCATTTTTGACACCTATTCATGCTCCTCGCATTTTTCACACATTTTCATGCTCCTTGCATTTTTCACACCTTTTCATGATCCTCGTCTTTTTTTTTTGCTCTTTGCATTTTTGACACCTTTTCATGCTCCTCGCATTTTTCACACCTTTTCATGCTCCTCATCGTTTTTTTTTTTTTTTGCTCCTCGCATTTTTGACACCTTTTCATGCTCCTCGCATTTTTCACACCTTTTCATGATCCTCGTCTTTTTTTTTTTTGCTCCTCGCATTTTTCACACCTTTTCATGCTCCTAGAATTTTTCACACCATTTCGGGCTCGTCGCAATTTTCACACCTTCTCATGCTCCTCGCATTTTTCACACCTTTTCATGCTCCTAGAATATTTGACAGCTTTTCATTGTCCTCAAAATAGTCACATGTTTTCATGCTCCTCGCATTATTCACACATTTCCATGCTCCTCGCATTTTTCACACTTGTCATGTTCCTTACATTTTAAACACCTTTTTATGCTCCCCACATTTTTCACACCTTTTCATGCTCCTCGCATTTTTCACACCGTTTCATGCTCCTAGAATGTTTGACAGCTTTTCTTTGTCCTCAAAATTGTCACACGTTTTCATGCTCCTTGTATTTTTCACACCTTTTCATGTTCCTCGCATTTTTCACAACTTTTCTTGCTCCTCTCACTTTTCACACCTTTTCATGCTCCTCTCACTTTTCACACCTTTTTAAGCTCCTCGCATTTTTTACACCTTTTCATGCTCTTCGCATTTTTCATACCTTTTCAGGCTCTTCATCTTTTTTTTTTTTTTGCTCCTCTCATTTTTCACACCTTTTCATGCTCCTCGCATTTTTCACACCTTTTCATTTTCCTCGGCTTTTTTTTTTTGCTCCTTGCATTTTTCACACGTTTTAATGTTCCTTGTATTTTTCACACCTTTTTATGCTCCCCACATTTTTCACACCTTTTCCTGCTCCTCGCATTTTTCACACCTTTTCATGCTCCTCACATTTTTCACACCTTTTCATGCTCCTCGCATTCTTCACACCTTTTCAGGCTCCTCGCAATTTTCAAACTTTTTAAGTTCCTCGAATTTTTCACACCTTTTCATGCTCCTAAAATTTTTGACAGCTTTTCATTTTCCCTGAAATTTTCACACGTTTTCCTGCTCCTTGTATTTTTCACACCTTTTCATGTTCCTCGAATTTTTCACACCATTTCATGATCCTCGTGTTTTTTACACCTTTTCATGCTCCTCACATTTTTTACACCTTTTCATGCTCCTCGTACTTTTCACACCTTTTCCTGCTTCTCACATTTTTCACACCTTTTCAGACTCCTCGCAATTTTCACACCTTTTCATGCTCCTCGACATTTTCACAACTTTTCATCCTCCTCACATTTTTCACACCTTTTGATACTCCTAGAATTTTTGACAGCTTTTCATTTTCCTCGAAATTTTCACACGTTTTCATGCTCCTTGTATTTTTCACACCTTTTCATTTTCCTCGAATTTTTCACACCTTTTTAAGCTCCCTACATTTTTCACAACTTTTCATGCTCCTCACATATTTCACACCTTTTCATGCTCCTCGCATTTTTCACACCTTTTCATGCTCCTAGAATTTTTGACAGCTTTACATTTTCCTCGAATTTTTGACACCTTTTCATGCTCCTCGACATTTTCACACGTTTTCATACTCCTTGCTTTTTTCACACGTTTTCATGCTTCTCGCATTTGTCACACCTTTTAATGCTCCTCGCATTTTTCACACCTTTTCATGCTCCTTTCATTTTTCACACCTTTTCATGGTCCTCGCATTTTTCACACATTTTCATGCTCCTCGCATTTTTCACACTTGTCATGTTCCTTGCATTTTTCACACCTTTTTATGCTCCCCACATTTTTCACACCTTTTCATGCTCCTCGTCTTTTTTTTTTTGCTCCTCGCATTTTCACACCTTTTCATGTTCCCTGCATTTTTCACAACTTTTTATGCTCCCCACATTTTTCACACATTTTCATGCTCCTTTCATTTTCCACATCTTTTCATGCTCCTCGTCTTTTTTTTTTTTGCTCTTCGCATTTTCTCACCTTTTCATGCTTCTCGCATTTTTCACACCTTTTCATGCTCCTCGCATTTTTCACAACTTTTCATGCTCCTAGAATATTTGACAGCTTTGCATTGTCCTCGAAAATGTCACACGTTTTCATGCTCCATGTATTTTTCACACTTTTTCATGTTCCTCGAATTTTTTACACCTTTTCATGCTCCTCGAATTTTTGACACCTTTTCATGCTCCTTGACATTTTCACACCTTTTCATGCTCCTCGCATTTTTCACACCTTTTCATGCTCCTCGAATTTTTGACACCTTTTCATGCTCCTCGACATTTTCACACCTTTTCATGCTCCTCGCATTTTTCGCACCTTTTCATGCTCCTTGCATTTTTCACACCTTCTCATGCTCCTCACATTTTTCACACATTTTCATGCTCCTTGCATTTTTCACACATTTTCATGCTCCTTGCATTTTTCACACCTTTTCATGCTCCTCACATTTTTCACACCTTTTCATGCTCCTCGCATTTTTCACACCTTTTCAGGCTCCTCACATTTTTCACACCTTTTCAGGCTCCTCGCAATTTTCATACCTTTTCATTCTCTTCGGCATTTTCAAACCTTTTCATGCTTTTCGTATTTTTCACACCTTTTCATGTTCCTCGAATTTTTCACACCTTTTCAAGCTCCTCTAACTTTTCACAACTTTTCATGCTCCTCGCATTTTTCACACCTTTTCATGCTAATAAAATTTTTGACAGCTTTTCATTGTCCTCGAAATTTTCACACGTTTTCATGCTCCTCGGAATTTTCACACGTTTTCATGCTCCTTCTATTTTTCACACCTTTTCATGTTCCTCCAATTTTTCACACCTTTTCATGCTCCTCGAATTTTTCACACCTTTTCATGCTCCTAGTAATTTTCACACTTCTTCATGTTCCTCGTATTTTTCACACCTTTTCATGCTCCTCTCACTTTTCACACCTTTTTATGCTCCTCGCATTTTTCACACCTTTACATGCTGTTCGCATTTTTCACAGCTTTTCATGCTCCTCGTATTTTTCACTCCTTTTCATACTCCTCCCATTTTTCACACCTTTTCATGCTCCTCGCATTTTTCACACCTTTTCATGCTCCTCGCATATTTCACACCTTTTCATGCTCCTAGAATTTTTGACAGCTTTTCATTTTCCTCGAATTTTTGATACCTTTTCATGCTCCTCGACATTTTCACACCTTTTCATTCTCCTCACATTTTTCACACGTTTTCATGCTCCTTGTATTTTTCACACCTTTTCATGTTCCTCGAATTTTTCACACCTTATCATGCTCCTCGAATTTTTCACACCTTTTCATGCTCCTAGAATTTTTGACAGCTTTTCATTTTCCTCGAAATTTTCACACGTTTTCCTGCTCCTTGTATTTTTCACACCTTTTCATGTTCCTCGAATTTTTCACACCATTTCATGATCCTCGCATTTTTTACACCTGTTCATGCTCCTCACATTTTTTACACCTTTTCATGCTCCTCGCATTTTTCACACCTTTTCCTGCTCCTAAAATTTTGACAGCTTTTCATTTTCCTCGAAATTTTCACACGTTTTCATGCTCCTCGAATTTTTCACACCTTTTCATTCCCGTCGAAATTTTCACAACTTTTCATGGTCCTCGTATTTTTCATACCTTTTCATTCTCCTCACATTTTTCACACCTTTTCATGCTCCTCGCATTTTTCATACCATTTCCATGCTCCTCGTTTTTTTTTTTTTTTTTTGCTCTTGGCATTTTTCACACCTTTTCATGCTCCTCTCATTTTTGACACCTTTTCATGCTCCTCGCATTTTTCACACCTTTTCATCCTCCTCACATTTTTCACACCTTTTGATGCTCCTAGAATTTTTGACAGCTTTTCATTTTCCTCGAAATTTTCACACGTTTTCATGCTCCTTGTATTTTTCACACCTTTTCATTTTCCTCGAATTTTTCACACCTTTTTAAGCTCCCTATATTTTTCACAACTTTTCATGCTCCTCACATTTTTCACACCTTTTCATGCTCCTCGCATTTTTCACACCTTTTCATGCTCCTAGAATTTTTGACAGCTTTTCATTTTCCTCGAACTTTTGACACGTTTTCATGCTCCTCGACATTTTCACACGTTTTCATGCTCCTCGTCGTTTTTTTTTTTTTGCTCCTCACATTTTTCACACCTTTTCTTGCTGCTCGTATTTTTCACACCTTTTCATGCTCCTCGTCTTTTTCTTTTTTGCTCCTCGCATTTTTCACACCTTTTCATGCTCCTCGTATTTTTCACACTTTTTCATGCTCCTCGTCTTTTTTTTTTTTTGCTCCTCGCATTTTTCACACCTTCTCATGTTCCTTGCATTTGTCACACCTTTTTATGCTCCCCACATTTTTCACACCTTTTCATGCTCCTAGCACTTTTCACACCTCTTCGGGCTTCTCGCAATTTTCACACCTTTTCATGCTCCTCGCATTTTTCACAACTTTTCATGCTCCTAGAATATTTGACAGCTTTTCATTGTCCTCGAAAATGTCACACGTTTTCATGCTCCATGTATTTTTCACACCTTTTCATGTTCCTCGAATTTTTCACACCTTTTCATGCTCCTCGAATTTTTGACACCTTTTCATGCTCCTCGACATTTTCACACCTTTTCATGCTCCTCGCATTTTTCACACCTTTTCATGCTCCTCGCCTTTTTCTCAACTTTTCATGCTCCTCGTCATTTTTTCTTTGCTTCTCGCATTTTTCACAGCTTTTCACGCTCCTCGTTTTTTTCACACATTTTCATGCTCCTCGCATTTTTCACACCTTTTCATGCTCCTCGAATTTTTCACACCTTTTCATGCTCCTCGCATTTTTCAAACCTTTTCATGCTCCTAGAATTTTTGACACCTTTTCATGCTCCTCGCATTTTTCACACCTTGTCATGCTCCTCGTCTTTTTTTTTTTTTTTTGCTCCTTGCATTTTTCACACCTTTTCATGCTCATGGTATTTTTCACACCTTTTAATGCCTCTCGCCTTTTTCACATCTTTTCATGCTCCTCGTCATTTTTTTTTTGCTCCTCGCATTTTTCACAACTTTTCATGCTCCTCGTCATTTTTTTTTGGCTCCTCGCATTTTTCACAGCTTTTCATGCTCCTAGTTTTTTTCACACTTATTCATGCTCCTCGCATTTTTCACACCTTTTCATGCTCCTCGAATTTTTCACACCTTTTCATGCTCCTCGCATTTTTCAAACCTTTTCATGCTCTTCCAATATTTGACAACTTTTCATGCTCCTTGAAATTTTCACACATTTTCATGCTCCTCGTATTTTTCATCACTTTTCATGCTCCTCGTCTTTTTTCTTTTTTTTTTTGCTCCTGTCATTATTCACACCTTTTCATGCTCCTCGCATTTTTCACACCTTTTCATGCTGCTCGCATTTTTCACACTTTTTGATGCTCCTCTTCTTTGTTTTTTTGCTCCTGGCATTATTCACAGCTTTTCATGCTCCTCGCATTTTTCACACCTTTTCATGCTCCTGGCATTTTTCACACCTTTTCATGCTCCTCGTCTTTTTTCTTTTTTTTTTTTGCTCCTCTCATTATTCACACCTTTTCATGCTCCTCGCATTTTTCCCACCTTTTCATGCTCCTCCCGTTTATCACAACTTTTCATGCTCCTCCCATTTTTCACACCTTTTCATGCTCCTCCCATTTTTCCCACCTTTTCATGCTCCTCCCATTTTTCACACCTTTTCATGCTCCTCCCATTTTTCACACCTTTTCATGCTCCTCGCATTTTTCACATCTTTTCATGCTCCTCGCAATTTTCACACCTTTTCATGCTCCTCGAATTGTTCACAATTTTCATGCTCCTCGTCTTTTTTTTTTCTTTTGCTCCTCGCATTTTTCACAGCTATTCATGTTCCTCGTGTTTTTCACACCATTTCTGCTCCTAGAATTTTTGACACCTTTTCATGCTCCACGAAATTTTCACACGTTTTCATGCTCCTCATATTTTTCACACCTTTTCCTGTTCCTCGCATTTTTCACACCTTTTCATGCTCCTTGCATTTTTCACACTTTTCATGCCCGTTGAATTTTTCACACCTTTTCATGCTCCTCGTCTTTTTTTTTGTTTGCTCTTCGCATTTTTCACACCTTTTCATGCTCCTCGCATTTTTCACACCTTTTCATGTTCTTCGCATTTTTCACACCTTTTCATGCTCCTCGCATTTTTAACACCTTTTCATGCTCCTCGCATTTTTCACACCTTTTCATGCTCCTCGAGTTTTTTACAACTTTTCTTGCTCCTCGTCTTTTTTTTTTTTTTGCTCCTCGCATTTTTCACACCTTTTCATGCTCCTCGCATTTTTCACCCTTTTCATGCTCCTCGAATTTTTCACATCTTTTCATGGTCCTCTTTTTTTTTTTTTTTTTGCTCCTCGCATTTTTCACTCCTTTTCATGCTCCTTGCATTTTTCACACCTCTTCATGCTCCTCGTATTTTTCAAACATTTTAATGCTCATGAATTTTTCACACATTTTCATGTTCCTCGTCATTTTTTTTTTGCTCCTCACATTTTTCACACCTTTTCTTGCTCCTTGCATTTTTCACACCTTTTCATGCTCCTCGCATTTTTCACACCTTTTCATGCTCCTCGAAATTTTGACACCTTTTCATGCTCCTCGAGATTTTCACTGCTTTTCATGCTCCTCGCATTTTTCACACCTATTCATGCTCCTGAAATTTTCACACCTTTTCATGCTCCTCGCATTTTTCAAACCTTTTCATGCTCCTCACATTTTTCACAGCTTTTCATGCTCCTCACATTTTTCACACCTTTTCATGCTCCTCCCATTTTTCACATCATTTCCATGCTCCTCGTCTTTTGTTTTTTTTTTTGCTCTTGGGATTTTTCACACGTTTTCATGCTCCTCGCATTCACACCTTTTCATGCGACCCGCATTTTTCACACCTGTTCATGCTCTTTGCATTTTTCACACTTTTTCATGCTCCTCGTCTTTTTTTTTTTTTTTTGCTGCTCGCGTTTTTCACACCTTTTTTTCATACCTTTTCATGCTCTTCATCTTTTTTTTTTTCATGCTCCTCGCATTTTTCACACCTTTTCATGCTCCTCTCACTTTTCACACCTTTTCATGCTCCGCGCATTTTTCACAACTTTTCATGCTCCCCGCATTTTTCACACCTTTTCATGCTCCTCGAAATTTTGACACCTTTTCATGCTCCTCGAGATTTTCACAGCTTTTCATGCTCCTCTTATTTTTCACACCTATTCATGTTCCCCGAATTTCACACCTTCTTATGCTCCCCACATTTCTGACACCTTTTCATCCTCCTCGCATTTTTCACGCAATTCATGCTCTTAGAATTTTTGACAGCTTTTTATTTTCCTCAAAATTTTCACACGATTTCATGCTCCTCGTATTTTTCTCCACTTTTCATGCTCCTCGCATATTTCACACCTTTTCATGCTCCTCGCATTTTTCACACCTTTTCATGCTCCTCGAATTTTTCACAACTTTTCATGCTCCTCGTCTTTTTTCTTTTTTTTTTGCTCCTGGCATTATTCACACCTTTTCATGCTCCTCGCATTTTTCACACCTTTTCATGCTGCTCGCATTTTTCACACCTTTTGATGCTCCTCTTCTTTTTTTTTTTTTTTTGCTCCTGGCATTATTCACAGCTTTTAATGCTCCTCGCATTTTTCACACCTTTTCATGCTCCTGGCATTTTTCACACCTTTTCATGCTCCTCGTCTTTTTTCTTTTTTTTTTTTGCTCCTGGCTTTATTCACACCTTTTCATGCTCCTCGCATTTTTCACACCTTTTCATGCTCCTCCCATTTTTCACACCTTTTCATGCTCCTCCCATTTTTCACACCTTTTCATGTTCCTCGCAATTTTCACACCTTTTCATGCTCCTCCCATTTTTCACACCTTTTCATGCTCCTCGCATTTTCCACACATTTTCATGCTGCTGGTCTTTTTTTTTTTTGGATCCTTGCATTTTTCACACCTTTTCATGCTCTTAGAATTTTTGACAGCTGTTTATTTTCCTCAAAATTTTCACATGATTTCATGCTCCTCGTATTTTTCACCACTTTTCATGCTCCTCGCATTTTTCACACCTTTTCATGCTCCTCGCATTTTTCATACCTTTTCATGCTCCTAGAATTTTTGAGAGCTTTTCATTTTCCTCGAAATTTTCACACATTTTCATGCTCCTCTTCTTTTTCACCCCTTTTCATGCTCCTGTCATTTTTCACACCTTTTCATGCTCCTGGCATTTTTCAGACCTTTTCATGCTCCTGGCAGTTTTCACACCTTTTCATCCTTCTGGCATTTTTCACACCTTTTCAGGCTCCTGGCATTTTTCACACATTTTCATGCTCCTGGCATTTTTCACACCTTTTCATGCTCCTGCCATTTTTCACACCTTTTCATGCTTCTCGTCATTTTTCTTTTTTTTTTTTGCTCCTGGCATTATTCACACCTTTTCATGCTCCTCTTCTTTTTCACACCTTTTCATGCTCCTCGCATTTTTCACAACTTTTCATGCTCCTCGTCTTTTTTTTTTGCTCCTCGCATTTTTCACACCTTTTCATGCTCCTCGCATTTTTCACACCTTTTCGTTCTCCTTGCATTTTTCACAGCTTTTCATGCTCCTCGCATTTTTCACACCTTTTCATGCTCCTCGCATTTTTCACACCTTTTCATGCTCCTCGAATTTTTCACAACTTTTCATGCTCCTCGTTTTTTTCTTTTTTTTTTTGCTCCTGGCATTATTCACACCTTTTCATGCTCCTCGCATTTTTCACAGCTTTTCATGGTGCTCGCATTTTTCACACCTTTTGATGCTCCTCTTCTTTTTTTTTTTTTGCTCCTGGCATTATTCACAGCTTTTCATGCTCCTCGCATTTTTCACACCTTTTCATGCTCCTGGCATTTTTCACACCTTTTCATGCTCCTCGTCTTTTTTCTTTTTTTTTTTTTTGCTCCTGGCATTATTCACACCTTTTCATGCTCCTCGCATTTTTCACACCTTTTCATGCTCCTCCCATTTTTCACACCTTTTCATGCTCCTCCCATTCTTCACACCTTTTCATGCTCCTCGCATTTTCCACACATTTTCATGCTGCTGGTCTTTTTTTTTTTGGATCCTTGCATTTTTCACACCTTTTCATGCTCTTAGAATTTTTGACAGCTGTTTATTTTCCTCAAAATTTTCACATGATTTCATGCTCCTCGTATTTTTCACCACTTTTCATGCTCCTCGCATTTTTCACACCTTTTCATGCTCCTCGCATTTTTCATACCTTTTCATGCTCCTAGAATTTTTGAGAGCTTTTCATTTTCCTCGAAATTTTCACACATTTTCATGCTCCTCTTCTTTTTCACCCCTTTTCATGCTCCTGTCATTTTTCACACATTTTCATGCTCCTGGCATTTTTCAGACCTTTTCATGCTCCTGGCAGTTTTCACACCTTTTCATCCTTCTGGCATTTTTCACACCTTTTCAGGCTCCTGGCATTTTTCACACATTTTCATGCTCCTGGCATTTTTCACACCTTTTCATGCTCCTGCCATTTTTCACACCTTTTCATGCTTCTCGTCATTTTTCTTTTTTTTTTTGCTCCTGGCATTATTCACACCTTTTCATGCTCCTCTTCTTTTTCACACCTTTTCATGCTCCTCGCATTTTTCACAACTTTTCATGCTCCTCGTCTTTTTTTTTTGCTCCTCGCATTTTTCACACCTTTTCATGCTCCTCGCATTTTTCACACCTTTTCGTTCTCCTTGCATTTTTCACAGCTTTTCATGCTCCTCGCATTTTTCACACCTTTTCATGCTCCTCGCATTTTTCACACCTTTTCATGCTCCTCGAATTTTTCACAACTTTTCATGCTCCTCGTTTTTTTCTTTTTTTTTTTGCTCCTGGCATTATTCACACCTTTTCATGCTCCTCGCAGTTTTCACAGCTTTTCATGGTGCTCGCATTTTTCACACCTTTTGATGCTCCTCTTCTTTTTTTTTTTTGCTCCTGGCATTATTCACAGCTTTTCATGCTCCTCGCATTTTTCACACCTTTTCATGCTCCTGGCATTTTTCACACCTTTTCATGCTCCTCGTCTTTTTTCTTTTTTTTTTTTTTGCTCCTGGCATTATTCACACCTTTTCATGCTCCTCGCATTTTTCACACCTTTTCATGCTCCTCCCATTTTTCACACCTTTTCATGCTCCTCCCATTCTTCACACCTTTTCATGTTCCTCGCAATTTTCACACCTTTTCATGCTCCTCGCATTTTTCACACCTTTTCATGCTCCTCGCATTTTTCATACCTTTTCATGCTCCTAGAATTTTTGAGAGCTTTTCATTTTCCTCGAAATTTTCACACATTTTCATGCTCCTCGTCTTTTTCACCCCTTTTCATGCTCCTGTCATTTTTCACACCTTTTCATGCTCCTGGCATTTTTCAGACCTTTTCATGCTCCTGGCAGTTTTCACACCTTTTCATGCTCCTGGCAGTTTTCACACCTTTTCATGCTCCTCACATTTTTCACACCTTTTCATGCTCCTCCCATTTTTCACACCTTTTCATGATGCTGGTCTTTTTTATTTTTTTTTTTTTCTCCTCGCATTTTTCAGACATTTTCATGCTCCTTGGCTTTTTTTTTTCTCCAGGCATTTTTCACACCTTTTCATGCTCCTCGGCTTTTTTATTTTTTGCTCCTCGCATTTTTTACACCTTTTCATGCTCCTCGCATTTTTCACACCTTTTCATTCTCTTCCCATTTTTCACACCTTTTCATGCTCCTGGTCTTTTTTTTTTTTTTTTGCTCCTCGCATTTTTCACACATTTTCATGCTTCTCGCATTTTTCACACCTTTTCATGCTCCTCGCATTTTTCACACCTTTTCATGCTCCTCCCATTTTTCACACCTTTTCATGCTCCTCACAATTTTCACACCTTTTCATGCTCCTCCCATTTTTCACACATTTTCATGCTCCTCGCATTTTTCACACCTTTTCATGCTCCTAGAATTTTTGAAAGCTTTTCATTTTCCTCGAAATTTTCACACATTTTCATGCTCCTCGTCTTTTTCACCCCTTTTCATGCTCCTGTCATTTTTCACACCTTTTCATGGTCCTGGCATTTTTCACACCTTTTCATGCTCCTGGCAGTTTTCACACCTTTTCATGCTCCTGGCAGTTTTCTCAACTTTTCATCCTCCTGGCATTTTTCACAACTTTTCATGTTCCTGGCATTTTTCACATATTTTCATGCTCCTGGCATTATTCACACCTTTTCATGCTCCTGGAATTTTTCACAACTTTTCATGCTCCTCGTCTTTTTTCTTTTTTTTTTTGCTCCTGGCATTATTCACAACTTTTCATGCTCCTTGTCTTTTTTCTTTTTTATTTTGCTCCTCGCATTTTTCACTTTTTTCATGCTCCTTGCATTTTTCACACCTTTTCATGCTGCTTGCAATTTTCACACATTTTCATGCTCCTCGAATTATCACACCTTTTCATGTTCCTCGAATTTTTCACACCTTTTCATGCTCCTCTAATTTTTCACCCTTTTCATGCTCCTCGAATTTTTCACACCTTTTCATGGTGCTCGTCTTTTTTTTTTTTGCTCCTCGCATTTTTCACTCCTTTTCATGCTCCTTTCATTTTTCACACCTCTTCATGCTCCTCGTATTTCTCAAACATTTTCATCCTCATGAATTTTTCACACATTTTCTTTCTCCTCGTGATTTTCTTTTTGCTCCTCGCATTTTTCACTCCTTTTCATGCTCCTTGCATTTTTCACACCTTTTCATGCTACTTGCAATTTTCACACATTTTCATGCTCCTCGAATGTTTCACAAGTTTTCATGTTCCTCGAATCTTTCACACCTTTTCATGCCCCTCGCATTTTTCACACCTTTTCATGCTTCTCGCATTTTTTACACCATTTCATGCTCCTCGCAATTTTCACACTTTTTCATTCTCCTCGCATTTTTCACACCTTTTCATGCTCCTCATAATTTTCACACCTTTTCATGTTGCTCGCATTTTTCACACCTTTTCATGTTCCTCGCATTTTTCACACCTTTTCGTGCTCCTCGCATTTTTCACACCTTTTCATGCTCCTCGCATTTTTCACACCATTTCATGCTCCTCGCAATTTTCACACTTTTTCATGCTCCTCGCATTTTTCACACCATTTCATGCTCCTCGCTATTTTCACAATTTTTCATGCTCCTCGCATTTTTCACTCCATTTCATGCTCCTCGCAATTTTCACACTTTTTCATGCTCCTCGCATTTCTCAAACCTTTCCATGCTCCTCGTAATTTTCACACCTTTTCATGTTGCTCGCATTTTTCACACCTTTTCATGTTCATCGCATTTTTCACACCTTTTCATGCTCCTTGCATTTTACAAACCTTTTCATGCCCCCCGCATTTTTCACACCTTTTCATGCTCCTTGCATTTTTCACACCTTTTCATGCCCCTCGCATTTTTCACCTTTTCATGCTCCTTGTATTTTTTTTTACTCCTCGCATTTTTCACACCTTTTCATGCTCCTTGCATTTTACACACCTTTTCATGCTCTTCGTCTTTTTTTTTTTTTTGCTCCTCGCATTTTTCACACCTTTTCATGCTCGTCGCATTTTACACACCTTTTCCTGCTCCTCGTCTTTTTTTTTTTTTGCTCCTCACATTTTTCACACCTTTTCATGCTCCTCGCATTTTTCACACCTTTTCATGCTCCTTGAATTTTTCAAACCTTTTCATGCTCCTCGCGTTTTTCACACCTTTTCATGCTCCTTGAATTTTTCACACCTTTTCATGCTCCTCGCATTTTTACACTTTTTCATGCTCCTTGTATTTTTTTTTTTGCTCCTCGCATTTTTCACACCTTTTCATGCTCCTCGCATTTTTCACACCTTTTCATGCTCCTGGCAT
Source organism: Cervus elaphus (assembly GCF_910594005.1). Taxonomy (NCBI): domain Eukaryota; kingdom Metazoa; phylum Chordata; class Mammalia; order Artiodactyla; family Cervidae; genus Cervus; species Cervus elaphus. The sequence goes on from NW_025316787.1 coordinate 2,549,224, forward strand.
TTTCCAACCTTTTCATGCTCCTCGCATTTTTACACCTTTTCATGCTCGTCGTTTTTTTCTTTCTTTTTTTTTCTCCTCACATTTTTCACACCTTTTCATGCTCCTCGCATTTTTCACAACTTTTCATGCTCCTCGCATTTTTCAGACCTTTTCATGCTCCTCACATTTTTCACACCTTTTCGTGGTCCTCGTCTTTTTTTTTTTTTTTGCTTTTCTCATTTTTCACAACTTTTCATGCTCCTTGCATTTTTCACACCTTTTCATGCTCCTCCCATTTTTCACAACTTTTCATGCTGCTCCCATTTTTCACACCTTTTCATGCTCCTCGCATTTTTCACACCTTTTCATGATCCTCGCATTTTTCACAACTTTTCATGCTCCTCGCATTTTTCACACCTTTTCATGGTCCTCGCATTTTTCACTCCTTTTCATGCGGTTCGCATTTTTCACACCTTTTCATGCTCCTTGCATTTTTCACACCTTTTCATGCTCCTCGCATTTTTCACAACTTTTCATGCTCTTCTCATTTTTCACAACTTTTCATGCTCCTTGTATTTTTTTTTTTGCTCCTCGAATTTTTACACCTTTTCATGCTCCTTGCATTTTTCAAACCTTTTCATGCTCCTCGCATTTTTCACACCTTTTCATGCTCCTCGCATTTTTACACCTTTTCATGCTCGTCATTTTTTTCTTTCTTTTTTTTTCTCCTCACATTTTTCACACCTTTTCATGCTCCTCGCATTTTTCACAACTTTTCATGCTCCTCGCATTTTTCAGACCTTTTCATGCTCCTCACATTTTTCACACCTTTTCGTGGTCCTCGTCTTTTTTTTTTTTTTTTTGCTTTTCTCATTTTTCACAACTTTTCATGCTCCTTGCATTTTTCACACCTTTTCATGCTCCTCCCATTTTTCACAACTTTTCATGCTGCTCCCATTTTTCACACCTTTTCATGCTCCTCGCATTTTTCACCCCTTTTCATGATCCTCGCATTTTTCACAACTTTTCATGCTCCTCGCATTTTTCACACCTTTTCATGGTCCTCGCATGTTTCACTCCTATTCATGCGGTTCGCATTTTTCACACCTTTTCATGCTCCTTGCATTTTTCACACCTTTTCATGCTCCTCGCATTTTTCACAACTTTTCATGCTCTTCTCATTTTTCACAACTTTTCATGCTCCTTGTATTTTTTTTTTTGCTCCTCGAATTTTTACACCTTTTCATGCTCCTTGCATTTTTCAAACCTTTTCATGCTCCTCGCATTTTTCACACCTTTTCATGCTCCTTGCATTTTTCACACCTTTTCATGCTCCTCGCATTTTTAAACCTTTTCATGCTCCTTGTATTTTTTTTTTGCTCCTCGCATTTTTCACACATTTTCATGCTCCTTGCATTTTTCAAACATTTTCATGCTCCTTGCATTTTTCACACCTTTTCATGCTCCTCGCATTTTTCACACCTTTTCATGCTCCTTTCATTTTTCACACCTTTTCATGCTCCTCGCATTTTTCACACCTTTTCATGCTCCTTGCATTTTTCACACCTTTTCATGCTGCTCGCATTTTTACATCTTTTCATGCTACTTGTATTTTTTTTTTTACTCCTTGCATTTTTCACACATTTTCATCCTCCTTGCATTTTTCAAACCTTTTAATTCTCCTCCCATTTTTCACACCTTGACATGCTACTTGCATTTTTCACACCTTTTCCTGCTCCTCGTCTTTTTTTTTTCTCCTCGCATTTTTCACACCTTTTCATGCTCCTTGCATTTTTCACACCTTTTCATGCTCCTCGTCTTTTTTTTTTTTGCTCCTCACAGTTTTCACACCTTTTCATGCTCCTCGCATTTTTCACACCTTTTCATGCTCCTAGAATTTTTGACAGCTTTTCATTTTCCTCGAAATTTTCACACGTTTTCATGCTCCTCGTCTTTTTCACCCCTTTTCATGCTCCTGTCATTTTTCACACCTTTTCATGGTCCTGGCATTTTTCACACCTTTTCATGCTCCTGGCAGTTTTCACACCTTTTCATGCTCCTGGCAGTTTTCTCAACTTTTCATCCTCCTGGCATTTTTCACAACTTTTCATGTTCCTGGCATTTTTCACATATTTTCATGCTCCTGGCATTATTCACACCTTTTCATGCTCCTGGAATTTTTCACAACTTTTCATGCTCCTCGTCTTTTTTCTTTTTTTTTTTGCTCCTGGCATTATTCACAACTTTTCATGCTCCTTGTCTTTTTTCTTTTTTATTTTGCTCCTCGCATTTTTCACTTTTTTCATGCTCCTTGCATTTTTCACACCTTTTCATGCTGCTTGCAATTTTCACACATTTTCATGCTCCTCGAATTATCACACCTTTTCATGTTCCTCGAATTTTTCACACCTTTTCATGCTCCTCTAATTTTTCACCCTTTTCATGCTCCTCGAATTTTTCACACCTTTTCATGGTGCTCGTCTTTTTTTTTTTTGCTCCTCGCATTTTTCACTCCTTTTCATGCTCCTTTCATTTTTCACACCTCTTCATGCTCCTCGTATTTTTCAAACATTTTCATCCTCATGAATTTTTCACACATTTTCTTTCTCCTCGTGATTTTCTTTTTGCTCCTCGCATTTTTCACTCCTTTTCATGCTCCTTGCATTTTTCACACCTTTTCATGCTACTTGCAATTTTCACACATTTTCATGCTCCTCGAATGTTTCACAAGTTTTCATGTTCCTCGAATCTTTCACACCTTTTCATGCCCCTCGCATTTTTCACACCTTTTCATGCTTCTCGCATTTTTTACACCATTTCATGCTCCTCGCAATTTTCACACTTTTTCATTCTCCTCGCATTTTTCACACCTTTTCATGCTCCTCATAATTTTCACACCTTTTCATGTTGCTCGCATTTTTCACACCTTTTCATGTTCCTCGCATTTTTCACACCTTTTCGTGCTCCTCGCATTTTTCACACCTTTTCATGCTCCTCGCATTTTTCACACCATTTCATGCTCCTCGCAATTTTCACACTTTTTCATGCTCCTCGCATTTTTCACACCATTTCATGCTCCTCGCTATTTTCACAATTTTTCATGCTCCTCGCATTTTTCACACCATTTCATGCTCCTCGCAATTTTCACACTTTTTCATGCTCCTCGCATTTCTCAAACCTTTCCATGCTCCTCGTAATTTTCACACCTTTTCATGTTGCTCGCATTTTTCACACCTTTTCATGTTCATCGCATTTTTCACACCTTTTCATGCTCCTTGCATTTTACAAACCTTTTCATGCCCCCCGCATTTTTCACACCTTTTCATGCTCCTTGCATTTTTCACACCTTTTCATGCTCCTCGCATTTTTCACCTTTTCATGCTCCTTGTATTTTTTTTTACTCCTCGCATTTTTCACACCTTTTCATGCTCCTTGCATTTTACACACCTTTTCATGCTCTTCGTCTTTTTTTTTTTTTTGCTCCTCGCATTTTTCACACCTTTTCATGCTCGTCGCATTTTACACACCTTTTCCTGCTCCTCGTCTTTTTTTTTTTTTGCTCCTCACATTTTTCACACCTTTTCATGCTCCTCGCATTTTTCACACCTTTTCATGCTCCTTGAATTTTTCAAACCTTTTCATGCTCCTCGCGTTTTTCACACCTTTTCATGCTCCTTGAATTTTTCACACCTTTTCATGCTCCTCGCATTTTTACACTTTTTCATGCTCCTTGTATTTTTTTTTTTGCTCCTCGCATTTTTCACACCTTTTCATGCTCCTCGCATTTTTCACACCTTTTCATGCTCCTGGCATTTTCAAACCTTTTCATGCTCCTCGCATTTTTACACCTTTTCATGCTCGTCGTTTTTTTCTTTCTTTTTTTTTCTCCTCACATTTTTCACACCTTTTCATGCTCCTCGCATTTTTCACAACTTTTCATGCTCCTCGCATTTTTCAGACCTTTTCATGCTCCTCACATTTTTCACACCTTTTCGTGGTCCTCGTCTTTTTTTTTTTTTTTTTTTTTGCTTTTCTCATTTTTCACAACTTTTCATGCTCCTTGCATTTTTCACACCTTTTCATGCTCCTCCCATTTTTCACAACTTTTCATGCTGCTCCCATTTTTCACACCTTTTCATGCTCCTCGCATTTTTCACACCTTTTCATGATCCTCGCATTTTTCACAACTTTTCATGCTCCTCGCATTTTTCACACCTTTTCATGGTCCTCGCATTTTTCACTCCTATTCATGCGGTTCGCATTTTTCACACCTTTTCATGCTCCTTGCATTTTTCACACCTTTTCATGCTCCTCGCATTTTTCACAACTTTTCATGCTCTTCTCATTTTTCACAACTTTTCATGCTCCTTGTATTTTTTTTTTTGCTCCTCGAATTTTTACACCTTTTCATGCTCCTTGCATTTTTCAAACCTTTTCATGCTCCTCGCATTTTTCACACCTTTTCATGCTCCTCGCATTTTTACACCTTTTCATGCTCGTCGTTTTTTTCTTTCTTTTTTTTTCTCCTCACATTTTTCACACCTTTTCATGCTCCTCGCATTTTTCACAACTTTTCATGCTCCTCGCATTTTTCAGACCTTTTCATGCTCCTCACATTTTTCACACGTTTTCGTGGTCCTCGTCTTTTTTTTTTTTTTTTTGCTTTTCTCATTTTTCACAACTTTTCATGCTCCTTGCATTTTTCACACCTTTTCATGCTCCTCCCATTTTTCACAACTTTTCATGCTGCTCCCATTTTTCACACCTTTTCATGCTCCTCGCATTTTTCACCCCTTTTCATGATCCTCGCATTTTTCACAACTTTTCATGCTCCTCGCATTTTTCACACCTTTTCATGGTCCTCGCATGTTTCACTCCTATTCATGCGGTTCGCATTTTTCACACCTTTTCATGCTCCTTGCATTTTTCACACCTTTTCATGCTCCTCGCATTTTTCACAACTTTTCATGCTCTTCTCATTTTTCACAACTTTTCATGCTCCTTGTATTTTTTTTTTGCTCCTCGAATTTTTACACCTTTTCATGCTCCTTGCATTTTTCAAACCTTTTCATGCTCCTCGCATTTTTCACACCTTTTCATGCTCCTTGCATTTTTCACACCTTTTCATGCTCCTCGCATTTTTAAACCTTTTCATGCTCCTTGTATTTTTTTTTTGCTCCTCGCATTTTTCACACATTTTCATGCTCCTTGCATTTTTCAAACATTTTCATGCTCCTTGCATTTTTCAAACCTTTTCATGCTCCTCGCATTTTTCACACCTTTTCATGCTCCTTTCATTTTTCACACCTTTTCATGCTCCTCGCATTTTTCACACCTTTTCATGCTCCTTGCATTTTTCACACCTTTTCATGCTGCTCGCATTTTTACATCTTTTCATGCTACTTGTATTTTTTTTTTTACTCCTTGCATTTTTCACACATTTTCATCCTCCTTGCATTTTTCAAACCTTTTAATTCTCCTCCCATTTTTCACACCTTGACATGCTACTTGCATTTTTCACACCTTTTCCTGCTCCTCGTCTTTTTTTTTTCTCCTCGCATTTTTCACACCTTTTCATGCTCCTTGCATTTTACACACCTTTTCATTCTCCTCGTCTTTTTTTTTTTTGCTCCTCACATTTTTCACACCTTTTCATGCTCCTCGCATTTTTCACACCTTTTCATGCTCCTAGAATTTTTGACAGCTTTTCATTTTCCTAGAAATTTTCACACGTTTTCATGCACCTCGCATTTTTCACACCATTTCATGCTCCGAGAATTTTTGACACCTTTTCATGCTCCTCGACATTTTCACACCCTTTCATGCTCCTTGCATTTTTCACACCTTCTCATGCTCCTCGTATTTTTCACACATTTTCATGCTCCTTGCATTTTTCACTCCTTTTCATGATTCTCGCATTTTTCACACCTTTTCATGCTCCTTGCATTTTTCACACCTTTTCATGCTCCTCGTCTTTTTTTTTTTTTGCTCTTCGCATTTTTGACACCTTTTCATGCTCCTCGCATTTTTCACACCTTTTCATGCTCCTCGTCGTTTTTTTTTTTTTTGCTCCTCGCATTTTTCAAACCTTTTAATGCTCCTTGCATTTTTCACACCTTGTCATGCTCCTCGTATTTTTCACACATTTTCATGCTCCTTGCATTTTTCACAGCTTTTCATGATCCTCGCATTTTTCACACCTTTTCATGCTCCTTGCATTTTTCACACCTTTTCATGCTCCTCGTCTTTTTTTTTTTTGCTCTTTGCATTTTTGACACCTTTTCATGCTCCTCGCATTTTTCACAACTTTTCATGCTCCTCATCGTTTTTTTTTTTGCTCCTCGCATTTTTCACACCTTTTCATGCTCCTCGCATTTTTCACACCTTCATGATCCTCGTCTGTTTTTTTTTGCTCCTCGCATATTTCACACCTTTTCATGCTCCTAGAATTTTTCACACCTTTCGGGCTCATCGCAATTTTCACACCTTTTCATGCTCCTCGCATTTTTCACACCTTTTCATGCTCCTAGAATATTTGACAGCTTTTCATTGTCCTCAAAATATTCACACGTTTTCATGCTCCTCGCATTATTCACACATTTTCATGCTCCTCCCATTTTTCACACTTGTCATGTTCCTTGCATTTTAAACACCTTTTTATGCTCCCCACATTTTTCACACCTTTTCATGCTCCTCGCATTTTTCACACCTTTTCATGCTCCTAGAATGTTTGACAGCTTTTCATTGTCCTCAAAATTGTCACACGTTTTCATGCTCCTTGTCTTTTTCACACCTTTTCATGTTCCTCGCATTTTTCACACCTTTTCATGCTCCTCTCACTTTTCATACCTTTTCTTGCTCCTCTCACTTTTCACACCTTTTTATGCTCCTCGGATTTTTTACACCTTTTCATGCTCCTCGCATTTTTCATACCTTTTCAGGCTCTTCATCTTTTTTTTTTTTTGCTCCTCTCATTTTTCACACCTTTTCATGTTCCTCGGCTTTTTTTTTTTTTGCTCCTTGCATTTTTCACACGTTTTAATGTTCCTTGTATTTTTCACATATTTTTATGCTCCCCACATTTTTCACACCTTTTCCTGCTCCTCGCATTTTTCACACCTTTTCATGCTCCTCACATTTTTCACACCTTTTCAGGCTCCTCGCAATTTTCAAACTTTTTAAGTTCCTCGAATTTTTGACACCTTTTCATGCTCCTAGAATTTTTGACAGCTTTTCATTTTCCTCGAAATTTTCACACGTTTTCCTGCCCCTTGTATTTTTCACACCTTTTCATGTTCCTCGAATTTTTCACACCATTTCATGATCCTCGCATTTTTTACACCTTTTCATGCTCCTCACATTTTTTACACCTTTTCATGCTCCTCGCATTTTTCACACCTTTTCCTGCTTCTCACATTTTTCAAACCTTTTCAGGCTCCTCGCAATTTTCACACCTTTTCATGCTCCTCGACATTTTCACACCTTTTCATGCTCCTCGTGTTTTTCACACCTTTTCATGTTCCTCGTGTTTTTCACACCTTTTCATGCTCCTCGCATTTTTCACACTTTTTCAGGCTCTTCATCTTTTTTTTTTTTTTGCTCCTTGCATTTTTCACACCTTTTCATGCTCCTCGCATGTTTCACACCTCTTCATGCACCTCGTTTTTTTTTTTTTTTGCTCTTCGCATTTTTGACACCTTTTCATGCTCCTCGCATTTTTCACCCCTTTTCATGATCCTCGTCGTTTTTTTTTTTTGCTCTTCGCATTTTTGACACCTTTTCATGCTCCTCGCATTTTTCACACCTTTTCATGTTCCTAGAATGTTTGACAGCTTTTCATTGTCCTCAAAATTGTCACACGTTTTCATGCTGCTTGTATTTTTCACACCTTTTCATGTTCCTCGCATTTTTCACACCTTTTCATGCTCCTCTCACTTTTCACACCTTTTCATGCTCCTCTCACTTTTCACACCTTTTTATGCTCCTCGCATTTTTTACACCTTTTCATGCTCCTCGCATTTTTCACACCTTTTCAGGCTCCTCATCTTTTTTTTTTTTTTTGCTCCTCTCATTTTTCACACCTTTTCATGCTCCTCGCATTTTTCACACCTTTTCATGTTCCTCGGCTTTTTTTTTTTTTGCTCCTTGCATTTTTCACACGTTTTAATGTTCCTTGTATTTTTCACACCTTTTTATGCTCCCCACATTTTTCACACATTTTCCTGCTCCTCGCATTTTTCACACCTTTTCATACTCCTCATATTTTTCACAACTTTTCATGGTCCTCGCATTTTTCACACCTTTTCATACTCCTCATATTTTTCACACCTTTTCATGCTCCTCGCATTTTTCACACCTTTTCATGCTCCTGGCATTTTTCACACCTTTTCATGCTCGTCGTCTTTTTTCTTTTTTTTTTTTTGCTCCTGGCATTATTGACACCTTTTCATGCTCCTCGCATTTTTCACACCTTTTCATGCTCCTCCCATTTTTCACACCTTTTCATGCTCCTCCCATTCTTCACACCTTTTCATGTTCTTCGCAATTTTCACACCTTTTCATGCTCCTCGCATTTTTCACACCTTTTCATGCTCCTCGCATTTTTCACACATTTTCATGCTGCTGGTCTTTTTTTTTTTTGGATCCTTGCATTTTTCACACCTTTTCATGCTCTTAAAATTTTTGACAGCTGTTTATTTTCCTCAAAATTTTCACACGATTTCATGCTCCTCGTATTTTTCACCACTTTTCATGCTCCTCGCATTTTTCACACCTTTTCATGCTCCTCGCATTTTTCATACCTTTTCATGCTCCTAGAATTTTTGAGAGCTTTTCATTTTCCTCGAAATTTTCACACATTTTCATGCTCCTGGTCTTTTTCACCCCTTTTCATGCTCCTGTCATTTTTCACACCTTTTCATGCTCCTGGCATTTTTCAGACCTTTTCATGCTCCTGGCAGTTTTCACACCTTTTCATGCTCCTCCCATTTTTCACACCTTTTCATGATGCTTGTCTTTTTTTTTTTTTTTTTTTTTTTGCTCCTCGCATTTTTCAGACATTTTCATGCTCCTTGGCTTTTTTTTTTCTCCAGGCATTTTTCACACCTTTTCATGCTCCTCGGCTTTTTTATTTTTTGCTCCTCGCATTTTTTACACCTTTTCATGCTCCTCGCATTTTTCACACCTTTTCATTCTCCTCCCATTTTTCACACCTTTTCATGCTCCTGGTCTTTTTTTTTTTTTTGCTCCTCGCATTTTTCACACATTTTCATGCTTCTCGCATTTTCACACCTTTTCATGCTCCTCGCATTTTTCACACCTTTTCATGCTCCTCCCATTTTTCACACCTTTTCATGCTCCTCACAATTTTCACACCTTTTCATGCTCCTCCCATTTTTCACACATTTTCATGCTCCTCGCATTTTTCACACCTTTTCATGCTCCTAGAATTTTTGAAAGCTTTTCATTTTCCTCGAAATTTTCACACATTTTCATGCTCCTCGTCTTTTTCACCCCTTTTCATGCTCCTGTCATTTTTCACACCTTTTCATGGTCCTGGCATTTTTCACACCTTTTCATGCTCCTGGCAGTTTTCACACCTTTTCATGCTCCTGGCAGTTTTCACAACTTTTCATCCTCCTGGCATTTTTCACAACTTTTCATGTTCCTGGCATTTTTCACATATTTTCATGCTCCTGGCATTATTCACACCTTTTCATGCTCCTGGAATTTTTCACAACTTTTCATGCTCCTCGTCTTTTTTCTTTTTTTTTTTTGCTCCTGGCATTATTCACAACTTTTCATGCTCCTTGTCTTTTTTCTTTTTTTTTTTGCTCCTCGCATTTTTCACTTTTTTCATGCTCCTTGCATTTTTCACACCTTTTCATGCTGCTTGCAATTTTCACACATTTTCATGCTCCTCGAATTATCACACCTTTTCATGTTCCTCGAATTTTTCACACCTTTTCATGCTCCTCTAATTTTTCACCCTTTTCATGCTCCTCGAATTTTTCACACCTTTTCATGGTGCTCGTCTTTTTTTTTTTTGCTCCTCGCATTTTTCACTCCTTTTCATGCTCCTTTCATTTTTCACACCTCTTCATGCTCCTCGTATTTCTCAAACATTTTCATCCTCATGAATTTTTCACACATTTTCTTGCTCCTCGTGATTTTCTTTTTGCTCCTCGCATTTTTCACTCCTTTTCATGCTCCTTGCATTTTTCACACCTTTTCATGCTACTTGCAATTTTCACACATTTTCATGCTCCTCGAATGTTTCACTAGTTTTCATGTTCCTCGAATCTTTCACACCTTTTCATGCCCCTCGCATTTTTCACACCTTTTCATGCTTCTCGCATTTTTTACACCATTTCATGCTCCTCGCAATTTTCACACTTTTTCATTCTCCTCGCATTTTTCACACCTTTTCATGCTCCTCATAATTTTCACACCTTTTCATGTTGCTCGCATTTTTCACACCTTTTCATGTTCCTCGCATTTTTCACACCTTTTCGTGCTCCTCGCATTTTTCACACCTTTTCATGCTCCTCGCATTTTTCACACCATTTCATGCTCCTCGCAATTTTCACACTTTTTCATGCTCCTCGCATTTTTCACACCATTTCATGCTCCTCGCAATTTTCACAATTTTTCATGCTCCTCACATTTTTCACACCATTTCATGCTCCTCGCAATTTTCACACTTTTTCATGCTCCTCGCATTTCTCAAACCTTTTCATGTTCCTCGTAATTTTCACACCTTTTCATGTTGCTCGCATTTTTCACACCTTTTCATGTTCATCGCATTTTTCACACCTTTTCATGCTCCTTGCATTTTACAAACCTTTTCATGCCCCCCGCATTTTTCACACCTTTTCATGCTCCTTGCATTTTTCACACCTTTTCATGCCCCTCGCATTTTTCACCTTTTCATGCTCCTTGTATTTTTTTTTACTCCTCGCATTTTTCACACCTTTTCATGCTCCTTGCATTTTACACACCTTTTCATGCTCTTCGTCTTTTTTTTTTTTTTGCTCCTCGCATTTTTCACACCTTTTCATGCTCGTCGCATTTTACACACCTTTTCATGCTCCTCGTCTTTTTTTTTTTTTGCTCCTCACATTTTTCACACCTTTTCATGCTCCTCGCATTTTTCACACCTTTTCATGCTCCTTGAATTTTTCAAACCTTTTCATGCTCCTCGCGTTTTTCACACCTTTTCATGCTCCTTGAATTTTTCACACCTTTTCATGCTCCTCGCATTTTTACACTTTTTCATGCTCCTTGTATTTTTTTTTTTGCTCCTCGCATTTTTCACACCTTATCATGCTCCTTGCATTTTTCACCCCTTTTCATGCTCCTGGCATTTTCAAACCTTTTCATGCTCCTCGCATTTTTACACCTTTTCATGCTCGTCGTTTTTTTCTTTCTTTTTTTTTCTCCTCACATTTTTCACACCTTTTCATGCTCCTCGCATTTTTCACAACTTTTCATGCTCCTCGCATTTTTCAGACCTTTTCATGCTCCTCACATTTTTCACACCTTTTCGTGGTCCTCGTCTTTTTTTTTTTTTTTTGCTTTTCTCATTTTTCACAACTTTTCATGCTCCTTGCATTTTTCACACCTTTTCATGCTCCTCCCATTTTTCACAACTTTTCATGCTGCTCCCATTTTTCACACCTTTTCATGCTCCTCGCATTTTTCACACCTTTTCATGATCCTCGCATTTTTCACAACTTTTCATGCTCCTCGCATTTTTCACACCTTTTCATGGTCCTCGCATTTTTCACTCCTATTCATGCGGTTCACATTTTTCACACCTTTTCATGCTCCTTGCATTTTTCACACCTTTTCATGCTCCTCGCATTTTTCACAACTTTTCATGCTCTCTCATTTTTCACAACTTTTCATGCTCCTTGTATTTTTTTTTTGCTCCTCGAATTTTTACACCTTTTCATGCTCCTTGCATTTTTCAAACCTTTTCATGCTCCTCGCATTTTTCACACCTTTTCATGCTCCTTGCATTTTTCACACCTTTTCATGCTCCTCGCATTTTTAAACCTTTTCATGCTCCTTGTATTTTTTTTTTGCTCCTCGCATTTTTCACACATTTTCATGCTCCTTGCATTTTTCAAACCTTTTCATGCTCCTTGCATTTTTCAAACCTTTTCATGCTCCTCGCATTTTTCACACCTTTTCATGCTCCTTTCATTTTTCACACCTTTTCATGCTCCTCGCATTTTTCACACCTTTTCATGCTCCTTGCATTTTTCACACTTTTTCATGCTGCTCGCATTTTTACATCTTTTCATGCTACTTGTATTTTTTTTTTTACTCCTTGCATTTTTCACACATTTTCATCCTCCTTGCATTTTTCAAACCTTTTAATGCTCCTCGCATTTTTCACACCTTGACATGCTACTTGCATTTTTCACACCTTTTCCTGCTCCTCGTCTTTTTTTTTCTCCTCGCATTTTTCACACCTTTTCATGCTCCTTGCATTTTACACACCTTTTCATTCTCCTCGTCTTTTTTTTTTTTTGCTCCTCACATTTTTCACACCTTTTCATGCTCCTCGCATTTTTCACACCTTTTCATGCTCCTAGAATTTTTGACAGCTTTTCATTTTCCTAGAAATTTTCACACGTTTTCATGCACCTCGCATTTTTCACACCATTTCATGCTCCTAGAATTTTTGACACCTTTTCATGCTCCTCGCATTTTTCACACCTTTTCATGCTCCTTGAATTTTTCAAACCTTTTCATGCTCCTCGCGTTTTTCACACCTTTTCATGCTCCTTGAATTTTTCACACCTTTTCATGCTCCTCGCATTTTTACACTTTTTCATGCTCCTTGTATTTTTTTTTTTGCTCCTCGCATTTTTCACACCTTTTCATGCTCCTCGCATTTTTCACACCTTTTCATGCTCCTGGCATTTTCAAACCTTTTCATGCTCCTCGCATTTTTACACCTTTTCATGCTCGTCGTTTTTTTCTTTCTTTTTTTTTCTCCTCACATTTTTCACACCTTTTCATGCTCCTCGCATTTTTCACAACTTTTCATGCTCCTCGCATTTTTCAGACCTTTTCATGCTCCTCACATTTTTCACACCTTTTCGTGGTCCTCGTCTTTTTTTTTTTTTTTGCTTTTCTCATTTTTCACAACTTTTCATGCTCCTTGCATTTTTCACACCTTTTCATGCTCCTCCCATTTTTCACAACTTTTCATGCTGCTCCCATTTTTCACACCTTTTCATGCTCCTCGCATTTTTCACACCTTTTCATGCTCCTCGCATTTTTCACACCTTTTCATGCTCCTCGCATTTTTCACACCTTTTCATGGTCCTCGCATTTTTCACTCCTATTCATGCGGTTCACATTTTTCACACCTTTTCATGCTCCTTGCATTTTTCACACCTTTTCATGCTCCTCGCATTTTTCACAACTTTTCATGCTCTCTCATTTTTCACAACTTTTCATGCTCCTTGTATTTTTTTTTTTGCTCCTCGAATTTTTACACCTTTTCATGCTCCTTGCATTTTTCAAACCTTTTCATGCTCCTCGCATTTTTCACACCTTTTCATGCTCCTTGCATTTTTCACACCTTTTCATGCTCCTCGCATTTTTCACACCTTTTCATGCTCCTTGCATTTTTCACACCTTTTCATGCTGCTCGCATTTTTACATCTTTTCATGCTACTTGTATTTTTTTTTTTACTCCTTGCATTTTTCACACATTTTCATCCTCCTTGCATTTTTCAAACCTTTTAATGCTCCTCGCATTTTTCACACCTTGACATGCTACTTGCATTTTTCACACCTTTTCCTGCTCCTCGTCTTTTTTTTTTCTCCTCGCATTTTTCACACCTTTTCATGCTCCTTGCATTTTACACACCTTTTCATTCTCCTCGTCTTTTTTTTTTTTGCTCCTCACATTTTTCACACCTTTTCATGCTCCTCGCATTTTTCACACATTTTCATGCTCCTAGAATTTTTGACAGCTTTTCATTTTCCTACAAATTTTCACACGTTTTCATGCACCTCGCATTTTTCACACCATTTCATGCTCCTAGAATTTTTGACACCTTTTCATGCTCCTCGACATTTTCACACCCTTTCATGCTCCTTGCATTTTTCACACCTTCTCATGCTCCTCGTATTTTTCACACATTTTCATGCTCCTTGCATTTTTCACTCCTTTTCATGATCCTCGCATTTTTCACACCTTTTCATGCTCCTTGCATTTTTCACACCTTTTCATGCTCCTCGTCTTTTTTTTTTTTTGCTCTTCGCATTTTTGACACCTTTTCATGCTCCTCGCATTTTTCACACCTTTTTATGCTCCTCGTCGTTTTTTTTTTTTTTTGCTCCTCGCATTTTTCACACCTTGACATGCTACTTGCATTTTTCACACCTTTTCCTGCTCCTCGTATTTTTCACACATTTTCATGCTCCTTGCATTTTTCACAGCTTTTCATGATCCTCGCATTTTTCACACCTTTTCATGCTCCTTGCATTTTTCACACCTTTTCATGCTCCTCGTCTTTTTTTTTTTTGCTCTTTGCATTTTTGACACCTTTTCATGCTCCTCGCATTTTTCACAACTTTTCATGCTCCTCATCGTTTTTTTTTTTGCTCCTCGCATTTTTCACACCTTTTCATGCTCCTCGCATTTTTCACACCTTTTCATGATCCTCGTCTGTTTTTTTTTGCTCCTCGCATATTTCACACCTTTTCATGCTCCTAGAATTTTTCACACCTTTCGGGCTCATCGCAATTTTCACACCTTTTCATGCTCCTCGCATTTTTCACACCTTTTCATGCTCCTAGAATATTTGACAGCTTTTCATTGTCCTCAAAATAGTCACACGTTTTCATGCTCCTCGCATTATTCACACATTTTCATGCTCCTCGCATTTTTCACACTTGTCATGTTCCTTGCATTTTAAACACCTTTTTATGCTCCCCACATTTTTCACACCTTTTCATGCTCCTCGCATTTTTCACACCTTTTCATGCTCCTAGAATGTTTGACAGCTTTTCATTGTCCTCAAATTTGTCACACGTTTTCATGCTCCTTGTATTTTTCACACCTTTTCATGTTCCTCGCATTTTTCACACCTTTTCATGCTCCTCTCACTTTTCATACCTTTTCTTGCTCCTCTCACTTTTCACACCTTTTTATGCTCCTCGGATTTTTTACACCTTTTCATGCTCCTCGCATTTTTCATACCTTTTCAGGCTCTTCATCTTTTTTTTTTTTTGCTCCTCTCATTTTTCACACCTTTTCATGTTCCTCGGCTTTTTTTTTTTTGCTCCTTGCATTTTTCACACGTTTTAATGTTCCTTGTATTTTTCACATATTTTTATGCTCCCCACATTTTTCACACCTTTTCCTGCTCCTCGCATTTTTCACACCTTTTCATGCTCCTCACATTTTTCACACCTTTTCAGGCTCCTCGCAATTTTCAAACTTTTTAAGTTCCTCGAATTTTTGACACCTTTTCATGCTCCTAGAATTTTTGACAGCTTTTCATTTTCCTCGAAATTTTCACACGTTTTCCTGCCCCTTGTGTTTTTCACACCTTTTCATGTTCCTCGAATTTTTCACACCATTTCATGATCCTCGCATTTTTTACACCTTTTCATGCTCCTCACATTTTTTACACCTTTTCATGCTCCTCGCATTTTTCACACCTTTTCCTGCTTCTCACATTTTTCAAACCTTTTCAGGCTCCTCGCAATTTTCACACCTTTTCATGCTCCTCGACATTTTCACACCTTTTCATGCTCCTCGTGTTTTTCACACCTTTTCATGTTCCTCGTGTTTTTCACACCTTTTCATGCTCCTCGCATTTTTCACACCTTTTCAGGCTCTTCATCTTTTTTTTTTTTTACTCCTCGCATTTTTCACACCTTTTCATGCTCCTCGCATGTTTCACACCTCTTCATGCACCTCGTTTTTTTTTTTTTTTGCTCTTCGCATTTTTAACACCTTTTCATGCTCCTCGCATTTTTCACACCTTTTCATGATCCTCGTCGTTTTTTTTTTTTTGCTCTTCGCATTTTTGACACCTTTTCATGCTCCTCGCATTTTTCACACCTTTTCATGCTCATAGAATGTTTGACAGGTTTTCATTGTCCTCAAAATTGTCACACGTTTTCATGCTGCTTGTATTTTTCACACCTTTTCATGTTCCTCGCAGTTTTCACACCTTTTCATGCTCCTCTCACTTTTCACACCTTTTCATGCTCCTCTCACTTTTCACACCTTTTTATGCTCCTCGCATTTTTTACACCTTTTCATGCTCCTCGCATTTTTCACACCTTTTCAGGCTCCTCATCTTTTTTTTTTTTTTTGCTCCTCTCATTTTTCACACCTTATCATGCTCCTCGCATTTTTCACACCTTTTCATGTTCCTCGGCTTTTTTTTTTTTGCTCCTTGCATTTTTCACACGTTTTAATGTTCCTTGTATTTTTCACACCTTTTTATGCTCCCCGCATTTTTCACACCTTTTCCTGCTCCTCGCATTTTTCACACCTTTTCATACTCCTCATATTTTTCACACCTTTTCATGGTCCTCGCATTTTTCACACCTTTTCAGGCTCCTCGCAATTTTCAAACTTTTTATGTTCCTCGAATTTTTCACACCTTTTCATGCTCCTAGAATTTTTGACAGCTTTTCATTTTCCTCGAAATTTTCACACGTTTTCCTGCTCCTTGTATTTTTCACACCTTTTCATGTTCCTCGAATTTTTCACACCATTTCATGATCCTCGCATTTTTTACACCTTTTCATGCTCCTCACATTTTTTACACCTTTTCATGCTCCTCGCATTTTTCACACCTTTTCCTGCTTCTCACATTTTTCAAACCTTTACAGGCTCCTCGCAATTTTCACACCTTTTCATGCTCCTCGACATTTTCACACCTTTTCATGCTCCTCGTGTTTTTCACACCTTTTCATGTTCCTCGAATTTTTCACACCTTTTCATGCTCCTCGCATTTTTCACACCTTTTCATGCTCCTCTCACTTTTCACACCTTTTCATGCTCCTCGCATTTTTCACACCTTTTCATGGTCCTTGCATTTTTCACACCTTTTCATGCTCCGAAAATTTTGACAGCTTTACATTTTCCTCGAAATTTTCACACGTTTTCATGCTCCTCGTATTTTTCATACCTTTTCAGGCTCTTCATCTTTTTTTTTTTCATGCTCCTCGCATTTTTCACACCTTTTCAAGCTCCTCTAACTTTTTACACCTTTTCATGCTCCTCGCATTTTTCACACCTTTTCATGCTAATAAAATTTTTGACAGCTTTTCATTGTCCTCGAAATTTTCACACATTTTCATGCTCCTCGAAATTTTCACACATTTTCATGCTCCTTCTATTTTTCACACCTTTTCATGTTCCTCCAATTTTTCACACCTTTTCAAGCTCCTCGTATTTTTCACACATTTTCATGCTCCTTGCATTTTTCACACCTTTTCATGATCCTCGCATTTTTCACACCTTTTCATGCTCCTTGCATTTTCACACCTTTTCATGCTCCTCATCGTTTTTTTTTTTTTGCTCTTTGCCTTTTTGACACCTTTTCATGATCCTTGCATTTTTCACACCTTTTCATGCTCCTTGCATTTTTCACACCTTTTCATGATCCTCATCATTTTTTTTTTTGCTCCTCGCATGTTTCACACCTTTTCATGATCCTCGCATTTTTCACACCTTTTCATGATCCTCGCATTTTTCACACCTTTTCAGACTCCTCGCAATTTTCACAACTTTTCATGCTCCTTGTATTTTTCACACCTTTTCATGTTCCTCGCATTTTTCACACCTTTTCATGCTCCTCTCACTTTTCACACCTTTTCATGCTCCTCTCACTTTTCACACCTTTTTATGCTCCTCGCATTTTTTACACCTTTTCATGCTCCTCGCATTTTTCATACCTTTTCAGGCTCTTCATCTTTTTTTTTTTTTGCTCCTCTCATTTTTCACACCTTTACATGCTCCTCGCATTTTTCATACGTTTTCAGGCTCTTCATCTTTTTTTTTTTTTATGCTCCTCAAATTTTTCACACCTTTTCATGCTCCTCGCATTTTTCACACCTCTTCATGCACCTCGTCTTTTTTTTTTTTTGCTCTTCGCATTTTTGACACCTTTTCATGCTCCTCGCATTTTTCACACCTTTTCATGATCCTCGTCGTTTTTTTTTTTTGCTCTTCGCATTTTTGACACCTTTTCATGCACCTCGCATTTTTCACACCTTTTCATGCTCCTAGAATGTTTGACAGCTTTTCATTGTCCTCAAAATTTTCACACGTTTTCATGCTGCTTGTATTTTTCAAACCTTTTCATGTTCCTCGCATTTTTCACACCTTTTCATGCTCCTCTCACTTTTCACACCTTTTCATGCTCCTCTCACTTTTCACACCTTTTTATGCTCCTCGAATTTTTTACACCTTTTCATGCTCCTCGCATTTTTCACACCTTTTCAGGCTCCTCATCTTTTTTTTTTTTTTTGCTCCTCTCATTTTTCACACCTTTTCATGCTCCTCGCAATTTTCACACCTTTTCATGCTCCTCGCATTTTTCACACCTTTTCATGTTCCTTGCATTTTTCACACCTTCTCATGCTCCTCGCATTTTTCACACATTTTCATGCTCCTTGCATTTTTCACACCTTTTCATGCTCCTCGCATTTTTCACACCTTTTCATGCTCCTCACATTTTTCACACCTTTTCATGCTCCTCACATTTTTCACACCTTTTCAGGCTCCTCGCAATTTTCATACCTTTTCATGCTCCTCGACATTTTCAAACCTTTTCATGCTTTTCGTATTTTTCACACCTTTTCATGTTCCTCGAATTTTTCACACTTTTTCATGCTCCTCGCATTTTTCACACCTTTTCAAGCTCCTCTAACTTTTCACACCTTTTCATGCTCCTCGCATTTTTCACACCTTTTCATGCTAATAAAATTTTTGACAACTTTTCATTGTCCTCGAAATTTTCACACGTTTTCATGCTCCTCGAAATTTTCACACGTTTTCATGCTCCTTCTATTTTTCACACCGTTTCATGTTCCTCCAATTTTTCACACCTTTTCAAGCTCCTCGTATTTTTCACACATTTTCATGCTCCTTGAATTTTTCACACCTTTTCATGATCCTCGCATTTTTCACATCTTTTCATGCTCCTTGCATTTTTCACACCTTTTCATGCTCCTCATCGTTTTTTTTTTTTTGCTCTTTGCCTTTTTGACACCTTTTCATGATCCTCGCATTTTTCACACCTTTTCATGCTCCTTGCATTTTTCACACCTTTTCATGCTCCTCATCGTTTTTTTTTTTGCTCCTCGCATGTTTCACACCTTTTCATGATCCTCGCATTTTTCACACCTTTTCATGATCTTCGTCTTTTTTTTTTTTGCTCCTCACATTTTTCACACCTTTTCATGCTCCTAGAATTTTTCACACCTTTTCATGCTCCTCGCAATTTTCACACCTTTTCATGCTCCTTGCATTTTTCACATCTTTTCATGCTCCTAGAATATTTGACAGCTTTTCATTGTCCTCAAAATAGTCACACGTTTTCATGCTCCTCGCATTATTCACACATTTTCATGCTCCTCGCATTTTTCACACTTGTCATGTTCCTTGCATTTTAAACACCTTTTTATGCTCCCCACATTTTTCACACCTTTTCATGCTCCTCGCATTTTTCACACCTTTTCATGATCCTCGCATTTTTCACACCTTTTCAGACTCCTCGCAATTTTCACAACTTTTCATGCTCCTTGTATTTTTCACACCTTTTCATGTTCTTCACAAATTTTTTCACCTTTTCATGCTCCTCGCATTTTTCATACCTTTTCAGGCTCTTCATCTTTTTTTTTTTTTTTGCTCCTCTCATTTTTCACACCTTTTCATGCTCCTCGCATTTTTCATACCTTTTCAGGCTCTTCATCTTTTTTTTTTTTTATGCTCCTCGCATTTTTCACACCTTTTCATGCTCCTCGCATTTTTCACACCTCTTCATGCACCTCGTCTTTTTTTTTTTGCCTTTCGCATTTTTGACACCTTTTCATGCTCCTCGCATTTTTCACACCTTTTCATGATCCTCGTCGTTTTTTTTTTTTGCTCTTCGCATTTTTGACACCTTTTCATGCTCCTCGCATTTTTCACACCTTTTCATGCTCATAGAATGTTTGACAGGTTTTCATTGTCCTCAAAATTGTCACACGTTTTCATGCTGCTTGTATTTTTCACACCTTTTCATGTTCCTCACAGTTTTCACACCTTTTCATGCTCCTCTCACTTTTCACACCTTTTCATGCTCCTCTCACTTTTCACACCTTTTCATGCTCCTCGCATTTTTTACACCTTTTCATGCTCCTCGCATTTTTCACACCTTTTCCTGCTTCTCACATTTTTCAAACCTTTACAGGCTCCTCGCAATTTTCACACCTTTTCATGCTCCTCGACATTTTCACACCTTTTCATGCTCCTCGTGTTTTTCACACCTTTTCATGTTCCTCGAATTTTTCACACCTTTTCATGCTCCTCGCATTTTTCACACCTTTTCATGCTCCTCTCACTTTTCACACCTTTTCATGCTCCTCGCATTTTTCACACCTTTTCATGGTCCTTGCATTTTTCACACCTTTTCATGCTCCGAAAATTTTGACAGCTTTACATTTTCCTCGAAATTTTCACACGTTTTCATGCTCCTCGTATTTTTCATACCTTTTCAGGCTCTTCATCTTTTTTTTTTTCATGCTCCTCGCATTTTTCACACCTTTTCAAGCTCCTCTAACTTTTTACACCTTTTCATGCTCCTCGCATTTTTCACACCTTTTCATGCTAATAAAATTTTTGACAGCTTTTCATTGTCCTCGAAATTTTCACACATTTTCATGCTCCTCGAAATTTTCACACGTTTTCATGCTC
Organism: Cervus elaphus; assembly: GCF_910594005.1. NCBI lineage: Eukaryota > Metazoa > Chordata > Mammalia > Artiodactyla > Cervidae > Cervus > Cervus elaphus. The sequence continues at coordinate 2,570,159 of NW_025316787.1, forward strand.
CTTCTATTTTTCACACCTTTTCATGTTCCTCCAATTTTTCACACCTTTTCAAGCTCCTCGTATTTTTCACACATTTTCATGCTCCTTGCATTTTTCACACCTTTTCATGATCCTCGCATTTTTCACACCTTTTCATGCTCCTTGCATTTTCACACCTTTTCATGCTCCTCATCGTTTTTTTTTTTTTGCTCTTTGCCTTTTTGACACCTTTTCATGATCCTTGCATTTTTCACACCTTTTCATGCTCCTTGCATTTTTCACACCTTTTCATGATCCTCATCATTTTTTTTTTGCTCCACGCATGTTTCACACCTTTTCATGATCCTCGCATTTTTCACACCTTTTCATGATCCTCGCATTTTTCACACCTTTTCAGACTCCTCGCAATTTTCACAACTTTTCATGCTCCTTGTATTTTTCACACCTTTTCATGTTCCTCGCATTTTTCACACCTTTTCATGCTCCTCTCACTTTTCACACCTTTTCATGCTCCTCTCACTTTTCACACCTTTTTATGCTCCTCGCATTTTTTACACCTTTTCATGCTCCTCGCATTTTTCATACCTTTTCAGGCTCTTCATCTTTTTTTTTTTTTGCTCCTCTCATTTTTCACACCTTTACATGCTCCTCGCATTTTTCATACGTTTTCAGGCTCTTCATCTTTTTTTTTTTTTATGCTCCTCAAATTTTTCACACCTTTTCATGCTCCTCGCATTTTTCACACCTCTTCATGCACCTCGTCTTTTTTTTTTTTTGCTCTTCGCATTTTTGACACCTTTTCATGCTCCTCGCATTTTTCACACCTTTTCATGATCCTCGTCGTTTTTTTTTTTTTGCTCTTCGCATTTTTGACACCTTTTCATGCACCTCGCATTTTTCACACCTTTTCATGCTCCTAGAATGTTTGACAGCTTTTCATTGTCCTCAAAATTGTCACACGTTTTCATGCTGCTTGTATTTTTCAAACCTTTTCATGTTCCTCGCATTTTTCACACCTTTTCATGCTCCTCTCACTTTTCACACCTTTTCATGCTCCTCTCACTTTTCACACCTTTTTATGCTCCTCGAATTTTTTACACCTTTTCATGCTCCTCGCATTTTTCACACCTTCTCATGCTCCTCGCATTTTTCACACCTTTTCATGTTCCTTGCATTTTTCACACCTTCTCATGCTCCTCGCATTTTTCACACATTTTCATGCTCCTTGCATTTTTCACACCTTTTCATGCTCCTCGCATTTTTCACACCTTTTCATGCTCCTCACATTTTTCACACCTTTTCATGCTCCTCACATTTTTCACACCTTTTCAGGCTCCTCGCAATTTTCATACCTTTTCATGCTCCTCGACACTTTCAAACCTTTTCATGCTTTTCGTATTTTTCACACCTTTTCATGTTCCTCGAATTTTTCACACTTTTTCATGCTCCTCGCATTTTTCACACCTTTTCAAGCTCCTCTAACTTTTCACACCTTTTCATGCTCCTCGCATTTTTCACACCTTTTCATGCTAATAAAATTTTTGACAACTTTTCATTGTCCTCGAAATTTTCACACGTTTTCATGCTCCTCGAAATTTTCACACGTTTTCATGCTCCTTCTATTTTTCACACCTTTTCATGTTCCTCCAATTTTTCACACCTTTTCAAGCTCCTCGTATTTTTCACACATTTTCATGCTCCTTGAATTTTTCACACCTTTTCATGATCCTCGCATTTTTCACACCTTTTCATGCTCCTTGCATTTTTCACACCTTTTCATGCTCCTCATCGTTTTTTTTTTTTTGCTCTTTGCCTTTTTGACACCTTTTCATGATCCTCGCATTTTTCACACCTTTTCATGCTCCTTGCATTTTTCACACCTTTTCATGCTCCTCATCGTTTTTTTTTTTGCTCCTCGCATGTTTCACACCTTTTCATGATCCTCGCATTTTTCACACCTTTTCATGATCTTCGTCTTTTTTTTTTTTGCTCCTCACATTTTTCACACCTTTTCATGCTCCTAGAATTTTTCACACCTTTTCATGCTCCTCGCAATTTTCACACCTTTTCATGCTCCTTGCATTTTTCACATCTTTTCATGCTCCTAGAATATTTGACAGCTTTTCATTGTCCTCAAAATAGTCACACGTTTTCATGCTCCTCGCATTATTCACACATTTTCATGCTCCTCGCATTTTTCACACTTGTCATGTTCCTTGCATTTTAAACACCTTTTTATGCTCCCCACATTTTTCACACCTTTTCATGCTCCTCGCATTTTTCACACCTTTTCATGATCGTCGCATTTTTCACACCTTTTCAGACTCCTCGCAATTTTCACAACTTTTCATGCTCCTTGTATTTTTCACACCTTTTCATGTTCTTCACAAATTTTTTCACCTTTTCATGCTCCTCGCATTTTTCATACCTTTTCAGGCTCTTCATCTTTTTTTTTTTTTTTGCTCCTCTCATTTTTCACACCTTTTCATGCTCCTCGCATTTTTCATACCTTTTCAGGCTCTTCATCTTTTTTTTTTTTTATGCTCCTCGCATTTTTCACACCTTTTCATGCTCCTCGCATTTTTCACACCTCTTCATGCACCTCGTCTTTTTTTTTTTTGCTCTTCGCATTTTTGACACCTTTTCATGCTCCTCGCATTTTTCACACCTTTTCATGATCCTCGTCGTTTTTTTTTTTTGCTCTTCGCATTTTTGACACCTTTTCATGCTCCTCGCATTTTTCACACCTTTTCATGCTCATAGAATGTTTGACAGGTTTTCATTGTCCTCAAAATTGTCACACGTTTTCATGCTGCTTGTATTTTTCACACCTTTTCATGTTCCTCGCAGTTTTCACACCTTTTCATGCTCCTCTCACTTTTCACACCTTTTCATGCTCCTCTCACTTTTCACACCTTTTTATGCTCCTCGCATTTTTTACACCTTTTCATGCTCCTCGCATTTTTCACACCTTTTTAGGCTCCTCATCTTTTTTTTTTTTTGCTCCTCTCATTTTTCACATCTTTTCATGCTCCTCGCATTTTTCACACCTTTTCATGTTCCTCGCCTTTTTTTTTTTTTGCTCCTTGCATTTTTCACACGTTTTAATGTTCCTTGTATTTTTCACACATTTTTATGCTCCCCACATTTTTCACACCTTTTCCTGCTCCTCGCATTTTTCACACCTTTTCATACTCCTCATATTTTTCACACCTTTTCATGGTCCTCGCATTTTTCACACCTTTTCAGGCTCCTCGCAATTTTCAAACTTTTTATGTTCCTCGAATTTTTCACACCTTTTCATGCTCCTAGAATTTTTGACAGCTTTTCATTTTCCTCGAAATTTTCACACGTTTTGCTGGCCCTTGTATTTTTCACACCTTTTCATGTTCCTCGAATTTTTCACACCATTTCATGATCCTCGCATTTTTTACACCTTTTCATGCTCCTCACATTTTTTACACCTTTTCATGCTCCTCGCATTTTTCACACCTTTTCCTGCTTCTCACATTTTTAAAACCTTTTCAACTCCTCACAATTTTCACACCTTTTCATGCTCCTCGACATTTTCACACCTTTTCATGCTCCTCGTGTTTTTCACACCTTTTCATGTTCCTCGAATTTTTCACACCTTTTCATGCTCCTCGCATTTTTCACACCTTTTCATGCTCCTCTCACTTTTCACACCTTTTCATGCTCCTCGCATTTTTCACACCTTTTCATGGTCCTCGCATTTTTCACACCTTTTCATGCTCCTAAAATTTTGACAGCTTTACATTTTCCTCGAAATTTTCACACGTTTTCATGCTCCTCGTATTTTTCATACCTTTTCAGGCTCTTCATCTTTTTTTTTTTTCATGCTCCTCGCATTTTTCACACCTTTTCAAGCTCCTCTAACTTTTCACACCTTTTCATGCTCCTCGCATTTTTCACACCTTTTCATGCTAATAAAATTTTTGACAGCTTTTCATTGTCCTCGAAATTTTCACACGTTTTCATGCTCCTCGAAATTTTCACACGTTTTCATGCTCCTTCTATTTTTCACACCTTTTCTTGTTCCTCCAATTTTTCACACCTTTTCAAGCTCCTCGTATTTTTCACACCTTTTCATGCTCCTCGCATTTTTCACACCTTTTCATGATCCTCGCATTTTTCACACCTTTTCATGCTCCTTGCATTTTTCACACCTTTTCATGCTCCTCATCGTTTTTTTTTTTTTTGCTCTTTGCCTTTTTGACACCTTTTCATGATCCTCGCATTTTTCACACCTTTTCATGCTCCTTGCATTTTTCACACCTTTTCATGCTCCTCATCGTTTTTTTTTTGCTCCTCGCATGTTTCACACCTTTTCATGATCCTCGCATTTTTCACACCTTTTCATGATCCTCGTCTTTTTTTTTTTTGCTCCTCGCATTTTTCACACCTTTTCATGCTCCTAGAATTTTTCACACCTTTTCATGCTCCTCGCAATTTTCACACCTTTTCATGCTCCTTGCATTTTTCACACCTTTTCATGCTCCTAGAATATTTCACAGCTTTTCATTGTCCTCAAAATAGTCACACGTTTTCATGCTCCTCGCATTATTCACACATTTTCATGCTCCTCGCATTTTTCACACTTGTCATGTTCCTTGCATTTTAAACACCTTTTTATGCTCCCCACATTTTTCACACCTTTTCATGCTCCTCGCATTTTTCACGCCTTTTCATGATCCTCGCATTTTTCACACCTTTTCAGACTCCTCGCAATTTTCACAACTTTTCATGCTCCTTGTATTTTTCACACCTTTTCATGTTCCTCACATTTTTTACACCTTTTCATGCTCCTCGCATTTTTCATACCTTTTCATGCTCTTCATCTTTTTTTTTTTTTCTCCTCTCATTTTTCACACCTTTTCATGCTCCTCGCATTTTTCATACCTTTTCAGGCTCTTCATCTTTTTTTTTTTTTATGCTCCTCGCATTTTTCAGACCTTTTCATGCTCCTCGCATTTTTCACACCTCTTCATGCACCTCGTCTTTTTTTTTTTTGCTCTTCACATTTTTGACACCTTTTCATGCTCCTCGCATTTTTCACACCTTTTCATGATCCTCGTCGTTTTTTTTTTTTTGCTCTTCGCATTTTTGACACCTTTTCATGCTCCTCGCATTTTTCACACCTTTTCATGCTCATAGAATGTTTGACAGGTTTTCATTGTCCTCAAAATTGTCACACGTTTTCATGCTGCTTGTATTTTTCACACCTTTTCATGCTCCTCTCACTTTTCACACCTTTTCATGCTCCTCTCACTTTTCACACCTTTTTATGCTCCTCGCATTTTTTACACCTTTTCATGCTCCTCGCATTTTTCACACCTTTTCAGGCTCCTCATCTTTTTTTTTTCTTTGCTCCTCTCATTTTTCACATCTTTTCATGCTCCTCGCATTTTTCACACCTTTTCATGTTCCTCGGCTTTTTTTTTTTTGCTCCTTGCATTTTTCACACGTTTTAATGTTCCTTGTATTTTTCACACCTTTTTATGCTCCCCACATTTTTCACACCTTTTCCTGCTCCTCGCATTTTTCACACCTTTTCATACTCCTCATATTTTTCACACCTTTTCATGGTCCTCACATTTTTCACACCTTTTCAGGCTCCTCGCAATTTTCAAACTTTTTATGTTCCTCGAATTTTTCACACCTTTTCATGCTCCTAGAATTTTTGACAGCTTTTCATTTTCCTCGAAATTTTCACACGTTTTCCTGGCCCTTGTATTATTCACACCTTTTCATGTTCCTCGAATTTTTCACACCATTTCATGATCCTCGCATTTTTTACACCTTTTCATGCTCCTCACATTTTTTACATCTTTTCATGCTCCTCGCATTTTTCACACCTTTTCCTGCTTCTCACATTTTTCAAACCTTTTCAACTCCTCACAATTTTCACACCTTTTCATGCTCCTCGACATTTTCACACCTTTTCATGCTCCTCGTGTTTTTCACACCTTTTCATATTCCTCGAATTTTTCACACCTTTTCATGCTCCTCGCATTTTTCACACCTTTTCATGCTCCTCTCACTTTTCACACCTTTTCATGCTCCTCGCATTTTTCACACCTTTTCATGGTCCTCGCATTTTTCACACCTTTTCATGCTCCTAAAATTTTGACAGCTTTACATTTTCCTCGAAATTTTCACACGTTTTCATGCTCCTCGTATTTTTCATACCTTTTCAGGCTCTTCATCTTTTTTTTTTTTCATGCTCCTCGCATTTTTCACACCTTTTCAAGCTCCTCTAACTTTTCACACCTTTTCATGCTCCTCGCATTTTTCACACCTTTTCATGCTAATAAAATTTTTGACAGCTTTTCATTGTCCTCGAAATTTTCACACGTTTTCATGCTCCTCGAAATTTTCACACGTTTTCATGCTCCTTCTATTTTTCACACCTTTTCTTGTTCCTCCAATTTTTCACACCTTTTCAAGCTCCTCGTATTTTTCACACATTTTCATGCTCCTTGCATTTTTCACACCTTTTCATGATCCTCGCATTTTTCACACCTTTTCATGCTCCTTGCATTTTTCACACCTTTTCATGCTCCTCATCTTTTTTTTTTTTTTTGCTCTTTGCCTTTTTGACACCTTTTCATGATCCTCGCATTTTTCACACCTTTTCATGCTCCTTGCATTTTTCACACCTTTTCATGCTCCTCATCGTTTTTTTTTTGCTCCTCGCATGTTTCACACCTTTTCATGATCCTCGCATTTTTCACACCTTTTCATGATCCTCGTCTTTTTTTTTGCTCCTCGCATTTTTCACACCTTTTCATGCTCCTAGAATTTTTCACACCTTTTCATGCTCCTCGCAATTTTCACACCTTTTCATGCTCCTTGCATTTTTCACACCTTTTCATGCTCCTAGAATATTTCACAGCTTTTCATTGTCCTCAAAATAGTCACACGTTTTCATGCTCCTCGCATTATTCACACATTTTCATGCTCCTCGCATTTTTCACACTTGTCATGTTCCTTGCATTTTAAACACCTTTTTATGCTCCCCACATTTTTCACACCTTTTCATGCTCCTCGCATTTTTCACGCCTTTTCATGATCCTCGCATTTTTCACACCTTTTCAGACTCCTCGCAATTTTCACAACTTTTCATGCTCCTTGTATTTTTCACACCTTTTCATGTTCCTCACATTTTTTACACCTTTTCATGCTCCTCGCATTTTTCATACCTTTTCATGCTCTTCATCTTTTTTTTTTTTTGCTCCTCTCATTTTTCACACCTTTTCATGCTCCTCGCATTTTTCATACCTTTTCAGGCTCTTCATCTTTTTTTTTTTTTATGCTCCTCGCATTTTTCAGACCTTTTCATGCTCCTCGCATTTTTCACACCTCTTCATGCACCTCGTCTTTTTTTTTTTTTGCTCTTCACATTTTTGACACCTTTTCATGCTCCTCGCATTTTTCACACCTTTTCATGATCCTCGTCGTTTTTTTTTTTTTGCTCTTCGCATTTTTGACACCTTTTCATGCTCCTCGCATTTTTCACACCTTTTCATGCTCATAGAATGTTTGACAGGTTTTCATTGTCCTCAAAATTGTCACACGTTTTCATGCTGCTTGTATTTTTCACACCTTTTCATGCTCCTCTCACTTTTCACACCTTTTCATGCTCCTCTCACTTTTCACACCTTTTTATGCTCCTCGCATTTTTTACACCTTTTCATGCTCCTCGCATTTTTCACACCTTTTCAGGCTCCTCATCTTTTTTTTTTTTTTGCTCCTCTCATTTTTCACATCTTTTCATGCTCCTCGCATTTTTCACACCTTTTCATGTTCCTCGGCTTTTTTTTTTTTGCTCCTTGCATTTTTCACACGTTTTAATGTTCCTTGTATTTTTCACACCTTTTTATGCTCCCCACATTTTTCACACCTTTTCCTGCTCCTCGCATTTTTCACACCTTTTCATACTCCTCATATTTTTCACACCTTTTCATGGTCCTCACATTTTTCACACCTTTTCAGGCTCCTCGCAATTTTCAAACTTTTTATGTTCCTCGAATTTTTCACACCTTTTCATGCTCCTAGAATTTTTGACAGCTTTTCATTTTCCTCGAAATTTTCACACGTTTTCCTGGCCCTTGTATTATTCACACCTTTTCATGTTCCTCGAATTTTTCACACCATTTCATGATCCTCGCATTTTTTACACCTTTTCATGCTCCTCACATTTTTTACATCTTTTCATGCTCCTCGCATTTTTCACACCTTTTCCTGCTTCTCACATTTTTCAAACCTTTTCAACTCCTCACAATTTTCACACCTTTTCATGCTCCTCGACATTTTCACACCTTTTCATGCTCCTCGTGTTTTTCACACCTTTTCATGTTCCTCGAATTTTTCACACCTTTTCATGCTCCTCGCATTTTTCACACCTTTTCATGCTCCTCTCACTTTTCACACCTTTTCATGCTCCTCGCATTTTTCACACCTTTTCATGGTCCTCGCATTTTTCACACCTTTTCATGCTCCGAAAATTTTGACAGCTTTACATTTTCCTCGAAATTTTCACACGTTTTCATGCTCCTCGTATTTTTCATACCTTTTCAGGCTCTTCATCTTTTTTTTTTTTCATGCTCCTCGCATTTTTCACACCTTTTCAAGCTCCTCTAACTTTTCACACCTTTTCATGCTCCTCGCATTTTTCACACCTTTTCATGCTAATAAAATTTTTGACAGCTTTTCATTGTCCTCGAAATTTTCACACGTTTTAATGCTCCTCGAAATTTTCACACGTTTTCATGCTCCTTCTATTTTTCACACCTTTTCATGTTCCTCCAATTTCTCACACCTTTTCAAGCTCCTCGTATTTTTCACACATTTTCATGCTCCTTGCATTTTTCACACCGTTTCATGATCCTTGCATTTTTCACACCTTTTCATGCTCCTTGCATTTTTCACACCTTTTCATGCTCCTCATCGTTTTTTTTTTTTTTGCTCTTTGCCTTTTTGACACCTTTTCATGATCCTCGCATTTTTCACACCTTTTCATGCTCCTTGCATTTTTCACACCTTTTCATGCGCCTCATCGTTTTTTTTTTGCTCCTCGCATGTTTCACACCTTTTCATGATCCTCGCATTTTTCACACCTTTTCATGATCCTCGTCTTTTTTTTTTTTGCTCCTCGCATTTTTCACACCTTTTCATGCTCCTAGAATTTTTCACACCTTTTCATGCTCCTCGCAATTTTCACACCTTTTCATGCTCCTTGCATTTTTCACACCTTTTCATGCTCCTAGAATATTTCACAGCTTTTCATTGTCCTCAAAATAGTCACACGTTTTCATGCTCCTCGCATTATTCACACATTTTCATGCTCCTCGCATTTTTCACACTTGTCATGTTCCTTGCATTTTAAACACCTTTTTATGCTCCCCACATTTTTCACACCTTTTCATGCTCCTCGCATTTTTCACGCCTTTTCATGATCCTCGCATTTTTCACACCTTTTCAGACTCCTCGCAATTTTCACAACTTTTCATGCTCCTTGTATTTTTAACACCTTTTCATGTTCCTCACATTTTTTACACCTTTTCATGCTCCTCGCATTTTTCATACCTTTTCAGGCTCTTCATCTTTTTTTTTTTTTTTTCCTCTCATTTTTCACACCTTTTCATGCTCCTCGCATTTTTCATACCTTTTCAGGCTCTTCATCTTTTTTTTTTTTATGCTCCTCGCATTTTTCACACCTTTTCATGCTCCTCGCATTTTTCACACCTCTTCATGCACCTCGTCTTTTTTTTTTTTTGCTCTTCACATTTTTGACACCTTTTCATGCTCCTCGCATTTTTCACACCTTTTCATGATCCTCGTCGTTTTTTTTTTTTTGCTCTTCGCATTTTTGACACCTTTTCATGCTCCTCGCATTTTTCACACCTTTTCATGCTCATCGAATGTTTGACAGGTTTTCATTGTCCTCAAAATTGTCACACGTTTTCATGCTGCTTGTATTTTTCACACCTTTTCATGTTCCTCGCATTTTTCACACCTTTTCATGCTCCTCTCACTTTTCACACCTTTTCATGCTCCTCTCACTTTTCACACCTTTTTATGCTCCTCGCATTTTTTACACCTTTTCATGCTCCTCGCATTTTTCACACCTTTTCAGGCTCCTCATCTTTTTTTTTTTTTGCTCCTCTCATTTTTCACATCTTTTCATGCTCCTCGCATTTTTCACACCTTTTCATGTTCCTCGGCTTTTTTTTTTTTTGCTCCTTGCATTTTTCACACGTTTTAATGTTCCTTGTATTTTTCACACCTTTTTATGCTCCCCACATTTTTCACACCTTTTCCTGCTCCTCGCATTTTTCACACCTTTTCATACTCCTCATATTTTTCACACCTTTTCATGGTCCTCGCATTTTTCACACCTTTTCAGGCTCCTCGCAATTTTCAAACTTTTTATGTTCCTCGAATTTTTCACACCTTTTCATGCTCCTAGAATATTTGACAGCTTTTCATTTTCCTCGAAATTTTCACACGTTTTCCTGGCCCTTGTATTATTCACACCTTTTCATGTTCCTCGAATTTTTCACACCATTTCATGATCCTCGCATTTTTTACACCTTTTCATGCTCCTCACATTTTTTACAGCTTTTCATGCTCCTCGCATTTTTCACACCTTTTCCTGCTTCTCACATTTTTCAAACCTTTTCAACTCCTCGCAATTTTCACACCTTTTCATGCTCCTCGACATTTTCACACCTTTTCATGCTCCTCGTGTTTTTCACACCTTTTCATGTTCCTCGAATTTTTCACACCTTTTCATGCTCCTCGCATTTTTCACACCTTTTCATGCTCCTCTCACTTTTCACACCTTTTCATGCTCCTCGCATTTTTCACACCTTTTCATGGTCCTCGCATTTTTCACACCTTTTCATGCTCCTAAAATTTTGACAGCTTTACATTTTCCTCGAAATTTTCACACGTTTTCATGCTCCTAGTATTTTTCATACCTTTTCAGGCTCTTCATCTTTTTTTTTTTTCATGCTCCTCGCATTTTTCACACCTTTCCAACTCCTCTAACTTTTCACACCTTTTCATGCTCCTCGCATTTTTCACACCTTTTCATGCTAATAAAATTTTTGACAGCTTTTCATTGTCCTCGAAATTTTCACACGTTTTCATGCTCCTCGAAATTTTCACACGTTTTCATGCTCCTTCTATTTTTCACACCTTTTCATGTTCCTCCAATTTTTCACACCTTTTCAAGCTCCTCGTATTTTTCACACATTTTCATGCTCCTTGCATTTTTCACACCTTTTCATGATCCTCGCATTTTTCACACCTTTTCATGCTCCTTGCATTTTTCACACCTTTTCATGCTCCTCATCGTTTTTTTTTTTTTTGCTCTTTGCCTTTTTGACACCTTTTCATGATCCTCGCATTTTTCACACCTTTTCATGCTCCTTGCATTTTTCACACCTTTTCATGCTCCTCATCGTTTTTTTTTTGCTCCTCGCATGTTTCACACCTTTTCATGATCCTCGCATTTTTCACACCTTTTCATGATCCTCGTCTTTTTTTTTTTTGCTCCTCGCATTTTTCACACCTTTTCATGCTCCTAGAATTTTTCACACCTTTTCATGCTCCTCGCAATTTTCACACCTTTTCATGCTCCTTGCATTTTTCACACCTTTTCATGCTCCTAGAATATTTAACAGCTTTTCATTGTCCTCAAAATAGTCACACGTTTTCATGCTCCTCGCATTATTCACACATTTTCATGCTCCTCGCATTTTTCACACTTGTCATGTTCCTTGCATTTTAAACACCTTTTTATGCTCCCCACATTGTTCACACCTTTTCATGCTCCTCGCATTTTTCACGCCTTTTCATGATCCTCGCATTTTTCACACCTTTTCAGACTCCTCGCAATTTTCACAACTTTTCATGCTCCTTGTATTTTTCACACCTTTTCATGTTCCTCGCATTTTTCACACCTTTTCATGCTTCTCTCACTTTTCAAACCTTTTCATGCTCCTCTCACTTTTCACACCTTTTTATGCTCCTCGCATTTTTTACACCTTTTCATGCTCCTCGCATTTTTCATACCTTTTCAGGCTCTGCATTTTTTTTTTTTTTTGCTCCTCTCATTTTTCACACCTTTTCATGCCTCTCGCATTTTTCATACCTTTTCAGGCTCTTCATCTTTTTTTTTTTTTATGCTCCTCGCATTTTTCACACCTTTTCATGCTCCTCGCATTTTTCATACCTTTTCAGGCTCTTCATCTTTTTTTTTTTTTATGCTCCTCGCATTTTTCACACCTTTTCATGCTCCTCGCATTTTTCACACCTCTTCATACACCTCGTCTTTTTTTTTTTTTGCTCTTCGCATTTTTGACACCTTTTCATGCTCCTCGCATTTTTCACACCTTTTCATGATCCTCGTCGTTTTTTTTTTTTTTTTACTCTTCGCATTTTTGACACCTTTTCATGCTCCTCGCATTTTTCACACCTTTTAATGCTCCTAGAATGTTTGACAGCTTTTCATTGTCCTCAAAATTGTCACACGTTTTCATGCTGCTTGTATTTTTCACACCTTTTCATGTTCCTCGCATTTTTCACACCTTTTCATGTCCCTCGGCTTTTTTTTTTTTTTGCTCCTTGCATTTTTCACACGTTTTAATGTTCCTTGTATTTTTCACACCTTTTTATGCTCCCCACATTTTTCACACCTTTTCCTGCTCCTCGCATTTTTCACACCTTTTCATACTCCTCATATTTTTCACACCTTTTCATGGTCCTCGCATTTTTCACACATTTTCAGGCTCCTCGCAATTTTCAAACTTTTTATGTTCCTCGAATTTTTCACACCTTTTCATGCTCCTAGAATTTTTGACAGCTTTTCATTTTCCTCGAAATTTTCACACGTTTTCCTGCTCCTTGTATTTTTCACACCTTTTCATGTTCCTCGAATTTTTCACACCATTTCATGATCCTCGCATTTTTTACACCTTTTCATGCTCCTCACATTTTTTACATCTTTTCATGCTCCTCGCATTTTTCACACCTTTTCCTGCTTCTCACATTTTTCAAACCTTTTCAGGCTCCTCGCAATTTTCACACCTTTTCATGCTCCTCGACATTTTCACACCTTTTCATGCTCCTCGTGTTTTTCACACCTTTTCATGTTCCTCGAATTTTTCACACCTTTTCATGCTCCTCGCATTTTTCACACCCTTTCATGCTCCTCTCACTTTTCACACCTTTTCATGCTCCTCGCATTTTTCACACCTTTTCATGGTCCTCGCATTTTTAACACCTTTTCATGCTCCTAAAATTTTGACAGCTTTACATTTTCCTCGAAATTTTCACATGTTTTCATGCTCCTCGTATTTTTCACACCTTTTCATGTTCCTCGAATATTTCACACCTTTTCATTCCCCTCGAAATTTTCACAACTTTTCATGGTCCTCGTATTTTTCATACCTTTTCATTCTCCTCATATTTTTCACACCTTTTCATGCTCCTCGCATATTTCACACCTTTTCATGCTCCTCGCATTTTTCACACTTTTTCATGCTCCTCGCATTTTTCACACCTTTTCATGCTCCTCGCATTTTTCACACCTTTTCATCCTCCTCACATTTTTCACACCTTTTGATGCTCCTAGAATTTTTGACAGCTTTTCATTTTCCTCGAAATTTTCACACGTTTTCATGCTCATTGTTTTTTTCACACCTTTTCATTTTCCTCGAGTTTTTCACACCTTTTTAAGCTCCCTACATTTTTCACAACTTTTCATGCTCCTCACATTTTTCACACCTTTTCATGCTCCTCGTGTTTTTCACACCTTTTCATGCTCCTAGAATTTTTGACAGCTTTTCATTTTCCTCGAATTTTTGACACGTTTTCATGCTCCTCGACATTTTCACACGTTTTCATGCTCCTTGCATTTTTCACACGTTTTCATACTTCTCGCATTTTTCACACCTTTTAATGCTCCTCGCATTTTTCACACCTTTTCATGCTCCTTTCATTTTTCACACCTTTTCATGCTCCTCGCATTTTTCACACATTTTCATGCTCCTCGCATTTTTCACACTTGTCATGTTCCTTGCATTTTTCACACCTTTTTATGCTCCCCACATTTTTCACACCTTTTCATGCTCCTTTCATTTTCCACATCTTTTCATGCTCCTCGTCTTTTTTTTTTTTTTTGCTCTTCGCATTTTTCACACCTTTTCATGCCCCTTGCATTTTCCACACATTTTCATGCTCCTTGTCTTTTTTTTTTTTTGCTCTTCGCATTTCTCACACCTTTTCATGCTCCTCGCATTTTTCACACCTTTTCATGCTCCTCGCAATTTTCACACCTTTTCATGCTCCTCCTCTATTTTTTTTTTGCTCCTCGCATTTTTCACTGCTTTTCATGTTCCTTGCATTTTTCACACCTTTTTATGCTCCTCGTATTTTTCACACCTTTTCATGCTCCTCGTCTTTTTTTTTTTGCTCCTCGCATTTTTCACATCTTTTCATGCTCCTCGTATTTTTCACACTTTTTCATGCTCCTCGTCTTTCTTTTTTTGCTCCTCGCATTTTTCACACCTTCTCATGTTCCTTGCATTTGTCACACATTTTTATGCTCCCCACATTTTTCACACCTTTTCATGCTCCTAGTACTTTTCACACCTCTTCCGGCTTCTCGCAATTTTCACACATTTTCATGCTCCTCGAATTTTTCACACCTTTTCATGCTCCTAGAATATTTGACAGCTTTTCACTGCCCCCGAAAATGTCACACGTTTTCATGCTCCATGTATTTTTCACATCTTTTCATGTTCCTCGCATTTTTCACACCTTTTCATGTCCCTCGGCTTTTTTTTTTTTTTTGCTCCTTGCATTTTTCACACGTTTTAATGTTCCTTGTATTTTTCACACCTTTTTATGCTCCCCACATTTTTCACACCTTTTCCTGCTCCTCGCATTTTTCACACCTTTTCATACTCCTCATATTTTTCACACCTTTTCATGGTCCTCGCATTTTTCACACCGTTTCAGGCTCCTCGCAATTTTCAAACTTTTTATGTTCCTCGAATTTTTCACACCGTTTCATGCTCCTAGAATTTTTGACAGCTTTTCATTTTCCTCGAAATTTTCACACGTTTCCTGCTCCTTGTATTTTTCACACCTTTTCATGTTCCTCGAATTTTTCACACCATTTCATGATCCTCGCATTTTTTACACCTTTTCATGCTCCTCACATTTTTTACATCTTTTCATGCTCCTCGCATTTTTCACACCTTTTCCTGCTTCTCACATTTTTCAAACCTTTTCAGGCTCCTCGCAATTTTCACACCTTTTCATGCTCCTCGACATTTTCACACCTTTTCATGCTCCTCGTGTTTTTCACACCTTTTCATGTTCCTCGAATTTTTCACACCTTTTCATGCTCCTCGCATTTTTCACACCTTTTCATGCTCCTCTCACTTTTCACACCTTTTCATGCTCCTCGCATTTTTCACACCTTTTCATGGTCCTCGCATTTTTCACACCTTTTCATGCTCCTAAAATTTTGACAGCTTTACATTTTCCTCGAAATTTTCACATGTTTTCATGCTCCTCGTATTTTTCACACCTTTTCATGTTCCTCGAATATTTCACACCTTTTCATTCCCCTCGAAATTTTCACAACTTTTCATGGTCCTCGTATTTTTCATACCTTTTCATTCTCCTCATATTTTTCACACCTTTTCATGCTCCTCGCATATTTCACACCTTTTCATGCTCCTCGCATTTTTCACACTTTTTCATGCTCCTCGCATTTTTCACACCTTTTCATGCTCCTCGCATTTTTTACACCTTTTCATCCTCCTCACATTTTTCACACCTTTTGATGCTCCTAGAATTTTTGACAGCTTTTCATTTTCCTCGAAATTTTCACACGTTTTCATGCTCATTGTTTTTTTCACACCTTTTCATTTTCCTCGAGTTTTTCACACCTTTTTAAGCTCCCTACATTTTTCACAACTTTTCATGCTCCTCACATTTTTCACACCTTTTCATGCTCCTCGTGTTTTTCACACCTTTTCATGCTCCTAGAATTTTTGACAGCTTTTCATTTTCCTCGAATTTTTGACACGTTTTCATGCTCCTCGACATTTTCACACGTTTTCATGCTCCTTGCATTTTTCACACGTTTTCATACTTCTCGCATTTTTCACACCTTTTAATGCTCCTCGCATTTTTCACACCTTTTCATGCTCCTTTCATTTTTCACACCTTTTCATGCTCCTCGCATTTTTCACACATTTTCATGCTCCTCGCATTTTTCACACTTGTCATGTTCCTTGCATTTTTCACACCTTTTTATGCTCCCCACATTTTTCACACCTTTTCATGCTCCTTTCATTTTCCACATCTTTTCATGCTCCTCGTCTTTTTTTTTTTTTGCTCTTCGCATTTTTCACACCTTTTCATGCCCCTTGCATTTTCCACACATTTTCATGCTCCTTGTCTTTTTTTTTTTTTTGCTCTTCGCATTTCTCACACCTTTTCATGCTCCTCGCATTTTTCACACCTTTTCATGCTCCTCGCAATTTTCACACCTTTTCATGCTCCTCCTCTATTTTTTTTTGCTCCTCGCATTTTTCACTGCTTTTCATGTTCCTTGCATTTTTCACACCTTTTTATGCTCCTCGTATTTTTCACACCTTTTCATGCTCCTCGTCTTTTTTTTTTTTGCTCCTCGCATTTTTCACATCTTTTCATGCTCCTCGTATTTTTCACACTTTTTCATGCTCCTCGTCTTTCTTTTTTTGCTCCTCGCATTTTTCACACCTTCTCATGTTCCTTGCATTTGTCACACATTTTTATGCTCCCCACATTTTTCACACCTTTTCATGCTCCTAGTACTTTTCACACCTCTTCCGGCTTCTCGCAATTTTCACACATTTTCATGCTCCTCGAATTTTTCACAACTTTTCATGTTCCTAGAATATTTGACAGCTTTTCACTGCCCTCGAAAATGTCACACGTTTTCATGCTCCATGTATTTTTCACACCTTTTCATGCTCCTCGAATTTTGACACCTTTTCATGCTCCTCGACATTTTCACACCTTTTCATGCTCCTCGCATTTTTCACACCTTCTCATGCTCCTCGCATTTTTCACACATTTTCATGCTCCTTGCATTTTTCACACCTTTTCATGATCCTCGTCGTTTTTTTTTTTTTTGCTCTTCGCATTTTTGACACCTTTTCATGCTCCTCGCATTTTTCACACCTTTTCATGCTCCTAGAATGTTTGACAGCTTTTCATTGTCCTCAAAATTGTCCCACGTTTTCATGCTGCTTGTATTTTTCACACCTTTTCATGTTCCTCGCATTTTTCACACCTTTTCATGCTCCTCTCACTTTTCACACCTTTTCATGCTCCTCTCACTTTTCACACCTTTTTATGCTCCTCATCCTTTTTTTTTTTTTTGCCCCTCTCATTTTTCACACCTTTTCATGCTCCTCGCATTTTTCATACCTTTTCATGCTCCTCATCCTTTTTTTTTTTTTTGCTCCTCTCATTTTTCACACCTTTTCATGCTCCTCGCATTTTTCACACCTTTTCATGTTCCTCGGCTTTTTTTTTTTTTTGCTCCTTGTATTTTTCACACGTTTTAATATTCCTTGTATTTTTCACACCTTTTTATGCTCCCCACATTTTTCACACCTTTTCCTGCTCCTCGCATTTTTCACACCTTTTCATACTCCTCATATTTTTCACACCTTTTCATGGTCCTCGCATTTTTCACACCTTTTCAGGCTCCTCGCAATTTTCAAACTTTTTATGTTCCTCGAATTTTTCACACCTTTTCATGCTCCTAGAATTTTTGACGGCTTTTCATTTTCCTCGAAATTTTCACACGGTTTCCTGCTCCTTGTATTTTTCACACCTTTTCATGTTCCTCGAATTTTTCACACCATTTCATGATCCTCGCATTTTTTACACGTTTTCATGCTCCTCACATTTTTTACATCTTTTCATGCTCCTCGCATTTTTCACACCTTTTCCTGCTTCTCACATTTTTCAAACCTTTTCAGGCTCCTCGCAATTTTCACACCTTTTCATGCTCCTCGACATTTTCACACCTTTTCATGCTCCTCGTGTTTTTCACACCTTTTCATGTTCCTCGAATTTTTCACACCTTTTCATGCTCCTCGCATTTTTCACATCTTTTCATGCTCATCTCACTTTTCACACCTTTTCATGCTCCTCGCATTTTTCACACCTTTTCATGGTCCTCGCATTTTTCACACCTTTTCATGCTCCTAAAATTTTGACAGCTTTACATTTTCCTCGAAATTTTCACATGTTTTCATGCTCCTCGTATTTTTCACACCTTTTCATGTTCCTCGAATATTTCACACCTTTTCATTCCCCTCGAAATTTTCACAACTTTTCATGGTCCTCGTATTTTTCATACCTTTTCATTCTCCTCACATATTTCACACCTTTTCATGCTCCTCGCATATTTCACACCTTTTCATGCTCCTCGCATTTTTCACACTTTTTCATGCTCCTCGCATTTTTCACACCTTTTCATGACCTCGCATTTTTCACACCTTTTCATCCTCCTCACATTTTTCACACCTTTTGATGCTCCTAGAATTTTTGACAGCTTTTCATTTTCCTCGAAATTTTCACACGTTTTCATGCTCATTGTATTTTTCACACCTTTTCATTCTCCTCGAGTTTTTCACACCTTTTTAAGCTCCCTACATTTTTCACAACTTTTCATGCTCCTCACATTTTTCACACCTTTTCATACTCCTCGTGTTTTTCACACCTTTTCATGCTCCTAGAATTTTTGACAGCTTTTCATTTTCCTCGAATTTTTGACACCTTTTCATGCTCCTCGACATTTTCACACGTTTTCATGCTCCTTGCATTTTTCACACGTTTTCATACTTCTCGCATTTTTCACACCTTTTAATGCTCCTCGCATTTTTCACACCTTTTCATGCTCCTTTCATTTTTCACACATTTTCATGCTCCTCGCATTTTTCACACATTTTCATGCTCCTCGCATTTTTCACACTTGTCATGTTCCTTGCATTTTTCACACCTTTTTATGCTCCCCACATTTTTCACACCTTTTCATGCTCCTTTCATTTTCCACATCTTTTCATGCTCCTCGTCTTTTTTTTTTTTTGCTCTTCGCATTTTTCACACCTTTTCATGCCCCTTGCATTTTCCACACATTTTCATGCTCCTTGTCTTTTTTTTTTTTTGCTCTTCGCATTTCTCACACCTTTTCATGCTCCTCGCATTTTTCACACCTTTTCATGCTCCTCGCAATTTTCACACCTTTTCATGCTCCTCCTCTATTTTTTTTTTTCCTCCTCGCATTTTTCACAGCTTTTCATGTTCCTTGCATTTTTCACACCTTTTTATGCTCCTCGTATTTTTCACACCTTTTCATGCTTCTCGTCTTTTTTTTTTTTGCTCCTCGCATTTTTCACATCTTTTCATGCTCCTCGTATTTTTCACACTTTTTCATGCTCCTCATCTTTTTTTTTTTTGCTCCTCGCATTTTTCACACCTTCTCATGTTCCTTGCATTTGTCACACATTTTTATGCTCCCCACATTTTTCACACCTTTTCATGCTCCTAGTACTTTTCACACCTCTTCCGGCTTCTCGCAATTTTCACACATTTTCATGCTCCTCGAATTTTTCACACCTTTTCATGCTCCTAGAATGTTTGACAGCTTTTCATTGTCCTCAAAATTGTCACACGTTTTCATGCTGCTTGTATTTTTCACACCTTTTCATGTTCCTCGCATTTTTCACACCTTTTCATGCTCCTCTCACTTTTCACACCTTTTCATGCTCCTCTCACTTTTCACACCTTTTTATGCTCCTCGCATTTTTTACAACTTTTCATGCTCCTCGCATTTTTCACACCTTTTCATGCTCCTCATCCTTTTTTTTTTTTTTGCTCCTCTCATTTTTCACACCTTTTCATGCTCCTCGCATTTTTCACACCTTTTCATGTTCCTCGGCTTTTTTTTTTTTTTGCTCCTTGCATTTTTCACACGTTTTAATGTTCCTTGTATTTTTCACACCTTTTTATGCTCCCCACATTTTTCACACCTTTTCCTGCTCCTCGCATTTTTCACACCTTTTCATACTCCTCATATTTTTCACACCTTTTCATGGTCCTCGCATTTTTCACACCTTTTCAGGCTCCTCGCAATTTTCAAACTTTTCATGTTCCTCGAATTTTTCACACCTTTTCATGCTCCTCGCATTTTTCACACCTTTTCATGCTCCTCTCACTTTTCACACCTTTTGATGCTCCTAGAATTTTTGACAGCTTTTCATTTTCCTCGAAATTTTCACATGGTTTCATGCTCCTTGTATTTTTCACACCTTTTCATTTTCCTCGAATTTTTCACACCTTTTTAAGCTCCCTACATTTTTCACACCTTTTCCTGCTCCTCACATTTTTCACACCTTTTCATGCTCCTCGCATTTTTCACACCTTTTCATGCTCCTAGAATTTTTGACAGCTTTTCATTTTCCTCGAATTTTTGACACCTTTTCATGCTCCTCGACATTTTCACACGTTTTCATGCTCCTTGCATTTTTCACACGTTTTCATGCTTCTCGCATTTTTCACACCTTTTAATGCTCCTCGCATTTTTCACACCTTTTCATGCTCCTTTCATTTTTCACACCTTTTCATGCTCCTCGCATTTTTCACACATTTTCATGCTCCTCGCATTTTTCACACTTGTCATGTTCCTTGCATTTTTCACACCTTTTTATGCTCCCCACATTTTTCACACCTTTTCATGCTCCTCGTCGTTTTTTTTTTTTTTTTGCTCCTCGCATTTTCACACCTTTTCATGCTCCTCGTCGTTTTTTTTTTTTTTGCTCCTCGCATTTTTCACACCTTTTCATGCTCCTTGCATTTTTCACACCTTCTCATGCTCCTCGTATTTTTCACACATTTTCATGCTCCTTGCATTTTTCACACCTTTTCATGATCCTCGCATTTTTCACACCTTTTCATGCTCCTTGCATTTTTCAAACCTTTTCATGCTCCTCATCGTTTTTTTTTTTTGCTCTTTGCTTTTTTGACACCTTTTCATGCTCCTCGCATTTTTCACACCTTTTCATGCTCCTCATCGTTTTTTTTTTTTTTTGCTCCTCGCATTTTTCACACCTTTTCATGATCCTCGCATTTTTCACACCTTTTCAGACTCCTCAAAATTGTCACACGTTTTCATGCTCCTTGTATTTTTCACACCTTTTCATGTTCCTCGCATTTTTCACACCTTTTCATGCTCCTCTCACTTTTCACACCTTTTCATGCTCCTCTCACTTTTCACACCTTTTTATGCTCCTCGCATTTTTTACACCTTTTCATGCTCCTCGCATTTTTCATACCTTTTCAGGCTCTTCATCTTTTTTTTTTTTTTTGCTCCTCTCATTTTTCACACCTTTTCATGCTCCTCGCATTTTTCACACCTTTTCATGTTCCTCGGCTTTTTTTTTTTGCTCCTTGCATTTTTCACACGTTTTAATGTTCCTTGTATTTTTCACACCTTTTTATGCCCCCCACATTTTTCACACCTTTTCCTGCTCCTCGCATTTTTCACACCTTTTCATGCTCCTCACATTTTTCACACCTTTTCATGCTCCTCGCATTTTTCACACCTTTTCAAGCTCCTCGCAATTTTCAAACTTTTTAAGTTCCTCGAATTTTTCACACCTTTTCATGCTCCTAGGATTTTTGACAGCTTTTCATTTTCCTCCAAATTTTCACACGTTTTCCTGCTCCGTGTATTTTTCACACCTTTTCATGTTCCTCGAATTTTTCACACCATTTCATGATCCTTGCATTTTTTACACCTTTTCATGCTCCTCACATTTTTTACACCTTTTCATGCTCCTCGTGTTTTTCACACCTTTTCATGTTCCTCGAATTTTTCACACCTTTTCATGCTCCTCACATTTTTCACACCTTTTCATGCTCCTCTCACTTTTCACACCTTTTCATGCTCCTCGCATTTTTCACACCTTTTCATGGTCCTCGCATTTTTCACACCTTTTCATGCTCCTAAAATTTTGACAGCTTTTCATTTTCCTCGAAATTTTCACACGTTTTCATGCTCCTCGTATTTTTCACACCTTTTCGTGTTCCTCGAATTTTTTACACCTTTTCATTCCCCTCGAAATTTTCACAACTTTTCATGGTCCTCGTATTTTTCATACCTTTTCATTTTCCTCACATTTTTCACACCTTTTCATGCTCCTCGCATATTTCACACCTTTTCATGCTCCTCGCATTTTTCACACCTTTTCATGCTCCTCGTATTTTTCACACCTTTTCATCCTCCTCACATTTTTCACACCTTTTGATGCTCCTAGAATTTTTGACAGCTTTTCATTTTCCTCGAAATTTTCACACGTTTTCATGCTCCTTGTATTTTTCACACCTTTTCATTTTCCTCGAATTTTTCACACCTTTTTAAGCTCCCTACATTTTTCACACCTTTTCATGCTCCTCACATTTTTCACACCTTTTCATGCTCCTCGCATTTTTCACACCTTTTCATGCTCCTAGAATTTTTGACAGCTTTTCATTTTCCTCGAATTTTTGACACCTTTTCATGCTCCTCGACATTTTCACACGTTTTCATGCTCCTTGCATTTTTCACACGTTTTCATGCTTCTCGCATTTTTCACACCTTTTAATGCTCCTCGCATTTTTCACACCTTTTCATGCTCCTTTCATTTTTCACACCTTTTCATGCTCCTCGCATTTTTCACACATTTTCATGCTCCTCGCATTTTTCACACTTGTCATGTTCCTTGCATTTTTCACACCTTTTTATGCTCCCCACATTTTTCACACCTTTTCATGCTCCTCATCGTTTTTTTTTTTTTTGCTCCTCGCATTTTCACACGTTTTCATGCTCCTTGCATTTTTCACACCTTGTCATGCTCCTCGTATTTTTCACACATTTTCATGCTCCTTGCATTTTTCACACCTTTTCATGATCCTCGCATTTTTCACACCTTTTCAGACTCCTCAAAATTGTCACACATTTTCATGCTCCTTGTATTTTTCACACTTGTCATGTTCCTTGCATTTTTCACACCTTTTCATGCTCCTCATCGTTTTTTTTTTTTGCTCTTTGCCTTTTTGACACCTTTTCATGCTCCTCGCATTTTTCACAACTTTTCATGCTCCTCATCGTTTTTCTTTTTTGCTCCTCGCATTTTTCACACCTTTTCATGATCCTCGCATTTTTCACACCTTTTCAGACTCCTCAAAATTGTCACACATTTTCATGCTCCTCGCATTTTTCACACTTGTCATGTTCCTTGCATTTTTCACACCTTTTCATGCTCCTCATCGTTTTTTTTTTTTTTTGCTCCTCGCATTTTCACACCTTTTCATGCTCCTCGTCGTTTTTTTTTTTTTGCTCCTCGCATTTATCACACCTTTTCATGCTCCTTGCATTTTTCACACCTTCTCATGCTCCTCGTATTTTTCACACATTTTCATGCTCCTTGCATTTTTCACACCTTTTCATGATCCTCGCATTTTTCACACCTTTTCATGCTCCTTGCATTTTTCACACCTTTTCATGCTCCTCATCGTTTTTTTTTTTTGCTCTTTGCCTTTTTGACACCTTTTCATGCTCCTCGCATTTTTCACACCTTTTCATGCTCCTCATCGTTTTTTTTTTGCTCCTCGCATTTTTCACACCTTTTCATGATCCTCGTATATTTCACACCTTTTCAGACTCCTCAAAATTGTCACACGTTTTCATGCTCCTTGTATTTTTCACACCTTTTCATGTTCCTCGCATTTTTCACACCTTTTCATGCTCCTCTCACTTTTCACACCTTTTCATGCTCCTCTCACTTTTCACACCTTTTTATGCTCCTCGAATTTTTTACACCTTTTCATGCTCCTCGCATTTTTCATACCTTTTCAGGCTCTTCATCTTTTTTTTTTTTTTGCTCCTCTCATTTTTCACACCTTTTCATGCTCCTCGCATTTTTCACACCTTTTCATGTTCCTCGGCTTTTTTTTTTTTTGCTCCTTGCATTTTTCACACGTTTTAATGTTCCTTGTATTTTTCACACCTTTTTATGCTCCCCACATTTTTCACACCTTTTCCTGCTCCTCGCATTTTTCACACCTTTTCATGCTCCTCACATTTTTCACACCTTTTCATGGTCCTCGCATTTTTAACACCTTTTCAGGCTCCTCGCAATTTTCAAACTTTTTAAGTTCCTCGAATTTTTCACACCTTTTCATGCTCCTAGGATTTTTGACAGCTTTTCATTTTCCTCCAAATTTTCACACGTTTTCCTGCTCCTTGTATTTTTCACACCTTTTCATGTTCCTCGAATTTTTCACACCATTTCATGATCCTCGCATTTTTTACACCTTTTCATGCTCCTCACATTTTTTACACCTTTTCATGCTCCTCGGATTTTTCACACCATTTCCTGCTTCTCACATTTTTCAAACCTTTTCAGGCTCCTCGCAATTTTCACACCTTTTCATGCTCCTCGACATTTTCACAACTTTTCATGCTCCTCGTGTTTTTCACAGCTTTTCATGTTCCTCGAATTTTTCACACCTTTTCATGCTCCTCGCATTTTTCACACCTTTTCATGCTCCTCTCACTTTTCACACCTTTTCATGCTCCTCGCATTTTTCACACCTTTTCATGGTCCTCGCATTTTTCACACCTTTTCATGCTCCTAAAATTTTGACAGCTTTTCATTTTCCTCGAAATTTTCACACGTTTTCATGCTCCTCGTATTTTTCACACCTTTTCATGTTCCTCGAATTTTTCACACCTTTTCATTCCCCTCGAAATTTTCACAACTTTTCATGGTCCTCGTATTTTTCATACCTTTTCATTCTCCTCACATTTTTCACACCTTTTCATGCTCCTCGCATATTTCACACCTTTTCATGCTCCTCGCATTTTTCACACCTCTTCATGCACCTCGTCTTTTGTTTTTTTTTGCTCTTCGCATTTTTGACACCTTTTCATGCTCCTCGCATTTTTCACACCTTTTCATGATCCTCGTCGTTTTTTTTTTTTGCTCTTCGCATTTTTGACACCTTTTCATGCTCCTCACATTTTTCACACCCTTTCATGCTCCTAGAATATTTGACAGCTTTTCATTGTCCTCAAAATTGTCACACGTTTTCATGCTGCTTGTATTTTTCACACCTTTTCATGTTCCTCGCATTTTTCACACCTTTTCATGCTCCTCTCACTTTTCACACCTTTTCATGCTCCTCTCACTTTTCAAACCTTTTTATGCTCCTCGCATTTCTTACACCTTTTCATGCTCCTCGCATTTTTCACACCTTTTCAGGCTCCTCATCTTTTTTTTTTTTTTGCTCCTCTCATTTTTCACACCTTTTCATGCTCCTCGCATTTTTCACACCTTTTCATGCTCCTAGAATATTTGACAGCTTTTCATTGTCCTCAAAATTGTCACACGTTTTCATGCTGCTTGTATTTTTCACACCTTTTCATGCTCCTCTCACTTTTCACACCTTTTCATGCTCCTCTCACTTTTCACAACTTTTTATGCTCCTCGCATTATTCACACATTTTCATGCTCCTCGCATTTTTCACACTTGTCATGTTCCTGGCATTTTAAACACCTTTTTATGCTCCCCACATTTTTCACACATTTTCATGCTCCTCGCATTTTTCACACCTTTTCATGCTCCTTGCATTTTTCACACCTTTTCAGACTCCTCGCAATTTTCACAACTTTTAATGCTCCTTGTATTTCTCACACCTTTTCATGTTCCTCGCATTTTTCACACCTTTTCATGCTCCTCTCACTTTTCAAACCTTTTCATGCTCCTCTCACTTTTCACACCTTTTTATGCTCCTCGCATTTTTTACACCTTTTCATGCTCCTCGCATTTTTCATACCTTTTCAGGCTCTTCATCTTTTTTTTTTTTTTTGCTCCTCTCATTTTTCACACCTTTTCATGCTCCTCGCATTTTTCATACCTTTTCAGGCTCTTCATCTTTTTTTTTTTTATGCTCCTCGCATTTTTCACACCTTTTCATGCTCCTCGCATTTTTCACACCTCTTCATGCACCTCGTCTTTTTTTTTTTTGCTCTTCGCATTTTTGACACCTTTTCATGCTCCTCGCATTTTTCACACCTTTTCATGATCCTCGTCGTTTTTTTTTTTTTGCTCTTCGCATCTTTGACACCTTTTCATGCTCCTCGCATTTTTCACACCTTTTCATGCTCCTAGAATGTTTGACAGCTTTTCATTGTCTTCAAATTGGCACACGTTTTCATGCTGCTTGTATTTTTCACACCTTTTCATGTTCCTCGCATTTTTCACACCTTTTCATACTCCTCTCACTTTTCACACCTTTTCATGCTCCTCTCACTTTTCACACCTTTTTATGCTCCTCGCATTTTTTACACCTTTTCATGCTCCTCGCATTTTTCACACCTTTTCAGGCTCCTCATCTTTTTTTTTTTTTTTGCTCCTCTCATTTTTCACACCTTTTCATGCTCCTCGCATTTTTCACACCTTTTCATGTTCCTCGGCTTTTTTTTTTTTTGCTCCTTGCATTTTTCACACGTTTTAATGTTCCTTGTATTTTTCACACCTTTTTATGCTCCCCACATTTTTCACACCTTTTCCTGCTCCTCGCATTTTTCACACCTTTTCATACTCCTCATATTTTTCACACCTTTTCATGGTCCTCGCATTTTTCACACCTTTTCAGGCTCCTCCCAATTTTTAAACTTTTTATGTTCCTCGAATTTTTCACACCTTTTCATGCTCCTAGAATTTTTGACAGCTTTTCATTTTCCTCGAAATTTTCACACGTTTTCCTGCTCCTTGTATTTTTCACACCTTTTCATGTTCCTCGAATTTTTCACACCATTTCATGATCCTCGCATTTTTTACACCTTTTCATGCTCCTCACATTTTTTACACCTTTTCATGCTCCTCGCATTTTTCACACCTTTTCCTGCTTCTCACATTTTTCAAACCTTTTCAGGCTCCTCGCAATTTTCACACCTTTTCATGCTCCTCCACATTTTCACACCTTTTCATGCTCCTCGTGGTTTTCACACCTTTTCATGTTCCTCGAATTTTTCACACCTTTTCATGCTCCTCGCATTTTTCACACCTTTTCATGCTCCTCTCACTTTTCACACCTTTTCATGCTCCTCGCATTTTTCACACCTTTTCATGGTCCTCGCATTTTTCACACATTTTCATGCTCCTAAAATTTTGACAGCTTTACATTTTCCTCGAAATTTTCACACGTTTTCATGCTCCTAGTATTTTTCATACCTTTTCAGGCTCTTCATCTTTTTTTTTTTCATGCTCCTCGCATTTTTCACACCTTTTCAAGCTCCTCTAACTTTTCACACCTTTTCATGCTCCTCGCATTTTTCACACCTTTTCATGCTAATAAAATTTTTGACAGCTTTTCATTGTCCTCGAAATTTTCACACGTTTTCATGCTCCTCGAAATTTTCACACGTTTTCATGCTCCTTCTATTTTTCACACCTTTTCATGTTCCTCCAATTTTTCACACCTTTTCAAGCTCCTCGTATTTTTCACACATTTTCATGCTCCTTGCATTTTTCACACCTTTTCATGCTCCTTGCATTTTTCACACCTTTTCATGCTCCTCATCGTTTTTTTTTTTTTGCTCTTTGCCTTTTTGACACCTTTTCATGATCCTCGCATTTTTCACACCTTTTCATGCTCCTTGCATTTTTCACACCTTTTCATGCTCCTCATCGTTTTTTTTTTTGCTCCTCGCATGTTTCACACCTTTTCATGATCCTCGCATTTTTCACACCTTTTCATGATCCTCGTCTTTTTTTTTTTGCTCCTCGCATTTTTCACACCTTTTCATGCTCCTAGAATTTTTCACACCTTTTCATGCTCCTCGCAATTTTCACACCTTTTCATGCTCCTTGCATTTTTCACACCTTTTCATGCTCCTAGAATATTTGACAGCTTTTAATTGTCTTCAAAATAGTCACACGTTTTCATGCTCCTCGCATTATTCACACATTTTCATGCTCCTCGCATTTTTCACACTTGTCATGTTCCTTGCACATTAAACACCTTTTTATGCTCCCCACATTTTTCACACCTTTTCATGCTCCTCTCACTTTTCACACCTTTTCATGCTCCTCTCACTTTTCACACCTTTTTATGCTCCTCGCATTTCTTACACCTTTTCATGCTCCTCGCATTTTTCACACCTTTTCAGGCTCCTCATCTTTTTTTTTTTTTTGCTCCTCTCATTTTTCACACCTTTTCGTGTTCTTCGCATTTTTCACACCTTTTCATGCTCCTCTCACTTTTCACACCTTTTCATGCTCCTCTCACTTTTCACACCTTTTTATGCTCCTCGCATTTCTTACACCTTTTCATGCTCCTCGCATTTTTCACACCTTTTCAGGCTCCTCATCTTTTTTTTTTTTTTGCTCCTCTCATTTTTTACTCCTTTTCATGCTCCTCGCATTTTTCACACCTTTTCATGCTCCTAGAATATTTGACAGCTTTTCATTGTCCTCAAAATTGTCACACGTTTTCATGCTGCTTGTATTTTTCACACCTTTTCATGCTCCTCGCATTTTTCACACCTTTTCATGCTACTAGAATTTTTGACAGCTTTTCATTTTCCTCGAATTTTTGACACCTTTTCATGCTCCTCGACATTTTCACACGTTTTCATGCTCCTTGCATTTTTCACACGTTTTCATGCTTCTCGCATTTTTCACACCTTTTAATGCTCCTCGCATTTTTCACACCTTTTCATGCTCCTTTCATTTTTCACACCTTTTCATGCTCCTCGCATTTTTCACACATTTTCATGCTCCTCGCATTTTTCACACTTGTCATGTTCCTTGCATTTTTCACACCTTTTTATGCTCCCCACATTTTTCACACCTTTTCATGCTCCTCGTCGTTTTTTTTTTTTTTTGCTCCTCGCATTTTCACACCTTTTCATGCTCCTCGTCGTTTTTTTTTTTTTTGCTCCTCGCATTTATCACACCTTTTCATGCTCCTTGCATTTTTCACACCTTCTCATGCTCCTCGTATTTTTCACACATTTTCATGCTCCTTGCATTTTTCACACCTTTTCATGATCCTCGCATTTTTCACACCTTTTCATGCTCCTCGCATTTTCACACCTTTTCATGCTCCTCGTCGTTTTTTTTTTTTTTGCTCCTCGCATTTATCACACCTTTTCATGCTCCTTGCATTTTTCACACCTTCTCATTCTCCTCGTATTTTTCACACATTTTCATGCTCCTTGCATTTTTCACACCTTTTCATGATCCTCGCATTTTTCACACCTTTTCATGCTCCTCGCATTTTTCACACCTTTTCATGGTCCTCGCATTTTTCACACCTTTTCATGCTCCTAAAATTTTGACAGCTTTACATTTTCCTCGAAATTTTCACACGTTTTCATGCTCCTAGTATTTTTCATACCTTTTCAGGCTCTTCATCTTTTTTTTTTTCATGCTCCTCGCATTTTTCACACCTTTTCAAGCTCCTCTAACTTTTCACACCTTTTCATGCTCCTCGCATTTTTCACACCTTTTCATGCTAATAAAATTTTTGACAGCTTTTCATTGTCCTCGAAATTTTCACACGTTTTCATGCTCCTCGAAATTTTCACACGTTTTCATGCTCCTTCTATTTTTCACACCTTTTCATGTTCCTCCAATTTTTCACACCTTTTCAAGCTCCTCGTATTTTTCACACATTTTCATGCTCCTTGCATTTTTCACACCTTTTCATGCTCCTTGCATTTTTCACACCTTTTCATGCTCCTCATCGTTTTTTTTTTTTTGCTCTTTGCCTTTTTGACACCTTTTCATGATCCTCGCATTTTTCACACCTTTTCATGCTCCTTGCATTTTTCACACCTTTTCATGCTCCTCATCGTTTTTTTTTTTTGCTCCTCGCATGTTTCACACCTTTTCATGATCCTCGCATTTTTCACACCTTTTCATGATCCTCGTCTTTTTTTTTTTGCTCCTCGCATTTTTCACACCTTTTCATGCTCCTAGAATTTTTCACACCTTTTCATGCTCCTCGCAATTTTCACACCTTTTCATGCTCCTTGCATTTTTCACACCTTTTCATGCTCCTAGAATATTTGACAGCTTTTAATTGTCTTCAAAATAGTCACACGTTTTCATGCTCCTCGCATTATTCACACATTTTCATGCTCTTCGCATTTTTCACACTTGTCATGTTCCTTGCACATTAAACACCTTTTTATGCTCCCCACATTTTTCACACCTTTTCATGCTCCTCTCACTTTTCACACCTTTTCATGCTCCTCTCACTTTTCACACCTTTTTATGCTCCTCGCATTTCTTACACCTTTTCATGCTCCTCGCATTTTTCACACCTTTTCAGGCTCCTCATCTTTTTTTTTTTTTGCTCCTCTCATTTTTCACACCTTTTCGTGTTCTTCGCATTTTTCACACCTTTTCATGCTCCTCTCACTTTTCACACCTTTTCATGCTCCTCTCACTTTTCACACCTTTTTATGCTCCTCGCATTTCTTACACCTTTTCATGCTCCTCGCATTTTTCACACCTTTTCAGGCTCCTCATCTTTTTTTTTTTTTTGCTCCTCTCATTTTTTACTCCTTTTCATGCTCCTCGCATTTTTCACACCTTTTCATGCTCCTAGAATATTTGACAGCTTTTCATTGTCCTCAAAATTGTCACACGTTTTCATGCAGCTTGTATTTTTCACACCTTTTCATGCTCCTCGCATTTTTCACACCTTTTCATGCTACTAGAATTTTTGACAGCTTTTCATTTTCCTCGAATTTTTGACACCTTTTCATGCTCCTCGACATTTTCACACGTTTTCATGCTCCTTGCATTTTTCACACGTTTTCATGCTTCTCGCATTTTTCACACCTTTTAATGCTCCTCGCATTTTTCACACCTTTTCATGCTCCTTTCATTTTTCACACCTTTTCATGCTCCTCGCATTTTTCACACATTTTCATGCTCCTCGCATTTTTCACACTTGTCATGTTCCTTGCATTTTTCACACCTTTTTATGCTCCCCACATTTTTCACACCTTTTCATGCTCCTCGTCGTTTTTTTTTTTTTTTTGCTCCTCGCATTTTCACACCTTTTCATGCTCCTCGTCGTTTTTTTTTTTTTTGCTCCTCGCATTTATCACACCTTTTCATGCTCCTTGCATTTTTCACACCTTCTCATGCTCCTCGTATTTTTCACACATTTTCATGCTCCTTGCATTTTTCACACCTTTTCATGATCCTCGCATTTTTCACACCTTTTCATGCTCCTTGCATTTTTCACACCTTTTCATGCTCCTCATCGTTTTTTTTTTTTGCTCTTTGCCTTTTTGACACCTTTTCATGCTCCTCGCATTTTTCACACCTTTTCATGCTCCTCATCGTTTTTTTTTTGCTCCTCGCATTTTTCATACCTTTTCATGATCCTCGTATTTTTCACACCTTTTCAGACTCCTCAAAATTGTCACACGTTTTCATGCTCCTTGTATTTTTCACACCTTTTCATGTTCCTCGCAGTTTTCACACCTTTTCATGCTCCTCTCACTTTTCACACCTTTTCATGCTCCTCTCACTTTTCACACCTTTTTATGCTCCTCGCATTTTTTACACCTTTTCATGCTCCTCGCATTTTTCATACCTTTTCAGGCTCTTCATCTTTTTTTTTTTTTTTGCTCCACTCATTTTTCACACCTTTTCATGCTCCTCGCATTTTTCACACCTTTTCATGTTCCTCGGCTTTTTTTTTTTTGCTCCTTGCATTTTTCACACGTTTTAATGTTCCTTGTATTTTTCACACCTTTTTATGCTCCCCACATTTTTCACACCTTTTCCTGCTCCTCGCATTTTTCACACCTTTTCATGCTCCTCACATTTTTCACACCTTTTCATGGTCCTCGCATTTTTTACACCTTTTCAGGCTCCTCGCAATTTTCAAACTTTTTAAGTTCCTCGAATTTTTCACACCTTTTCATGCTCCTAGGATTTTTGACAGCTTTTCATTTTCCTCCAAATTTTCACACGTTTTCCTGCTCCTTGTATTTTTCACACCTTTTCATGTTCCTCGAATTTTTCACACCATTTCATGATCCTCGCATTTTTTACACCTTTTCATGCTCCTCACATTTTTTACACCTTTTCATGCTCCTCGCATTTTTCACACCTTTTCCTGCTTCTCACATTTTTCAAACCTTTTCAGGCTCCTCGCAATTTTCACACCTTTTCATGCTCCTCGACATTTTCACAACTTTTCATGCTCCTCGTGTTTTTCACAGCTTTTCATGTTCCTCGAATTTTTCACACCTTTTCATGCTCCTCGCATTTTTCACACCTTTTCATGCTCCTCTCACTTTTCACACCTTTTCATGCTCCTCGCATTTTTCACACCTTTTCATGGTCCTCGCATTTTTCACACCTTTTCATGCTCCTAAAATTTTGACAGCTTTTCATTTTCCTCGAAATTTTCACACGTTTTCATGCTCCTCGTATTTTTCACACCTTTTCATGTTCCTCAAATTTTTCACACCTTTTCATTCCCTCGAAATTTTCACAACTTTTCATGGTCCTCGTATTTTTCATACCTTTTCATTCTCCTCGCATTTTTCACACCTTTTCATGCTCCTCGCATATTTCACACCTTTTCATGCTCCTCGCATTTTTCACACCTCTTCATGCACCTCGTCTTTTTTTTTTTTTTGCTCTTCGCATTTTTGACACCTTTTCATGCTCCTCGCATTTTTCACACCTTTTCATGATCCTCGTCGTTTTTTTTTTTTTGCTCTTCGCATTTTTGACACCTTTTCATGCTCCTCGCATTTTTCACACCCTTTCATGCTCCTAGAATATTTGACAGCTTTTCATTGTCCTCAAAATTGTCACACGTTTTCATGCTGCTTGTATTTTTCACACCTTTTCATGTTCCTCGCATTTTTCACACCTTTTCATGCTCCTCTCACTTTTCACACCTTTTCATGCTCCTCTCACTTTTCACACCTTTTTATGCTCCTCGCATTTTTCACACCTTTTCATGCTCCTCGCATTTTTCACACCTTTTCAGGCTCCTCATCTTTTTTTTTTTTTGCTCCTCTCATTTTTCACACCTTTTCATGCTCCTCGCATTTTTCACACCTTTTCATGCTCCTAGAATATTTGACAGCTTTTCATTGTCCTCAAAATTGTCACACGTTTTCATGCTGCTTGTATTTTTCACACCTTTTCATGTTCCTCGCATTTTTCACACCTTTTCATGCTCCTCTCACTTTTCACACCTTTTCATGCTCCTCTCACTTTTCACAACTTTTTATGCTCCTCGCATTATTCACACATTTTCATGCTCCTCGCATTTTTCACACTTGTCATGTTCCTTGCATTTTAAACACCTTTTTATGCTCCCCACATTTTTCACACCTTTTCATGCTCCTCGCATATTTTACACCTTTTCATGCTCCTCGCATTTTTCACACCTTTTCAGACTCCTCGCAATTTTCACAACTTTTCATGCTCCTTGTATTTTTCACACCTTTTCATGCTCCTCTCACTTTTCAAACCTTTTCATGCTCCTCTCACTTTTCACACCTTTTTATGCTCCTCGCATTTTTTACACCTTTTCATGCTCCTCGCATTTTTCATACCTTTTCAGGCTCTTCATCTTTTTTTTTTTTTTGCTCCTCTCATTTTTCACACCTTTTCATGCTCCTCGCATTTTTCACACCTTTTCATGTTCCTCGGCTTTTTTTTTTTTGCTCCTTGCATTTTTCACACGTTTTAATGTTCCTTGTATTTTTCACACCTTTTTATGCTCCCCACATTTTTCACACCTTTTCCTGCTCCTCGCATTTTTCACACCTTTTCATGCTCCTCACATTTTTCACACCTTTTCATGGTCCTCGCATTTTTCACACCTTTTCAGGCTCCTCGCAATTTTCAAACTTTTTAAGTTCCTCGAATTTTTCACACCTTTTCATGCTCCTAGGATTTTTGACAGCTTTTCATTTTCCTCCAAATTTTCACACGTTTTCCTGCTCCTTGTATTTTTCACACCTTTTCATGTTCCTCGAATTTTTCACACCATTTCATGATCCTCGCATTTTTTACACCTTTTCATGCTCCTCACATTTTTTACACCTTTTCATGCTCCTCGGATTTTTCACACCTTTTCCTGCTTCTCACATTTTTCAAACCTTTTCAGGCTCCTCGCAATTTTCACACCTTTTCATGCTCCTCGACATTTTCACAACTTTTCATGCTCCTCGTGTTTTTCACAGCTTTTCATGTTCCTCGAATTTTTCATACCTTTTCATGCTCCTCGCATTTTTCACACCTTTTCATGCTCCTCTCACTTTTCACACCTTTTCATGCTCCTCGCATTTTTCACACCTTTTCATGGTCCTCGCATTTTTCACACCTTTTCATGCTCCTAAAATTTTGACAGCTTTTCATTTTCCTCGAAATTTTCACACGTTTTCATGCTCCTCGTATTTTTCACACCTTTTCATGTTCCTCAAATTTTTCACACCTTTTCATTCCCCTCGAAATTTTCACAACTTTTCATGGTCCTCGTATTTTTCATACCTTTTCATTCTCCTCACATTTTTCACACCTTTTCATGCTCCTCGCATATTTCACACCTTTTCATGCTCCTCGCATTTTTCACACCTCTTCATGCACCTCGTCTTTTTTTTTTTTTGCTCTTCGCATTTTTGACACCTTTTCATGCTCCTCGCATTTTTCACACCTTTTCATGATCCTCGTCGTTTTTTTTTTTTGCTCTTCGCATTTTTGACACCTTTTCATGCTCCTCGCATTTTTCACACCCTTTCATGCTCCTCGCATTTTTCACACCTTTTCATGATCCTCGTCGTTTTTTTTTTTTGCTCTTCGCATTTTTGACACCTTTTCATGCTCCTCGCATTTTTCACACCCTTTCATGCTCCTAGAATATTTGACAGCTTTTCATTGTCCTCAAAATTGTCACACGTTTTCATGCTGCTTGTATTTTTCACACCTTTTCATGTTCCTCGCATTTTTCACACCTTTTCATGCTCCTCTCACTTTTCACACCTTTTTATGCTCCTCGCATTTCTTACACCTTTTCATGCTCCTCGCATTTTTCACACCTTTTCAGGCTCCTCATCTTTTTTTTTTTTTTGCTCCTCTCATTTTTCACACCTTTTCATGCTCCTCGCATTTTTCACACCTTTTCATGCTCCTAGAATATTTGACAGCTTTTCATTGTCCTCAAAATTGTCACACGTTTTCATGCTGCTTGTATTTTTCACACCTTTTCATGTTCCTCGCATTTTTCACACCTTTTCATGCTCCTCTCACTTTTCACACCTTTTCATGCTCCTCTCACTTTTCACAACTTTTTATGCTCCTCGCATTATTCACACATTTTCATGCTCCTCGCATTTTTCACACTTGTCATGTTCCTTGCATTTTAAACACCTTATTATGCTCCCCACATTTTTCACACCTTTTCATGCTCCTCGCATTTTTCACACCTTTTCATGCTCCTCGCATTTTTCACACCTTTTCAGACTCCTCTCACTTTTCACACCTTTTCATGCTCCTCTCACTTTTCACACCTTTTTATGCTCCTCGCATTTTTCACACCTTTTCATACTCCTCGCATTTTTCACACCTTTTCAGGCTCCTCATCTTTTTTTTTTTTTTTGCTCCTCTCATTTTTCACACCTTTTCATGCTCCTCGCATTTTTCACACCTTTTCATGTTCCTCGGCTTTTTTTTTTTTTGCTCCTTGCATTTTTCACACGTTTTAATGTTCCTTGTATTTTTCACACCTTTTTATGCTCCCCACATTTTTCACACCTTTTCCTGCTCCTCGCATTTTTCACACCTTTTCATACTCCTCATATTTTTCACACCTTTTCATGGTCCTCGCATTTTTCACACCTTTTCAGGCTCCTCCCAATTTTTAAACTTTTTATGTTCCTCGAATTTTTCACACCTTTTCATGCTCCTAGAATTTTTGACAGCTTTTCATTTTCCTCGAAATTTTCACACGTTTTCCTGGCCCTTGTATTTTTCACACCTTTTCATGTTCCTCGAATTTTTCACACCATTTCATGATCCTCGCATTTTTTACACCTTTTCATGCTCCTCACATTTTTTACACCTTTTCATGCTCCTCGCATTTTTCACACCTTTTCCTGCTTCTCACATTTTTCAAACCTTTTCAGGCTCCTCGCAATTTTCACACCTTTTCATGCTCCTCCACATTTTCACACCTTTTCATGCTCCTCGTGTTTTTCACACCTTTTCATGTTCCTCGAATTTTTCACACCTTTTCATGCTCCTCGCATTTTTCACACCTTTTCATGCTCCTCTCACTTTTCACACCTTTTCATGCTCCTCGCATTTTTCACACCTTTTCATGGTCCTCGCATTTTTCACACCTTTTCATGCTCCTAAAATTTTGACAGCTTTACATTTTCCTCAAAATTTTCACACGTTTTCATGCTCCTCGTATTTTTCACACCTTTTCATGTTCCTCGAATATTTCACACCTTTTTATTCCCCTCGAAATTTTCACAACTTTTCATGGTCCTCGTATTTTTCATACCTTTTCATTCTCCTCACATTTTTCACACCTTTTCATGCTCCTCGCATTTTTCACACCTTTTCATGCTCCTCGCATTTTTCACACCTTTTCATCCTCCTCACATTTTTCACACCTTTTGATGCTCCTAGAATTTTTGACAGCTTTTCATTTTCCTTGAAATTTTCACACGTTTTCATGCTCATTGTATTTTTCACACCTTTTCATTTTCCTCGAGTTTTTCACACCTTTTTAAGCTCCCTACTTTTTTCACAACTTTTCATGCTCCTCACATTTTTCACACCTTTTCATGCTCCTCGCATTTTTCACACCTTTTCATGGTCCTAGAATTTTTGACAGCTTTTCATTTTCCTCGAATTTTTGACACCTTTTCATGCTCCTTGACATTTTCACACGTTTTCATGCTCCTTGCATTTTTCACACGTTTTCATACTTCTCGCATTTTTCACACCTTTTAATGCTCCTCGCATTTTTCACACCTTTTCATGCTCCTTTCATTTTTCACACCTTTTCATGCTCCTCGCATTTTTCACACCTTTTCATGCTCCTCATCGTTTTTTTTTTTTGCTCCTCGCATGTTTCACACCTTTTCATGATCCTCGCATTTTTTTTTTGCTCCTCGCATTTTTCACACCTTTTCATGCTCCTAGAATTTTTCACACCTTTTCATGCTCCTCGCAATTTTCACACCTTTTCATGCTCCTTGCTTTTTCACACCTTTTCATGCTCCTAGAATATTTGACAGCTTTTCATTGTCCTCAAAATAGTCACACGTTTTCATGCTCCTCGCATTATTCACACATTTTCATGCTCCTCGCATTTTTCACACTTGTCATGTTCCTTGCATTTTAAACACCTTTTTATGCTCCCCACATTTTTCACACCTTTTCATGCTCCTCGCATTTTTCACACCTTTTCATGATCCTCGCATTTTTCACACCTTTTCAGACTCCTCGCAATTTTCACAACTTTTCATGCTCCTTGTATTTTTCACACCTTTTCATGTTCCTCGCATTTTTCACACCTTTTCATGCTCCTCTCACTTTTCACACCTTTTCATGCTCCTCTCACTTTTCACACCTTTTTATGCTCCTCGCATTTTTTACACCTTTTCATGCTCCTCGCATTTTTCACACCTTTTCATGCTCCTCATCGTTTTTTTTTTTGCTCCTCGCATGTTTCACACCTTTTCATGATCCTCGCATTTTTTTTTTGCTCCTCGCATTTTTCACACCTTTTCATGCTCCTAGAATTTTTCACACCTTTTCATGCTCCTCGCAATTTTCACACCTTTTCATGCTCCTTGCATTTTTCACACCTTTTCAAGCTCCTAGAATATTTGACAGCTTTTCATTGTCCTCAAAATAGTCACACGTTTTCATGCTCCTCGCATTATTCACACATTTTCATGCTCCTCACATTTTTCACACTTGTCATGTTCCTTGCATTTTAAACACCTTTTTATGCTCCCCACATTTTTCACACCTTTTCATGCTCCTCGCATTTTTCACACCTTTTCATGATCCTCGCATTTTTCACACCTTTTCAGACTCCTCGCAATTTTCACAACTTTTCATGCTCCTTGTATTTTTCACACCTTTTCATGTTCCTCGCATTTTTCACACCTTTTCATGCTCCTCTCACTTTTCACACCTTTTCATGCTCCTCTCACTTTTCACACCTTTTTATGCTCCTCGCCTTTTTTACACCTTTTCATGCTCCTCGAATTTTTCATACCTTTTCAGGCTGTTCATCTTTTTTTTTTTTTTGCTCCTCTCATTTTTCACACCTTTTCATGCTCCTCACATTTTTCATACCTTTTCAGGCTCTTCATCTTTTTTTTTTTTTATGCTCCTCGCATTTTTTATACCTTTTCATGCTCCTCGCATTTTTCACACCTCTTCATGCACCTCGTCTTTTTTTTTTTTTGCTCTTCGCATTTTTGACACCTTTTCATGCTCCTCGCATTTTTCACACCTTTTCATGATCCTCGTCGTTTTTTTTTTTTTTTGCTCTTCGCATTTTTGACACCTTTTCATGCTCCTCGCATTTTTCACACCTTTTCATGCTCCTAGAATGTTTGACAGCTTTTCATTGTCCTCAAAATTGTCACACGTTTTCATGCTGCTTGTATTTTTCACACCTTTTCATGTTCCTCGCATTTTTCACACCTTTTCATGCTCCTCTCAGTTTTCACACCTTTTCATGCTCCTCTCACTTTTCACACCTTTTTATGCTCCTCGCATTTTTTACACCTTTTCATGCTCCTCGCATTTTTCACACCTTTTCAGGCTCCTCATTTTTTTTTTTTTTTGCTCCTCTCATTTTTCACACCTGTTCATGCTCCTCGCATTTTTCACACCTTTTCATGTTCCTCGGCTTTTTTTTTTTTTTTGCTCCTTGCATTTTTCACACGTTTTAATGTTCCTTGTATTTTTCACACCTTTTTATGCTCCCCACATTTTTCACACCTTTTCCTGCTCCTCGCATTTTTCACACCTTTTCATACTCCTCATATTTTTCACACCTTTTCATGGTCCTCACATTTTTTACACCTTTTCAGGCTCCTCGCAATTTTCAAACTTTTTATGTTCCTCGAAATTTTCACACGTTTTCCTGCGCCTTGTATTTTTCACACCTTTTCATGTTCCTCGAATTTTTCACACCATTTCATGCTCCTCGCATTTTTTACACCTTTTCATGCTCCTCACATTTTTTACACCTTTTCATGCTCCTCGGATTTTTCACACGTTTTCCTGCTTCTCACATTTTTCAAACCTTTTCAGGCTCCTCGCAATTTTCACACTTTTTCATGCTCCTCGACATTTTCACACCTTTTCATGCTCCTCGTGTTTTTCACACCTTTTCATGTTCCTCGAATTTTTCACACCTTTTCATGCTCCTCGCATTTTTCACACCTTTTCATGCTCCTCTCACTTTTCACACCTTTTCATGCTCCTCGCATTTTTCACACCTTTTCATGGTCCTCGCATTTTTCACACCTTTTCATGCTCCTAAAATTTTGACAACTTTACATTTTCCTCGAAATTTTCACACGTTTTCATGCTCCTCATATTTTTCACACCTTTTCATGGTCCTCACATTTTTTACACCTTTTCAGGCTCCTCGCAATTTTCAAACTTTTTATGTTCCTCGAAATTTTCACACGTTTTCCTGCGCCTTGTATTTTTCACACCTTTTCATGTTCCTCGAATTTTTCACACCATTTCATGATCCTCGCATTTTTTACACCTTTTCATGCTCCTCACATTTTTTACACCTTTTCATGCTCCTCGGATTTTTCACACGTTTTCCTGCTTCTCACATTTTTCAAACCTTTTCAGGCTCCTCGCAATTTTCACACTTTTTCATGCTCCTCGACATTTTCACACCTTTTCATGCTCCTCGTGTTTTTCACACCTTTTCATGTTCCTCGAATTTTTCACACCTTTTCATGCTCCTCGCATTTTTCACACCTTTTCATGCTCCTCTCACTTTTCACACCTTTTCATGCTCCTCGCATTTTTCACACCTTTTCATGGTCCTCGCATTTTTCACACCTTTTCATGCTCCTAAAATTTTGACAGCTTTACATTTTCCTCGAAATTTTCACACGTTTTCATGCTCCTCGTATTTTTCACACCTTTTCATGTTCCTCGAATATTTCACACCTTTTCATTCCCCTCGAAATTTTCACAACTTTTCATGGTCCTCGTATTTTTCATACCTTTTCATTCTCCTCATATTTTTCACACCTTTTCATGCTCCTCGCATTTTTCACACTTTTTCATGCTCCTCGCATTTTTCACACCTTTTCATGCTCCTCGCATTTTTCACACCTTTTCATCCTCCTCACATTTTTCACACCTTTTGATGCTCGTAGAATTTTTGACAGCTTTTCATTTTCCTCGAAATTTTCACACGTTTTCATGCTCATTGTATTTTTCACACCTTTTCATTTTCCTCGAGTTTTTTACACCGTTTTAAGCTCCCTACATTTTTCACAACTTTTCATGCTCCTCACATTTTTCACACCTTTTCATGCTCCTCGTATTTTTCACACCTTTTCATGCTCCTAGAATTTTTGACAGCTTTTCATTTTCCTCGAATTTTTGACACCTTTTCATGCTCCTCGACATTTTCACACGTTTTCATGCTCCTTGCATTTTTCACACGTTTTCATACTTCTCGCATTTTTCACACATTTTCATGCTCCTCGCATATTTCACACCTTTTCATGCTCCTCGCATTTTTCACACATTTTAATGCTCCTCGCATTTTTCACACCTTTTCATGCTCCTTTCATTTTTCACACCTTTTCATGCTCCTCGCATTTTTCACACATTTTCATGCTCCTCGCATTTTTCACACTTGTCATGTTCCTTGCATTTTTCACACCTTTTTATGCTCCCCACATTTTTCACACCTTTTCATGCTCCTCGTCTCTTTTTTTTGCTCCTCGCATTTTCACACCCTTTCATGTTCCCTGCATTTTTCACAACTTTTTATGCTCCCCACATTTTTCACACATTTTCATGCTCCTTTCATTTTCCACATCTTTTCATGCTCCTCGTCTTTTTTTTTTTTTTGCTCTTCGCATTTTTCACACCTTTTCATGCCCCTCGCATTTTCCACACATTTTCATGCTCCTTGTCTTTTTTTTTTTTGCTCTTCGCATTTCTCACACCTTTTCATGCTCCTCGCATTTTTCACACCTTTTCATGCTCCTCGCAATTTTCACACCTTTTCATGCTCCTCCTCTATTTTTTTTTTGCTCCTCGCATTTTTCACAGCTCTTCATGTTCCTTGCATTTTTCACACCTTTTTATGCTCCTCGTATTTTTCACACCTTTTCATGCTCCTCGTCTTTTTTTTTTTACTCCTCGCATTTTTCACACCTTTTCATGCTCCTCGTATTTTTCACACTTTTTCATGCTCCTCGTCTTTTTTTTTTTTGCTCCTCGCATTTTTCACACCTTCTCATGTTCCTTGCATTTGTCACACATTTTTATGCTCCCCACATTTTTCACACCTTTTCATGCTCCTAGTACTTTTCACACCTCTTCGGGCTTCTCGCAATTTTCACACCTTTTCATGCTCCTCGCATTTTTCACACCTTTTCATGCTCCTAGAATATTTGACAGCTTTTCATGCCCTCAAAAATGTCACACGTTTTCATGCTCCATGTATTTTTCACACCTTTTCATGTTCCTCGAATTTTTCACACCTTTTCATGCTCCTCGAATTTTGACACCTTTTCATGCTCCTCGACATTTTCACACCTTTTCATGCTCCTCGCATTTTTCACACCTTCTCATGCTCCTCGCATTTTTCACACATTTTCATGCTCCTTGCATTTTTCACACCTTTTCATGCTCCTCGCATTTTTCACACCTTTTCATGCTCCTCACATTTTTCACACCTTTTCATGCTCCTCGCATTTTTCACACCTTTTCATGCTCCTCATATTTTTCACACCTCTTCAGGCTCCTCGCAATTTTCATACCTTTTCATGCTCCTCGACATTTTCAAACCTTTTCATGCTTTTCGTATTTTTCACACCTTTTCATGCTCCTCGTATTTTCCACACTTTTTCATGCTCCTTGCATTTTTCACACCTTTTCAAGCTCCTCTAACTTTTCACACCTTTTCATGCTCCTCGCATTTTTCACACCTTTTCATGCTAATAAAACTTTTGACAGCTTTTCATTGTCCTCGAAATTTTCACACGTTTTCATGCTCCTCGGAATTTTCACACGTTTTCATGCTCCTTCTATTTTTCACACCTTTTCATGTTCCTCCAATTTTTCACACCTTTTCATGCACCTCGAATTTTTGACACCTTTTCAGCTCCTAGAAATTTTCACACCTCTTCATGTTCCTCGTATTTTTCACACCTTTTCATGTTCCTCGAAATTTTCACACCTTTTCATGCTCCTCGCATTTTTCACACCTTTACATGCTCTTCGCATTTTACATACCTTTTCATGCTCTTTGTATTTTTCACACCTTTTCATACTCCTCCCATTTTTCACACCTTTTCATGCTCCTCGCATTTTACATACCTTTTCATGCTCTTTGTATTTTTCACACCTTTTCATACTCCTCCCATTTTTCACACCTTTTCATGCTCCTCGCATTTTTCACACCTTTTCATGCTCCTCGCATTTTTCACACCTTTTCATGATCCTCGTCTTTTTTTTTTTGCTCCTCGCATTTTTCACACCTTTTCATGCTCCTAGAATATTTGACAGCTTTTCATTGTCCTCTAAATAGTCACACGTTTTCATGCTCCTCGCATTATTCACACATTTTCATGCTCCTCGCATTTTTCACACTTGTCATGTTCCTTGCATTTTAAACACCTTTTTATGCTCCCCACATTTTTCACACCTTTTCATGCTCCTCGCATTTTTCACACCTTTTCATGCTCCTAGAATGTTTGACAGCTTTTCATTGTCCTCAAAATTGTCACACGTTTTCATGCTCCTTGTATTTTTCACACCTTTTCATGTTCCTCGCATTTTTCACACCTTTTCATGC
Source organism: Cervus elaphus (assembly GCF_910594005.1). NCBI lineage: Eukaryota > Metazoa > Chordata > Mammalia > Artiodactyla > Cervidae > Cervus > Cervus elaphus. Next base: position 2,613,402 of record NW_025316787.1, read on the forward strand.
TCCTCTCACTTTTCACACCTTTTCATGCTCCTCTCACTTTTCACACCTTTTTATGCTCCTCGCATTTTTTACACCTTTTCATGCTCCTCGCATTTTTCATACCTTTTCAGGCTCTTCATCTTTTTTTTTTTTTTTTGCTCCTCTCATTTTTCACACCTTTTCATGCTCCTCGCATTTTTCACACCTTTTCATGTTCCTCGGCTTTTTTTTTTTTTGCTCCTTGCATTTTTCACACGTTTTAATGTTCCTTGTATTTTTCACACCTTTTTATGCTCCCCACATTTTTCCCACCTTTTCCTGCTCCTCGCATTTTTCACACCTTTTCATGCTCCTCACATTTTTCACACCTTTTCATGCTCCTCGCATTCTTCACACCTTTTCAGGCTCCTCGCAATTTTCAAACTTTTTAAGTTCCTCGAATTTTTCACACCTTTTCATGCTCCTAGAATTTTTGACAGCTTTTCATTTTCCTCGAAATTTTCACACGTTTTCCTGGCCCTTGTATTTTTCACACCTTTTCATGTTCCTCGAATTTTTCACACCATTTCATGATCCTCGCATTTTTTACACCTTTTCATGCTCCTCACATTTTTTACACCTTTTCATGCTCCTCGCATTTTTCACACCTTTTCCTGCTTCTCACATTTTTCAAACCTTTTCAGGCTCCTCGCAATTTTCACACCTTTTCATGCTCCTCGACATTTTCACACCTTTTCATGCTCCTCGTGTTTTTCACACCTTTTCATGTTCCTCGAATTTTTCACGCCTTTTCATGCTCCTCGCATTTTTCACACCTTTTCATGCTCCTCTCACTTTTCACACCTTTTCATGCTCCTCGCATTTTTCACACCTTTTCATGGTCCTCGCATTTTTCACACCTTTTCATGCTCCTAAAATTTTGACAGCTTTTCATTTTCCTCGAAATTTTCACACGTTTTCATGCTCCTCGTATTTTTCACACCTTTTCATGTTCCTCGAATTTTTCACACCTTTTCATTCCCCTCGAAATTTTCACATCTTTTCATGGTCCTCGTATTTTTCATACCTTTTCATTCTCCTCACATTTTTCACACCTTTTCATGCTCCTCGCATATTTCACACCTTTTCATGCTCCTCGCATTTTTCACACATTTTATTGCTCCTCGCATTTTTCACACCTTTTCATGCTCCTTTCATTTTTCACACCTTTTCATGCTCCTCGCATTTTTCACACATTTTCATGCTCCTCGCATTTTTCACACTTGTCATGTTCCTTGCATTTTTCACACCTTTTTATGCTCCCCACATTTTTCACACCTTTTCATGCTCCTCGTCTTTTTTTTTTGCTCCTCGCATTTTCACACCCTTTCATGTTCCCTGCATTTTTCACAACTTTTTATGCTCCCCACATTTTTCACACATTTTCATGCTCCTTTCATTTTCCACAACTTTTCATGCTCCTCGTCTTTTTTTTTTTTTGCTCTTCGCATTTTTCACACCTTTTCATGCCCCTCGCATTTTCCACACATTTTCATGCTCCTTGTCTTTTTTTTTTTTTTGCTCTTCGCATTTCTCACACCTTTTCATGCTCCTCGCATTTTTCACACCTTTTCATGCTCCTCGCAATTTTCACACCTTTTCATCCTCCTCCTCTATTTTTTTTTGCTCCTCGCATTTTTCACAGCTTTTCATGTTCCTTGCATTTTTCACACCTTTTTATGCTCCTCGTATTTTTCACACCTTTTCATGCTCCTCGTCTTTTTTTTTTGCTCCTCGCATTTTTCACACCTTTTCATGCTCCTCGTATTTTTCACACTTTTTCATGCTCCTCGTCTTTTTTTTTTTTGCTCCTCGCATTTTTCACACCTTCTCATGTTCCTTGCATTTGTCACACATTTTTATGCTCCCCACATTTTTCACACCTTTTCATGCTCCTAGTACTTTTCACACCTCTTCGGGCTTCTCGCAATTTTCACACCTTTTCATGCTCCTCGCATTTTTCACACCTTTTCATGCTCCTAGAATGTTTGACAGCTTTTCATTGTCCTCAAAATTGTCACACGTTTTCATGCTGCTTGTATTTTTCACACCTTTTCATGTTCCTCGCATTTTTCACACCTTTTCATGCTCCTCTCACTTTTCACACCTTTTCATGCTCCTCTCACTTTTCACACCTTTTTATGCTCCTCGCATTTTTTACACCTTTTCATGCTCCTCGCATTTTTCACACCTTTTCAGGCTCCTAATTTTTTTTTTTTTTTGCTCCTCTCATTTTTCACACCTTTTCATGCTCCTCGCATTTTTCACACCTTTTCATGCTCCTCGCCTTTTTTTTTTTTGCTCCTTGCATTTTTCACACGTTTTAATGTTCCTTGTATTTTTCACACCTTTTTATGCTCCCCACATTTTTCCCACCTTTTCCTGCTCCTCGCATTTTTCACACCTTTTCATACTCCTCATATTTTTCACACCATTTCATGGTCCTCGCATTTTTCACACCTTTTCAGGCTCCTCGCAATTTTCAAACTTTTTATGTTCCTCGAATTTTTCACACCTTTTCGTGCTCCTAGAATTTTTGACAGCTTTTCATTTTCCTCGAAATTTTCACACGTTTTCCTGCTCCTTGTATTTTTCACACCTTTTCATGTTCCTCGAATTTTTCACACCATTTCATGATCCTCGCATTTTTTACACCTTTTCATGCTCCTCACATTTTTTACACCTTTTCATGCTCCTCGCATTTTTCACACCTTTTCCTGCTTCTCACATTTTTCAAACCTTTTCAGGCTCCTCGCAATTTTCACACCTTTTCATGCTCCTCGACATTTTCACACCTTTTCATGCTCCTCGTGTTTTTCACACCTTTTCATGTTCCTCGAATTTTTCACACCTTTTCATGCTCCTCGCATTTTTCACACCTTTTCATGCTCCTCTCACTTTTCACACCTTTTCATGCTCCTCGCATTTTTCACACCTTTTCATGGTCCTCGCATTTTTCACACCTTTTCATGCTCCTAAAATTTTGACAGCTTTACATTTTCCTCGAAATTTTCACACGTTTTCATGCTCCTCGTATTTTTCACACCTTTTCATGTTCCTCGAATATTTCACACCTTTTCATTCCCCTCGAAATTTTCACAACTTTTCATGGTCCTCGTACGTTTCATACCTTTTCATTCTCCTCACATTTTTCACACCTTTTCATGCTCCTCGCATATTTCACACCTTTTCATGCTCCTCGCATTTTTCACCCTTTTTCATGCTCCTCGCATTTTTCACACCTTTTCATGCTCCTCGCATTTTTCACACCTTTTCATCCTCCTCACATTTTTCACACCTTTTGATGCTCCTAGAATTTTTGACAGCTTTTCATTTTCCTCGAAATTTTCACACGTTTTCATGCTCATTGTATTTTTCACAACTTTTCATTTTCCTCGAGTTTTTCACACCTTTTTAAGCTCCCTACTTTTTTCACAACTTTTCATGCTCCTCACATTTTTCACACCTTTTCATGCTCCTCGCATTTTTCACACCTTTTCATGCTCCTAGAATTTTTGACAGCTTTTCATTTTCCTCGAATTTTTGACACCTTTTCATGCTCCTCGACATTTTCACACGTTTCCATGCTCCTTGCATTTTTCACACGTTTTCATACTTCTCGCATTTTTCACACCTTTTCATGCTCCTTTCATTTTTCACACCTTTTCATGCTCCTCGCATTTTTCACACCTTTTCATGCTCCTCATCGTTTTTTTTTTTGCTCCTCGCATGTTTCACACCTTTTCATGATCCTCGCATTTTTCACACCTGTTCATGATCCTCGTCTTTTTTTTTTTTGCTCCTCGCATTTTTCACACCTTTTCATGCTCCTAGAATTTTTCACACCTTTTCATCCTCCTCGCAATTTTCACACCTTTTCATGCTCCTTGCATTTTTCACACCTTTTCATGCTCCTAGAATATTTGACAGCTTTTCATTGTCCTCAAAATAGTCACACGTTTTCATGGTCCTCGCATTATTCACACATTTTCATGCTCCTCGCATTTTTCACACTTGTCATGTTCCTTGCATTTTAAACACCTTTTTATGCTCCCCACATTGTTCACACCTTTTCACGCTCCTCGCATTTTTCACACCTTTTCATGATCCTCGCATTTTTCACACCTTTTCAGACTCCTCGCAATTTTCACAACTTTTCATGCTCCTTGTATTTTTCACACCTTTTCATGTTCCTCGCATTTTTCACACCTTTTCATGCTCCTCTCACTTTTCAAACCTTTTCATGCTCCTCTCACTTTTCACACCTTTTTATGCTCCTTGCATTTTTTACACCTTTTCATTCTCCTCGCATTTTTCATACCTTTTCAGGCTGTTCATCTTTTTTTTTTTTTTTGCTCCTCTCATTTTTCACACCTTTTCATGCTCCTCACATTTTTCATAACTTTTCAGGCTCTTCATCTTTTTTTTTTTTATGCTCCTCGCATTTTTCACACCTTTTCATGCTCCTCGCATTTTTCACACCTCTTCATGCACCTCGTCTTTTTTTTTTTTTGCTCTTCGCAATTTTGACACCTTTTCATGCTCCTCGCATTTTTCACACCTTTTCATGATCCTCGTCGTTTTTTTTTTTTTTGCTCTTCGCATTTTTGACACCTTTTCATGCTCCTCGCATTTTTCACACCTTTTCATGCTCCTAGAATGTTTGACAGCTTTTCATTGTCCTCAAAATTGTCACACGTTTTCATGCTGCTTGTATTTTTCACACCTTTTCATGTTCCTCGCATTTTTCACACCTTTTCATGCTCCTCTCACTTTTCACACCTTTTCATGCTCCTCTCACTTTTCACACCTTTTTATGCTCCTCGCATTTTTTACAACTTTTCATGCTCCTCGCATATTTCACACCTTTTCAGGCTCCTCATCTTTTTTTTTTTTTTTGCTCCTCTCATTTTTCACACCTTTTCATGCTCCTCGCATTTTTCACACCTTTTCATGTTCCTCGGCTTTTTTTTTTTTTTGCTCCTTGCATTTTTCACACGTTTTAATGTTCCTTGTATTTTTCACACCTTTTTATGCTCCCCACATTTTTCCCACCTTTTCCTGCTCATCGCATTTTTCACACCTTTTCATACTCCTCATATTTTTCACACCGTTTCATGGTCCTCGCATTTTTCACACCTTTTCAGGCTCCTCCCAATTTTCAAACTTTTTATGTTCCTCGAATTTTTCACACCTTTTCATGCTCCTAGAATTTTTGACAGCTTTTCATTTTCCTCGAAATTTTCACACGTTTTCCTGCTCCTTGTATTTTTCACACCTTTTCATGTTCCTCGAATTTTTCACACCATTTCATGATCCTCGCATTTTTTACACCTTTTCATGCTCCTCACATTTTTTACATCTTTTCATGCTCCTCGCATTTTTCACACCTTTTCCTGCTTCTCACATTTTTCAAACCTTTTCAGGCTCCTCGCAATTTTCACACCTTTTCATGCTCCTCGACATTTTCACACCTTTTCATGCTCCTCGTGTTTTTCACACCTTTTCATGTTCCTCGAATTTTTCACACCTTTTCATGCTCCTCGCATTTTTCACACCTTTTCATGCTCCTCTCACTTTTCACACCTTTTCATGCTCCTCGCATTTTTCACACCTTTTCATGGTCCTCGCATTTTTCACACCTTTTCATGCTCCTAAAATTTTGACAGCTTTACATTTTCCTCCAAATTTTCACACGTTTTCATGCTCCTCGTATTTTTCACACCTTTTCATGTTCCTCGAATATTTCACACCTTTTCATTCCCCTCGAAATTTTCACAACTTTTCATGGTCCTCGTATTTTTCATACCTTTTCATTCTCATCATATTTTTCACACCTTTTCATGCTCTTCGCCTATTTCACACCTTTTCATGCTTCTCGCATTTTTCACACTTTTTCATGCTCCTCGCATTTTTCACACCTTTTCATGCTCCTCTTATTTTTCACACCTTTTCATCCTCCTCACATTTTTCACACCTTTTGATGCTCGTAGAATTTTTGACAGGTTTTCATTTTCCTCGAAATTTTCACACGTTTTCATGCTCATTGTATTTTTCACACCTTTTCATTTTCCTCGAGTTTTTCACACCTTTTTAAGCTCCCTACATTTTTCACAACTTTTCATGCTCCTCACATTTTTCACACCTTTTCATGCTCCTCGTATTTTTCACACCTTTTCATGCTCCTAGAATTTTTGACAGCTTTTCATTTTCCTCGAATTTTTGACACCTTTTCATGCTCCTCGACATTTTCACACGTTTTCATGCTCCTTGCATTTTTCACACGTTTTCATACTTCTCGCATTTTTCACACCTTTTAATGCTCCTCGCATTTTTCACACCTTTTCATGCTCCTTTCATTTTTCACACCTTTTCATGCTCCTCGCATTTTTCACACATTTTCATGCTCCTCGCATTTTTCACACTTGTCATGTTCCTTGCATTTTTCACACCTTTTTATGCTCCCCACATTTTTCACACCTTTTCATGCTCCTCGTCTTTTTTTTTTACTCCTCGCATTTTCACACCGTTTCATGTTCCCTGCATTTTTCACAACTTTTTATGCTCCCCACATTTTTCACACATTTTCATGCTCCTTTAATTTTCCACATCTTTTCATGCTCCTGGTCTTTTTTTTTTTTTTGCTCTTCGCATTTTTCACACCTTTTCATGCTCCTCGCATTTTCACACCTTTTCATGCTCCTCGCAATTTTCACACCTTTTCTTGCTCCTGCTCTATTTTTTTTTTGCTCCTCGCATTTTTCACAGCTTTTCATGCTCCTTGCATTTTTGACACCTTTTCATGCTCCTCGCATTTTTCACACATTTTCATGCTCCTCATCGTTTTTTCTTTTTGCTCCTCGCATTTTTCACACCTTTTCATGCTCCTCGCATTTTTCACACCTTTTCATGCTCCTTATCGTTTTTTTTTTTGCTCCTCGCATGTTTCACACCTTTTCATGATCCTCGCATTTTTCACACCTTTTCTTGATCCTCGTCTTTTTTTTTTTTTGCTCCTCGCATTTTTCACACCTTTTCATGCTCCTAGAATTTTTCACACCTTTTCATGCTCCTCGCAATTTTCACACCTTTTCATGCTCCTTGCATTTTTCACACCTTTTCATGCTCCTAGAATATTTGACAGCTTTTCATTGTCCTCAAAATAGTCACACGTTTTCATGCTCCTCGCATTATTCACACATTTTCATGCTCCTCGCATTTTTCACACTTGTCATGTTCCTTGCATTTTAAACACCTTTTTATGCTCCTCGCATTTTTCACACCTTTACATGCTCTTCGCATTTTACATACCTTTTCATGCTCTTTGTATTTTTCACACCTTTTCATACTCCTCCCATTTTTCACACCTTTTCATGCTCCTCGCATTTTTCACACCTTTTCATGCTCCTCCCATTTTTCACAGCTCTTCATGCTCCTTGCATTTTTCAGACATTTTCATGCTCCTCGTCTTTTTTTTTTTTGCTCTTTGCATTTTTGACACCTTTTCATGCTCCTCGCATTTTTCACACCTTTTCATTCTCCTCATCGTTTTTTTTTTGCTCCTCGCATTTTTCACACCTTTTCATGCTCCTCGCATTTTTCACACCTTTTCATGATCCTCGTCTTTTTTTTTTTGCTCCTCGCATTTTTCACACCTTTTCATGCTCCTAGAATATTTGACAGCTTTTCATTGTCCTCAAAATAGTCACACGTTTTCATGCTCCTCGCATTTTTCACACATTTTCATGCTCCTCGCATTTTTCACACCTTTTAATGCTCCTCCCATTTTTCACACCTTTTCATGCTCCTCTCACTTTTCACACCTTTTCATGCTCCTCTCATTTTTCACACCTTTTCATGGTCCTCGCATTTTTCACACCTTTTCATGCTCCTAAAATTTTGACAGCTTTTCATTTTCCTCGAAATTTTCACACGTTTTCATGCTCCTCGTATTTTTCACACCTTTTCATGTTCCTCGAATTTTTCACACCTTTTCATTCCCCTCGAAATTTTGACAACTTTTCATGGTCCTCGTATTTTTCATACCTTTTCATTCTCCTCACATTTTTCACACCTTTTCATGCTCCTCGCATATTTCACACCTTTTCATGCTCCTCGCATTTTTCACACCTTTTAATGCTCCTCGCATTTTTCACACCTTTTCATGCTCCTTTCATTTTTCACACCTTTTCATGCTCCTCGCATTTTTCACACATTTTCATGCTCCTCGCATTTTTCACACTTGTCATGTTCCTTGCATTTTTCACACCTTTTTATGCTCCCCACATTTTTCACACCTTTTCATGCTCCTCGTCTTTTTTTTTTGCTCCTCGCATTTTCACACCCTTTCATGTTCCCTGCATTTTTCACAACTTTTTATGCTCCCCACATTTTTCACACATTTTCATGCTCCTTTCATTTTCCACAACTTTTCATGCTCCTCGTCTTTTTTTTTTTTTGCTCTTCGCATTTTTCACACCTTTTCATGCCCCTCGCATTTTCCACACATTTTCATGCTCCTTGTCTTTTTTTTTTTTTGCTCTTCGCATTTCTCACACCTTTTCATGCTCCTCGCATATTTCACACCTTTTCATGCTCCTCGCAATTTTCACACCTTTTCATGCTCCTCCTCTATTTTTTTTTGCTCCTCGCATTTTTCACACCTTTTCATGCTCCTCGTATTTTTCACACTTTTTCATGCTCCTCGTCTTTTTTTTTTTTGCTCCTCGCATTTTTCACACCTTCTCATGTTCCTTGCATTTGTCACACATTTTTATGCTCCCCACATTTTTCACACCTTTTCATGCTCCTAGTACTTTTCACACCTCTTCGGGCTTCTCGCAATTTTCACACCTTTTCATGCTCCTCGCATTTTTCACAACTTTTCATGCTCCTAGAATGTTTGACAGCTTTTCACTGCCCTCGAAAATGTCACACGTTCATGCTCCATGTATTTTTCACACCTTTTCATGTTCCTCGAATTTTTCACACCTTTTCATGTTCCTCGAATTTTTCACACCTTTTCATGTTCCTCGAATTTTTCACACCTTTTCATGCTCCTCGCATTTTTCACACCTTTTCATGCTCCTCGCATTTTTCACACCTTTTCATGGTCCTCGCATTTTTCACACCTTTTCATGCTCCTAAAATTTTGACAGCTTTTCATTTTCCTCGAAATTTTCACACGTTTTCATGCTCCTCGTATTTTTCACACCTTTTCATGTTCCTCGAATTTTCCACACCTTTTCATTCCCCTCGAAATTTTCACAACTTTTCATGGTCCTCGTATTTTACATACCTTTTCATTCTCCTCACATTTTTCACACCTTTTCATGCTCCTCGCATATTTCACACCTTTTCATGTTCCTCGCATTTTTCACACCTTTTAATGCTCCTCGCATTTTTCACACCTTTTCATGGTCCTTTCATTTTTCACACCTTTTCATGCTCCTCGCATTTTTCACACATTTTCATGCTCCTCGCATTTTTCACACTTGTCATGTTCCTTGCATTTTTCACACCTTTTTATGCTCCCCACATTTTTCACACCTTTTCATGCTCCTCGTCTTTTTTTTTTTGCTCCTCGCATTTTCACAACCTTTCATGTTCCCTGCATTTTTCACAACTTTTTATGCTCCCCACATTTTTCACACATTTTCATGCTCCTTTCATTTTCCACATCTTTTCATGCTCCTCGTCTTTTTTTTTTTTGCTCTTCGCATTTTTCACACCTTTTCATGCCCCTCGCATTTTCCACACATTTTCATGCTCCTTGTCTTTTTTTTTTTTGCTCTTCGCATTTCTCACACCTTTTCATGCTCCTCGCATTTTTCACACCTTTTCATGCTCCTCGCAATTTTCACACCTTTTCATGCTCCTCCTCTATTTTTTTTTGCTCCTCGCATTTTTCACAGCTTTTCATGTTCCTTGCATTTTTCACACCTTTTTATGCTCCTCGTATTTTTCACACCTTTTCATGCTCCTCGTCTTTTTTTTTTTGCTCCTCGCATTTTTCACACCTTTTCATGCTCCTCGTATTTTTCACACTTTTTCATGCTCCTCGTCTTTTTTTTTTTTGCTCCTCGCATTTTTCACACCTTCTCATGTTCCTTGCATTTGTCACACATTTTTATGCTCCCCACATTTTTCACACCTTTTCATGCTCTTAGTACTTTTCATACCTCTTCGGGCTTCTCGCAATTTTCACACCTTTTCATGCTCCTCGCATTTTTCACACCTTTTCATGCTCCTAGAATGTTTGACAGCGTTTCACTGCCCTCGAAAATGTCACACGTTTTCATGCTCCATGTATTTTTCACACCTTTTCATGTTCCTCGAATTTTTCACACCTTTTCATGCTCCTCGAATTTTGACACCTTTTCATGCTCCTCGACATTTTCACACCTTTTCATGCTCCTCGCATTGTTCACACCTTCTCATGCTCCTCGCATTTTTCACACATTTTCATGCTCCTTGCATTTTTCACACCTTTTCATGCTCCTCGCATTTTTCACACCTTTTCATGCTCCTCACATTTTTCACACCTTTTCATGCTCCTCGCATTTTTCACACCTTTTCATGCTCCTCATATTTTTCACACCTCTTCAGGCTCCTCGCAATTTTCATACCTTTTCATGCTCCTCGACATTTTCAAACCTTTTCATGCTTTTCGTATTTTTCACACCTTTTCATGTTCCTCGAATTTTTCACACCTTTTCATGCTCCTTGCATTTTTCACACCTTTTCAAGCTCCTCTAACTTTTCACACCTTTTCATGCTCCTCGCATTTTTCACACCTTTTCATGCTAATAAAACTTTTGACAGCTTTTCATTGTCCTCGAAATTTTCACACGTTTTCATGCTCCTCGAAATTTTCACACGTTTTCATGCTCCTTCTATTTTTCACACCTTTTCATGTTCCTCCAATTTTTCACACCTTTTCATGCACCTCGAATTTTTGACACCTTTTCATGCTCCTAGAAATTTTCACACCTCTTCATGTTCCTCGTATTTTTCACACCTTTTCATGTTCCTCGAAATTTTCACACCTTTTCATGCTCCTCGCATTTTTCACACCTTTACATGCTCTTCGCATTTTACATACCTTTTCATGCTCTTTGTATTTTTCACACCTTTTCATACTCCTCCCATTTTTCACACCTTTTCATGCTCCTCGCATTTTTCACACCTTTTCATGCTCCTCCCATTTTTCACACCTCTTCATGCTCCTTGCATTCTTCACACATTTTCATGCTCCTCGTCTTTTGTTTTTTTGCTCTTTGCATTTTTGACACCTTTTCATGCTCCTCGCATTTTTCACACCTTTTCATGCTCCTCATCGTTTTTTTTTTGCTCCTCGCATTTTTCACACCTTTTCATGCTCCTCGCATTTTTCACACCTTTTCATGATCCTCGTCTTTTTTTTTTTTCTCCTCGCATTTTTCACACCTTTTCATGCTCCTAGAATATTTGACAGCTTTTCATTGTCCTCAAAATAGTCACACATTTTCATGCTCCTCGCATTATTCACACATTTTCATGCTCCTCGCATTTTTCACACTTGTCATGTTCCTTGCATTTTAAACACCTTTTTATGCTCCCCACATTTTTCACACCTTTTCATGCTCCTCGCATTTTTCACACCTTTTCTTGCTCCTAGAATGTTTGACAGCTTTTCATTGTCCTCAAAATTGTCACACGTTTTCATGCTCCTTGTATTTTTCACACCTTTTCATGTTCCTCGCATTTTTCACACCTTTTCATGCTCCTCTCACTTTTCACACCTTTTCATGCTCCTCTCACTTTTCACAGCTTTTTATGCTCCTCGCATTTTTTACACCTTTTCATGCTCCTCGCATTTTTCATACCTTTTCAGGCTCTTCATCTTTTTTTTTTTTTTGCTCCTCTCATTTTTCACACCTTTTCATGCTCCTCTCATTTTTCACACCTTTTCATGTTCCTCGGCTTTTTTTTTTTTTTGCTCCTTGCATTTTTCACACGTTTTAATGTTCCTTGTATATTTCACACCTTTTTATGCTCCCCACATTTTTCCCACCTTTTCCTGCTCCTCGCATTTTTCACACCTTTTCATGCTCCTCACATTTTTCACACCTTTTCATGCTCCTCGCATTCTTCACACCTTTTCAGGCTCCTCGCAATTTTCAAACTTTTGAAGTTCCTCGAATTTTTCACACCTTTTCATGCTCCTAGAATTTTTGACAGCTTTTCATTTTCCTCGAAATTTTCACACGTTTTCCTGCTCCTTGTATTTTTCACACCTTTTCATGTTCCTCGAATTTTTCACACCATTTCATGATCCTCGCATTTTTTACACCTTTTCATGCTCCTCACATTTTTTACACCTTTTCATGCTCCTCGCATTTTTCACACCTTTTCCTGCTTCTCACATTTTTCAAACCTTTTCAGGCTCCTCGCAATTTTCACACATTTTCATGCTCCTCGACATTTTCACACCTTTTCATGCTCCTCGTGTTTTTCACATCTTTTCATGTTCCTCGAATTTTTCACACCTTTTCATGGTCCTCGCATTTTTCACACCTTTTCATTCTCCTCTCACTTTTCACATCTTTTCATGCTCCTCGCATTTTTCACACCTTTTCATGGTCCTCGCATTTTTCACACCTTTTCATGCTCCTAAAATTTTGACAGCTTTTCATTTTCCTCGAAATTTTCACACGTTTTCATGCTCCTCGTATTTTTCACACCTTTTCATGTTCCTCGAATTTTTCACACCTTTTCATTCCCCTCGAAATTTTCACAACTTTTCATGGTCCTCGTATTTTTCATACCTTTTCATTCTCCTCACATTTTTCACACCTTTTCATGCTCCTCGCATATTTCACACCTTTTCATGCTCCTCGCATTTTTCACACCTTTTCATGCTCCTCGTATTTTTCACACCTTTTCATCCTCCTCACATTTTTCACACCTTTTGATGCTCCTAGAATTTTTGACAGCTTTTCATTTTCCTCGAAATTTTCACACGTTTTCATGCTCCTTGTATTTTTCACACCTTTTCCTTTTCCTCGAATTTTTCACACCTTTTTAAGCTCCCTATATTTTTCACACCTTTTCATGCTCCTCACATTTTTCACACCTTTTCATGCTCCTCGCATTTTTCACACCTTTTCATGCTCCTAGAATTTTTGACAGCTTTTCATTTTCCTCGAATTTTTGACACCTTTTCATGCTCCTCGACATTTTCACACGTTTTCATGCTCCTTGCATTTTTCACACGTTTTCATGCTTCTCGCATTTTTCACACCTTTTCATGCTCCTTTCATTTTCCACATCTTTTCATGCTCCTCGTCTTTTTTTTTTTGCTCTTCGCATTTTTCACACCTTTTCATGCCCCTCGCATTTTCCACACATTTTCATGCTCCTTGTCTTTTTTTTTTTTGCTCTTCACATTTCTCACAGCTTTTCATGTTCCTTGCATTTTTCACACCTTTTTATGCTCCTCGTATTTTTCACACCTTTTCATACTCCTCGTCTTTTTTTTTTTGCTCCTCGCATTTTTCACACCTTTTCATGCTCCTCGTATTTTTCACACTTTTTCATGCTCCTCGTCTTTTTTTTTTTTGCTCCTCGCATTTTTCACACCTTCTCATGTTCCTTGCATTTGTCACACATTTTTATGCTTCCCACATTTTTCACACCTTTTCATTCTCCTAGTACTTTTCACACCTCTTCGGGCTTCTCGCAATTTTCACACCTTTTCATACTCCTCGCATTTTTCACACCTTTTCATGCTCCTAGAATATTTGACAGCTTTTCACTGCCCTCGAAAATGTCACACGTTTTCATGCTCCATGTATTTTTCACACCTTTTCATGTTCCTCGAATTTTTCACACCTTTTCATGCTCCTCGCATTTTTCACACCTTTTCATGCTCCTAGAATTTTTGACAGCTTTTCATTTTCCTCGAATTTTTGACACCTTTTCATGCTCCTCGACATTTTCACACGTTTTCATGCTCCTTGCATTTTTCACACGTTTTCATACTTCTCGCATTTTTCACACCTTTTAATGCTCCTCGCATTTTTCACACCTTTTCATGCTCCTTTCATTTTTCACACCTTTTCATGCTCCTCGCATTTTTCACACATTTTCATGCTCCTCGCATTTTTCAAACCTCTTCATGCACCTCGTCTTTTTTTTTTTTTGCTCTTCGCATTTTTGACACCTTTTCATGCTCCTCGCATTTTTCACACCTTTTCATGATCCTCGTCGTTTTTTTTTTTTGCTCTTCGCATTTTTGACACCTTTTCATGCTCCTCGCATTTTTCACATCTTTTCATGCTCCTAGAATGTTTGACAGCTTTTCATTGTCCCCAAAATTGTCACACGTTTTCATGCTCCTTGTATTTTTCACACCTTTTCATGTTCCTCGCATTTTTCACACCTTTTCATGCTCCTCTCACTTTTCACACCATTTCATGCTCCTCTCACTTTTCACACCTTTTTATGCTCCTCGCATTTTTTACACCTTTTCATGCTCCTCGCATTTTTCACACCTTTTCAGGCTCCTCATCTTTTTTTTTTTTTTTGCTCCTCTCATTTTTCACACCTTTTCATGCTCCTCGCATTTTTCACACCTTTTCATGTTCCTCGGCTATTTTTTTTTTTTGCTCCTTGCATTTTTCACACGTTTTAATGTTCCTTGTATTTTTCACACCTTTTCATGTTCCTCGAAATTTTCACACCTTTTCATGCTCCTCGCATTTTTCACACCTTTTCATGCTCCTTATCGTTTTTTTTTTGCTCCTCGCATTTTTCACACTTTTTCATGCTCCTCTCATTTTTCACACCTTTTCATGATCCTCGTCTTTTTTTTTTTTGCTCCTCGCATTGTTCACACCTTTTCATGCTCCTAGAATATTTGACAGCTTTTCATTGTCCTCAAAATAGTCACACGTTTTCATGCTCCTCGCATTATTCACACATTTTCATGCTCCTCGCATTTTTCACACTTGTCATGTTCCTTGCATTTTAAACACCTTTTTATGCTCCCCACATTTTTCACACCTTTTCATGCTTCTCGCATTTTTCACACCTTTTCATGCTCCTAGAATATTTGACAGCTTTTCATTGTCCTCAAAATTGTCACACGTTTTCATGCTCCTTGTATTTTTCATACCTTTTCATGTTCCTCGCATTTTTCACAACTTTTCATGCTCCTCACACTTTTCAAACCTTTTCATGCTCCTCTCACTTTTCACACCTTTTTATGCTCCTCGCATTTTTTACACCTTTTCATGCTTCTCGCATTTTTCACACCTTTTCATGCTAATAAAACTTTTGACAGCTTTTCATTGTCCTCGAAATTTTCACACGTTTTCATGCTCCTCGAAATTTTCACACGTTTTCATGCTCCTTCTATTTTTCACACCTTTTCATGTTCCTCCAATTTTTCACACCATTTCATGATCCTCGCATTTTTTACACCTTTTCATGCTCCTCACATTTTTTACACCTTTTCATGCTCCTCGGATTTTTCACACCTTTTCCTGCTTCTCACATTTTTCAAACCTTTTCAGGCTCCTCGCAATTTTCACACCTTTTATTGCTCCTCGACATTTTCACACCTTTTCATGCTCCTCGTGTTTTTCACACCTTTTCATGTTCCTCGAATATTTCACACCTTTTCATGCTCCTCGCATTTTTCACACCTTTTCATGCTCCTCTCACTTTTCACACCTTTTCATGCTCCTCGCATTTTTCACACCTTTTCATGGTCCTCGCATTTTTCACACCTTTTCATGCTCCTAAAATTTTGACAGCTTTTCATTTTCCTCGAAATTTTCACACGTTTTCATGCTCCTCGTATTTTTCACACCTTTTCATGTTCCTCGAATTTTTCACACCTTTTCATTCCCCTCGAAATTTTCACAAATTTTCATGGTCCTCGTATTTTTCATACCTTTTCATTCTCCTCACATTTTTCACACCTTTTCATGCTCCTCGCATATTTCACACCTTTTCATGCTCCTCTCATTTTTCACACCTTTTCATGCTCCTCGTATTTTTCACACCTTTTCATCCTCCTCACATTTTTCACACCTTTTGATGCTCCTAGAATTTTTGACAGCTTTTCATTTTCCTCGAAATTTTCACACGTTTTCATGCTCCTTGTAGTTTTCACTCCTTTTCATTTTCCTCGAATTTTTCACACCTTTTTAAGCTCCCTACATTTTTCACACCTTTTCATGCTCCTCACATTTTTCACACCTTTTCATGCTCCTCGCAGTTTTTCACACCTTTTCATGCTCCTAGAATTTTTGACAGCTTTTCATTTTCCTCGAATTTTTGACACCTTTTCATGCTCCTCGACATTTTCACACGTTTTCATGCTCCTTGCCTTTTTCACACGTTTTCATGCTTCTCGCATTTTTCACACCTTTTAATGCTCCTCGCATTTTTCACACCTTTTCATGCTCCTTTCATTTTTCACACCTTTTCATGCTCCTCGCATTTTTCACACATTTTCATGCTCCTCGCATTTTTCACACTTGTCATGTTCCTTGCATTTTTGACACCTTTTTATGCTCCCCACATTTTTCACACCTTTTCATGCTCCTCTTCGTTTTTTTTTTTTTTTGCTCCTCGCATTTTCACACCTTTTCATGCTCCTCGTCGTTTTTTTTTTTTTTGCTCCTCGCATTTTTCACACCTTTCCAGGCTCCTCGCAATTTTCAAACTTTTTAAGTTCCTCGAATTTTTCACACCTTTTCATGCTCCTAGGATTTTTGACAGCTTTTCATTTTCCTCGAAATTTTCACACGTTTTCCTGCTCCTTGTATTTTTCACACCTTTTCATGTTCCTCGAATTTTTCACACCATTTCATGATCCTCGCATTTTTTACACCTTTTCATGCTCCTCACATTTTTTACACCTTTTCATGCTCCTCACATTTTTCACAGCTTTTCCTGCTTCTCACATTTTTCAAACCTTTTCAGGCTCCTCGCAATTTTCACACCTTTTCATGCTCCTCGACATTTTCACACCTTTTCATGCTCCTCGTGTTTTTCACACCTTTTCATGTTCCTCGAATTTTTCACACCTTTTCATGCTCCTCGCATTTTTCACACCTTTTCATGCTCCTCTCACTTTTCACACCTTTTCATGCTCCTCGAATTTTTCACACCTTTTCATGGTCCTCGCATTTTTCACACCTTTTCATGCTCCTAAAATTTTGACAGCTTTTCATTTTCCTCGAAATTTTCACACGTTTTCATGCTCCTCGTATTTTTCACACCTTTTCATGTTCCTCGAATTTTTCACACCTTTTCATTCCCCTCGAAATTTTCACAACTTTTCATGGTCCTCGTATTTTTCATACCTTTTCATTCTCCTCACATTTTTCACACCTTTTCATGCTCCTCGCATATTTCACACCTTTTCATGCTCCTCGCATTTTTCACACCTTTTCATGCTCCTCGCATTTTTCACACCTTTTCATCCTCCCCACATTTTTCACACCTTTTGATGCTCCTAGAATTTTTGACAGCTATTCATTTTCCTCGAAATTTTCACACATTTTCATGCTCCTTGTATTTTTCACACCTTTTCATTTTCCTCGAATTTTTCACACCTTTTTAAGCTCCCTACATTTTCACAACTTTTCATGCTCCTCACATTTTTCACACCTTTTCATGCTCCTCGTATTTTTCACACCTTTTCATGCTCCTAGAATTTTTGACAGCTTTTCATTTTCCTCGAATTTTTGACACCTTTTCATGCTCCTCGACATTTTCACACGTTTTCATGCTCCTTGCATTTTTCACACGTTTTCATACTTCTCGCATTTTTCACACCTTTTAATGCTCCTCGCATTTTTCACACCTTTTCATGCTCCTTTCATTTTTCACACCTTTTCATGCTCCTCGCATTTTTCACACATTTTCATGCTCCTCGCATTTTTCACACCTTTTCATGCTCCTTTCATTTTTCACACCTTTTCATGCTCCTCGCATTTTTCACACATTTTCATGCTCCCCACATTTTTCACACCTTTTCAAGCTCCTCGTCTTTTTTTTTTTTGCTCCTCGCATTTTCACACCTTTTCATGTTCCCTGCATTTTTCACAACTTTTTATGCTCCCCACATTTTTCACACATTTTCATGCTCCTTTCATTTTCACACCTTTTCATGCCCCTCGCATTTTCCACACATTTTCATGCTCCTTGTCTTTTTTTTTTTGCTCTTCGCATTTCTCACACCTTTTCATGCTCCTCGCATTTTTCACACCTTTTCATGATCCTCGTCGTTTTTTTTTTTTTTGCTCCTCGCATTTTTCACACCTTTTCATGCTCCTCGCATTTTTCACACCTTTTCATGCTCCTCGCATTTTTCACACCTTTTCATGATCCTCGTCTTTTTTTTTTTTTTGCTCCTCGCATTTTTCACACCTTTTCATGCTCCTAGAATTTTTCACACCTTTACGGGCTCGTCGCAATTTTCACACCTTTTCATGCTCCTCGCATTTTTCACACCTTTTCATGCTCCTAGAATATTTGACAGCTTTTCATTGTCGTCAGAATAGTCACACGATTTCATGCTCCTCGCATTATTCACACATTTTCATGCTCCTCGCATTTTCACACTTCTCATGTTCCTTGCATTTTAAACACCTTTTTATGTTCCCCACATTTTTCACACCTTTTCATGCTCCTCGCATTTTTCACACCTTTTCACGCTCCTAGAATGTTTGACAGCTTTTCATTGTCCTCAAAATTGTTACACGTTTTCATGCTCCTTGTATTTTTCACACCTTTTCATGCTCCTTGTATTTTTCACACCTTTTCATGCTCCTCTCACTTTTCACACCTTTTCATGCTCCTCTCACTTTTCACACCTTTTTATGCTCCTCGCATTTTTCACACCTTTTAATGCTCCTCGCATTTTTCACACCTTTTCATGCTCCTCTCACTTTTCACACCTTTTTATGCTCCTCGCATTTTTCACACCTTTTCATGCTCCTCGCATTTTTCACACCTTTTCATGCTCCTCGCATTTTTCACACATTTTCATGCTCCTCGCATTTTTCACACTTGTCATGTTCCTTGCATTTTTCACACCTTTTTATGCTCCCCACATTTTTCACACCTTTTCATGCTCCTCGTCTTTTTTTTTTTGCTCCTCGCATTTTTACACCTTTTCATGTTCCGTGCATTTTTCACAACTTTTTATGCTCCCCACATTTTCCACATCTTTTCATGCTCCTCGTCTTTTTTTTTTTTTTGCTCTTCGCATTTTTCACACCTTTTCATGTCCCTCGCATTTTCCACACATTTTCATGCTCCTTGTCTTTTTTTTTTTTGCTCTTCGCATTTCTCACACCTTTTCATGCTCCTCGCATTTTTCACACCTTTTCATGCTCCTCGCAATTTTCACACCTTTTCATGCTCCTCCTCTATTTTTTTTTTGCTCCTCGCATTTTTCACACCTTCTCATGTTCCTTGCATTTGTCACACCTTTTTATGCTCCCCACATTTTTCACACCTTTTCATGCTCCTAGTACTTTTCACACCTCTTCGGGCTTCTCGCAATTTTCACACCTTTTCATGCTCCTCGCATTTGTCACACCTTTTCATGCTCCTAGAATATTTGACAGCTTTTCACTGTCCTCGAAAATGTCACACCTTTTCATGCTCCTCGCATTTTTCACACCTTTTCATGCTCCTTGCATTTTTCACACCTTCTCTTGCTCCTCGCATTTTTCACACATTTTCATGCTCCTTGCATTTTTCACACCTTTTCATGCTCCTAGCATTTTTCACACCTTTTCATGCTCCTCACATTTTTCACACCTTTTCAGGCTCCTCGCAATTTTCATACCTTTTCATGCTCCTCGACATTTTCAAACCTTTTCATGCTTTTCGTATTTTTCACACCTTTTCATGTTCCTCGAATTTTTCACACCTTTTCATGCTCCTCGCATTTTTCACACCTTTTCATGCTAATAAAATTTTTGACAGCTTTTCATTGTCCTCGAAATTTTCACACGTTTTCATGCTCCTCGAAATTTTCACACGTTTTCATGCTCCTTCTATTTTTCACACCTTTTCATGTTCCTCCAATTTTTCACACCTTTTTATGCTCCCCACATTTTTCACAACTTTTCATGCTCCTCACATTTTTCACACCTTTTCATGCTCCTCGCATTTTTCACACCTTTTCATGCTCCTAGAATTTTTGACAGCTTTTCATTTTCCTAGAAATTTTCACACGTTTTCATGCACCTCGCATTTTTCACACCAATTCATGCTCCTAGAATTTTTGACAGCTTTTCATTTTCCTCGAATTTTTCACACCTTTTCATGTTCCTCGAATTTTTCACACCTTATCATGCTCCTCGAATTTTTGACACCTTTTCATGCTCCTCGACATTTTAACACCTTTTCATGCTCCTCGCATTTTTCACACCTTTTCATGCTCCTTGCATTTTTCACACCTTCTCATGCTCCTCTTATTTTTCACACATTTTCATGCTCCTTGCATTTTTCACACCTTTTCATGCACCTCGTCTTTTTTTTTTTTTGCTCTTCGCATTTTTGACACCTTTTCATGCTCCTCGCATTTTTCACACCTTTTCATGATCCTCGTCGTTTTTTTTTTTTTTTTTGCTCTTCCCATTTTTGACACCTTTTCATGCTCCTCGCATTTTTCACACCTTTTCATGCTCCTAGAATTTTTCACACCTTTTCGGGCTCGTCGCAATTTTCACGCCTTTTCATGCTCCTCGCATTTTTCACACCTTTTCATGCTCCTAGAATGTTTGAGAGCTTTTCATTGTCCTCAAAATTGTCACACGTTTTCATGCTCCTTGTATTTTTCACACCTTTTCATGTTCCTCGCATTTTTCACACCTTTTCATGCTCCTCTCACTTTTCACACCTTTTCATGCTCCTCTCACTTTTCACACCTTTTTATGCTCCTCGCATTCTTTACACCTTTTCATGCTCCTCGGCTTTTTTTTTTTTTGCTCCTTGCATTTTTCACACGTTTTAATGTTCCTTGTATTTTTCACACCTTTTTATGCTCCCCACATTTTTCACACCTTTTCCTGCTCCTCGCATTTTTCACACCTTTTCATACTCCTCATATTTTTCACACCTTTTCATGGTCCTCGCATTTTTCACACCTTTTCAGGCTCCTCGAAATTTTCAAACTTTTTATGTTCCTCGAATTGTTCACACCTTTTCATGCTCCTTGCATTTTTCACACATTTTCATGCTCCTCGTCTTTTTTTTTTTGCTCTTTGCATTTTTGACACCTTTTCATGCTCCTCGCATTTTTCACACCTTTTCATGCTCCTCATCGTTTTTTTTTTTTTTGCTCCTCGCATTTTTCACACCTTTTCATGCTCCTCGCATTTTTCACACCTTTTCATGATCCTCGTCTTTTTTTTTTTTGCTCCTCGCATTTTTCACACCTTTTCATGCTCCTAGAATTTTTCACACCATTACGGGCTCGTCGCAATTTTCACACCTTTTCATGCTCCTCGCATTTTTCACACCTTTTCATGCTCCTAGAATATTTGACAGCTTTTCATTGTCGTCAAAATAGTCACACGATTTCATGCTCCTCGGATTATTCACACATTTTCATGCTCCTCGCATTTTCACACTTGTCATGTTTCTTGCATTTTAAACACCTTTTTATGTTCCCCACATTTTTCACACCTTTTCATGCTCCTCGCATTTTTCACACCTTTTCATGCTCCTAGAATGTTTGACAGCTTTTCATTGTCCTCAAAATTGTCACACGTTTTCATGCTCCTTGTATTTTTCACACCTTTTAATGTTCCTCGCATTTTTCACAGCTTTTCATGCTCCTCACATTTTTCACACCTTTTCATGCTCCTCGCATTTTTCACACCTTTTCATGCTCCTCACATTTTTCACACCTTTTCATGCTCCTCGCATTTTTCACACCTTTTCATGCTCCTCACATTTTTCACACCTTTTCATGCTCCTCGCATTTTTCACACCTTTTCATGCTCCTCACATTTTTCACACCTTTTCAGGCTCCTCGCAATTTTCATACCTTTTCATGCTCCTCGACATTTTCAAACCTTTTCATGCTTTTCGTATTTTTCACACCTTTTCATGCTCCTCACATTTTTCACACCTTTTCATGCTCCTTGCTTTTTTCACACCTTTTCAGGCTCCTCGCAATTCTCAAACTTTTTAAGTTCCTCTAATTTTTCACACCTTTTCATGCTCCTAGGATTTTTGACAGCTTTTCATTTTCCTCCAAATTTTCACACGTTTTCCTGCTCCTTGTATTTTTCACACCTTTTCATGTTCCTCGAATTTTTCACACCATTTCATGATCCTCGCATTTTTTACACCTTTTCATGCTCCTCACATTTTTTACACCTTTTCATGCTCCTCGCATTTTTCACAGCTTTTCCTGCTTCTCACATTTTTCAAACCTTTTCAGGCTCCTCGCAATTTTCACACCTTTTCATGCTTCTCGACATTTTCACACCTTTTCATGCTCCTCGTGTTTTTCACACCTTTTCATGTTCCTCGAATTTTTCACACCTTTTCATGCTCCTCGCATTTTTCACACCTTTTCATGCTCCTCTCACTTTTCACACCTTTTCATGCTCCTCGCATTTTTCACACCTTTTCATGGTCCTCCCATTTTTCACACCTTTTCATGCTCCTAAAATTTTTACAGCTTTTCCTTTTCCTCGAAATTTTCACACGTTTTCATGCTCCTTGTATTTTTCACACCTTTTCATTTTCCTCGAATTTTTCACTCCTTTTTAAGCTCCCTACATTTTTCACAACTTTTCATGCTCCTCACATTTTTCACACCTTTTCATGCTCCTCGCATATTTCACACCTTTTCATGCTCCTAGAATTTTTGACAGCTTTTCATTTTCCTAGAAATTTTCACACGTTTTCATGCACCTCGCATTTTTCACACCATTTCATGCTCCTAGAATTTTTGACAGCTTTTCATTTTCCTCGAATTTTTGACACCTTTTCATGCTTCTCGACATTTGCACACCTTTTCATTCTCCTCACATTTTTCACACGTTTTCATGCTCCTTGTATTTTTCACACCTTTTCATGTTCCTCGAATTTTTCACACCTTATCATGCTCCTCGAATATTTGACACCTTTTCATGCTCCTCGACATTTTAACACCTTTTCATGCTCCTCGCATGTTTCACACCTTTTCATGCTCCTCTCACTTTTCACACCTTTTCATGCTCCTCGCATTTTTCACACCTTTTCATGGTCCTCGCATTTTTCACACCTTTTCATGCTCCTAAAATTTTGACAGCTTTTCATTTTCCTCGAAATTTTCACACGTTTTCATGCTCCTTGTATTTTTCACACCTTTTCATTTTCCTCGAATTTTTCACACCTTTTTAAGCTCCCTACATTTTTCACAACTTTTCATGCTCCTCACATTTTTCACACCTTTTCATGCTCCTCGCATTTTTCACACCTTTTCATGCTCCTCACATTTTTCACACCTTTTCAGGCTCCTCGCAATTTTCATATCTTTTCATGCTCCTCGACATTTTCAAACCTTTTCATGCTTTTCGTATTTTTCACACCTTTTCATGCTCCTCACATTTTTCACACCTTTTCATGCTCCTTGCTTTTTTCACACCTTTTCAGGCTCCTCGCAATTCTCAAACTTTTTAAGTTCCTCTAATTTTTCACACCTTTTCATGCTCCTAGGATTTTTGACAGCTTTTCATTTTCCTCCAAATTTTCACACGTTTTCCTGCTCCTTGTATTTTTCACACCTTTTCATGTTCCTCGAATTTTTCACACCATTTCATGATCCTCGCATTTTTTACACCTTTTCATGCTCCTCACATTTTTTACACCTTTTCATGCTCCTCGCATTTTTCACAGCTTTTCCTGCTTCTCACATTTTTCAAACCTTTTCAGGCTCCTCGCAATTTTCACACCTTTTCATGCTTCTCGACATTTTCACACCTTTTCATGCTCCTCGTGTTTTTCACACCTTTTCATGTTCCTCGAATTTTTCACACCTTTTCATGCTCCTCGCATTTTTCACACCATTTCATGCTCCTAGAATTTTTGACAGCTTTTCATTTTCCTCGAATTTTTGACACCTTTTCATGCTTCTCGACATTTGCACACCTTTTCATTCTCCTCACATTTTTCACACGTTTTCATGCTCCTTGTATTTTTCACACCTTTTCATGTTCCTCGAATTTTTCACACCTTATCATGCTCCTCGAATATTTGACACCTTTTCATGCTCCTCGACATTTTAACACCTTTTCATGCTCCTCGCATGTTTCACACCTTTTCATGCTCCTCGCATTTTTCACACCTTTTCATGCTCCTTGCATTTTTCACATCTTCTCATGCTCCTCTTATTTTTCACACATTTTCATGCTCCTTGCATTTTTCACACCTTTTCATGCACCTCGTCTTTTTTTTTTTTGCTCTTCGCATTTTTGACACCTTTTCATGCTCCTCGCATTTTTGACACCTTTTCATGATCCTCGTCGTTTTTTTTTTTTTTGCTCTTCGCATTTTTGACACCTTTTCATGCTCCTCGCATTTTTCACACCTTTTCATGCTCCTAGAATTTTTCACACCTTTTCGGGCTCGTCGTAATTTTCACGCCTTTTCATGCTCCTCGCATTTTTCACACCTTTTCATGCTCCTCTCACTTTTCACACCTTTTCATGCTCCTCTCACTTTTCACACCTTTTTATGCTCCTCGCATTCTTTACACCTTTTCATGCTCCTCGGCTTTTTTTTTTTTTGCTCCTTGCATTTTTCACACGTTTTAATGTTCCTTGTATTTTTCACACCTTTTTATGCTCCCCACATTTTTCACACCTTTTCCTGCTCCTCGCATTTTTCACACCTTTTCATGCTCCTCCCATTTTTCACACCTTTTCATGCTCCTCGCATTTTTCACACCTTTTCAGGCTCCTCGCAATTTTCAAACTTTTTAAGTTCCTCGAATTTTTCACACCTTTTCATGCTCCTAGAATTTTTGACAGCTTTTCATTTTCCTCGAAATTTTCACACGTTTTCCTGCTCCTTATATTTTTCACACCATTTCATGTTCCTCGAATTTTTCACACCATTTCATGATCCTCGCATTTTTTACACCTTTTCATGCTCCTCACATTTTCTACACCTTTTCATGCTCCTCGCATTTTTCACACCTTTTCCTACTTCTCACATTTTTCAAACCTTTTCAGGCTCCTCGCGATTTTCACCCTTTTCATGCTCCTCGACATTTTCACACCTTTTCATGCTCCTCGTGTTTTTCACACCTTTTCATGTTCCTCGAATTTTTCACACCTTTTCATGCTCCTCGCATTTTTCACACCTTTTCATGGTCCTCCCACTTTTCACACTTTTTCATGCTCCTCGCATTTTTCACACCTTTTCATGGTCCTCGCATTTTTCACACCTTTTCATGCTCCTAAAATTTTGACAGCTTTTCATTTTCCTCGAAATTTTCACACGTTTTCATGCTCCTCGTATTTTTCACACCTTTTCATGTTCCTCGAATTTTTCACACCTTTTCATTCCCCTCGAAATTTTCACAACTTTTCATGGTCCTCGTATTTTTCATACCTTTTCATTCTCCTCACATATTTCACACCTTTTCATGCTTCTTGCATATTTCACACCTTTTCATGCTTCTCGCATTTTTCACACCTTTTCATGCTCCTCGCATTTTTGACACCTTTTCATGCTCCTCGACATATTTCACACCTTTTCATGCTCCTAGAATTTTTGACAGCTTTTCATTGTCCTCGAATTTTTGACACCTTTTCATGCTTCTCAACATTTTCACACGTTTTCATGCTCCTTGCATTTTCCACACGTTTTCATACTTCTCGCATTTTTCACACCTTTTAATGCTCCTCGCATTTTTCACACCTTTTCATGCTCCTTTCATTTTTCACACTTGTCATGTTCCTTGCATTTTTCACACCTTTTTATGCTCCCCACATTTTTCACACCTTTTCATGCTCCTCGTCTTTTTTTTTTTGCTCCTCGCAGTTTCACACCTTTTCATGTTCCCTGCATTTTTCACAACTTTTTATGCTCCCCACATTTTTCACACATTTTCATGCTCCTTTCACTTTCCACATCTTTTCATGCTCCTCGTCTTTTTTTTTTTTTTGCTCTTCGCATTTTTCACACCTTTTCATGTCCCTCGCATTTTCCATACATTTTCATGCTCCTTGTCTTTTTTTTTTTTTGCTCTTCGCATTTCTTACACCTTTTCATGCTCCTCGCATTTTTCACACCTTTTCATACTCCTCGCATTTTTCACACCTTTTCATGCTCCTCACATTTTTCACACCTTCTCATGTTAATTGCATTTGTCACACCTTTTTATGCTCCCCACATTTTTCACACCTTTTCATGCTCCTAGTACTTTTCACACCTTTTGGGCTTCTCGCAATTTTCACACCTTTTCATGCTCCTCGCATTTGTCACATCTTTTCATGCTCCTAGAATATTTGACAGCTTTTCACTGTCCTCGAAAATGTCACACGTTTTCATGCTCCATGTATTTTTCACAGCTTTTCATGTTCCTCGAATTTTTCACACCTTTTCATGCTCCTCGAATTTTTGACAACTTTTCATGCTCCTCGACATTTTCACACCTTTTCATGCTCCTCGCATTTTTCACACCTTTTCATGCTACTCGAATTTTTGACACCTTTTCATGCTCCTCGCATTTTTCACACCTTTACAAGCTCTTCACATTGTTCACACCTTTTCATGCTCCTCGTATTTTTCACACCTTTTCATACTCCTCCCATTTTTCACACCTTTTCATGCTCCTCACATTTTTCACACCTTTTCATGCTCCTCGCATATTTCACACCTTTTCATGCTCCTAGAATTTTTGACAGCTTTTCATTTTCCTCGAAATTTTCACACGATTTCATGCTCCTCGTATTTTTCACACCTTTACATTTTCCTCGAATTTTTCACACCTTTTTATGCTCCCCACATTTTTTACAACTTTTCATGCTCCTCACATTTTTCACACCTTTTCATGCTCCTCGCATTTTTCACACCTTTTCATGCTCCTAGAATTTTTGACAGCTTTTCATTTTCCTAGAAATTTTCACACGTTTTCATGCACCTCGCATTTTTCACACCAATTCATGCTCCTAGAATTTTTGACAGCTTTTCATTTTCCTCGAATTTTTGACACCTTTTCATGCTTCTCGACATTTTCACAACTTTTCATTCTCCTCACATTTTTCACACGTTTTCATGCTCCTTGTATTTTTCACACCTTTTCATGTTCCTCGAATTTTTCACACCTTATCATGCTCCTCGAATTTTTGACACCTTTTCATGCTCCTCGACATTTTATCACCTTTTCATGCTCCTCGCATTTTTCACACCTTTTCATGCTCCTCACATTTTTCACACCTTTTCATGCTCCTTGCATTTTTCACACCTTTTCAGGCTCCTCGCAATTTTCAAACTTTTTAAGTTCCTCGAATTTTTCACACCTTTTCATGCTCCTAGGATTTTTGACAGCTTTTCATTTTCCTCCAAATTTTCACACGTTTTCCTGCTCCTTGTATTTTCCACACCTTTTCTTGTTCCTCGAATTTTTCACACCATTTCATGATTCTCGCATTTTTTACACCTTTTCATGCTCCTCAGATTTTTTACACCTTTTCATGCTCCTCGCATTTTTCACAGCTTTTCCTGCTTCTCACATTTTTCAAACCTTTTCAGGCTCCTCGCAATTTTCACACCTTTTCATGTTCCTCGAATTTTTCACACCTTTTCATGCTCCTCGCATTTTTCACACCTTTTCATGCTCCTCTCACTTTTCACACCTTTTCAAGCTCCTCGCATTTTTCACACCTTTTCATGGTCCTCGCATTTTTCACACCTTTTCATGCTCCTAAAATTTTGACAGCTTTTCATTTTCCTCGAAATTTTCACACGTTTTCATGCTCCTTGTATTTTTCACACCTTTTCATTTTCCTCGAATTTTTCACACCTTTTTAAGCTCCCTACATTTTTCACAACTTTTCATGCTCCTCACATTTTTCACACCTTTTCATGCTCCTCGCATTTTTCACACCTTTTCATGCTCCTCACATTTTTCACACCTTTTCATGCTCCTCGCATTTTTCATACCTTTTCATGCTCCTCGACATTTTCAAACCTTTTCATGCTTTTCGTATTTTTCACACCTTTTCATGCTCCTCACATTTTTCACACCTTTTCATGCTCCTTGCTTTTTTCACACCTTTTCAGGCTCCTCGCAATTCTCAAACTTTTTAAGTTCCTCTAATTTTTCACACCTTTTCATGCTCCTAGGATTTTTGACAGCTTTTCATTTTCCTCCAAATTTTCACACGTTTTCCTGCTCCTTGTATTTTTCACACCTTTTCATGTTCCTCGAATTTTTCACACCATTTCATGATCCTCGCATTTTTTACACCTTTTCATGCTCCTCACATTTTTTACACCTTTTCATGCTCCTCGCATTTTTCACAGCTTTTCCTGCTTCTCACATTTTTCAAACCTTTTCAGGCTCCTCGCAATTTTCACACCTTTTCATGCTTCTCGACATTTTCACACCTTTTCATGCTCCTCGTGTTTTTCACACCTTTTCATGTTCCTCGAATTTTTCACACCTTTTCATGCTCCTCGCATTTTTCACACCTTTTCATGCTCCTCTCACTTTTCACACCTTTTCATGCTCCTCGCATTTTTCACACCTTTTCATGGTCCTCCCATTTTTCACACCTTTTCATGCTCCTAAAATTTTTACAGCTTTTCCTTTTCCTCGAAATTTTCACACGTTTTCATGCTCCTTGTATTTTTCACACCTTTTCATTTTCCTCGAATTTTTCACTCCTTTTTAAGCTCCCTACATTTTTCACAACTTTTCATGCTCCTCACATTTTTCACACCTTTTCATGCTCCTCGCATATTTCACACCTTTTCATGCTCCTAGAATTTTTGACAGCTTTTCATTTTCCTAGAAATTTTCACACGTTTTCATGCACCTCGCATTTTTCACACCATTTCATGCTCCTAGAATTTTTGACAGCTTTTCATTTTCCTCGAATTTTTGACACCTTTTCATGCTTCTCGACATTTGCACACCTTTTCATTCTCCTCACATTTTTCACACGTTTTCATGCTCCTTGTATTTTTCACACCTTTTCATGTTCCTCGAATTTTTCACACCTTATCATGCTCCTCGAATATTTGACACCTTTTCATGCTCCTCGACATTTTAACACCTTTTCATGCTCCTCGCATGTTTCACACCTTTTCATGCTCCTCGCATTTTTCACACCTTTTCATGCTCCTTGCATTTTTCACATCTTCTCATGCTCCTCTTATTTTTCACACATTTTCATGCTCCTTGCATTTTTCACACCTTTTCATGCACCTCGTCTTTTTTTTTTTTGCTCTTCGCATTTTTGACACCTTTTCATGCTCCTCGCATTTTTCACACCTTTTCATGATCCTCGTCGTTTTTTTTTTTTTTTGCTCTTCGCATTTTTGACACCTTTTCATGCTCCTCGCATTTTTCACACCTTTTCATGCTCCTAGAATTTTTCACACCTTTTCGGGCTCGTCGTAATTTTCACGCCTTTTCATGCTCCTCGCATTTTTCACACCTTTTCATGCTCCTCTCACTTTTCACACCTTTTCATGCTCCTCTCACTTTTCACACCTTTTTATGCTCCTCGCATTCTTTACACCTTTTCATGCTCCTCGGCTTTTTTTTTTTTTGCTCCTTGCATTTTTCACACGTTTTAATGTTCCTTGTATTTTTCACACCTTTTTATGCTCCCCACATTTTTCACACCTTTTCCTGCTCCTCGCATTTTTCACACCTTTTCATGCTCCTCCCATTTTTCACACCTTTTCATGCTCCTCGCATTTTTCACACCTTTTCAGGCTCCTCGCAATTTTCAAACTTTTTAAGTTCCTCGAATTTTTCACACCTTTTCATGCTCCTAGAATTTTTGACAGCTTTTCATTTTCCTCGAAATTTTCACACGTTTTCCTGCTCCTTATATTTTTCACACCATTTCATGTTCCTCGAATTTTTCACACCATTTCATGATCCTCGCATTTTTTACACCTTTTCATGCTCCTCACATTTTCTACACCTTTTCATGCTCCTCGCATTTTTCACACCTTTTCCTACTCCTCACATTTTTCACACCTTTTCATGCTCCTCGCGATTTTCACCCTTTTCATGCTCCTCGACATTTTCACACCTTTTCATGCTCCTCGTGTTTTTCACACCTTTTCATGCTCCTCCAATTTTTCACACCTTTTCATGCTCCTCGCATTTTTCACACCTTTTCATGGTCCTCCCACTTTTCACACTTTTTCATGCTCCTCGCATTTTTCACACCTTTTCATGGTCCTCGCATTTTTCACACCTTTTCATGCTCCTAAAATTTTGACAGCTTTTCATTTTCCTCGAAATTTTCACACGTTTTCATGCTCCTCGTATTTTTCACACCTTTTCATGTTCCTCGAATTTTTCACACCTTTTCATTCCCCTCGAAATTTTCACAACTTTTCATGGTCCTCGTATTTTTCATACCTTTTCATTCTCCTCACATATTTCACACCTTTTCATGCTTCTTGCATATTTCACACCTTTTCATGCTTCTCGCATTTTTCACACCTTTTCATGCTCCTCGCATTTTTGACACCTTTTCATGCTCCTCGACATATTTCACACCTTTTCATGCTCCTAGAATTTTTGACAGCTTTTCATTGTCCTCGAATTTTTGACACCTTTTCATGCTTCTCGACATTTTCACACGTTTTCATGCTCCTTGCATTTTCCACACGTTTTCATACTTCTCGCATTTTTCACACCTTTTAATGCTCCTCGCATTTTTCACACCTTTTCATGCTCCTTTCATTTTTCACACTTGTCATGTTCCTTGCATTTTTCACACCTTTTTATGCTCCCCACATTTTTCACACCTTTTCATGCTCCTCGTCTTTTTTTTTTTGCTCCTCGCAGTTTCACACCTTTTCATGTTCCCTGCATTTTTCACAACTTTTTATGCTCCCCACATTTTTCACACATTTTCATGCTCCTTTCACTTTCCACATCTTTTCATGCTCCTCGTCTTTTTTTTTTTTTTTTTGCTCTTCGCATTTTTCACACCTTTTCATGTCCCTCGCATTTTCCATACATTTTCATGCTCCTTGTCTTTTTTTTTTTTTGCTCTTCGCATTTCTCACACCTTTTCATGCTCCTCGCATTTTTCACACCTTTTCATACTCCTCGCATTTTTCACACCTTTTCATGCTCCTCACATTTTTCACACCTTCTCATGTTCCTTGCATTTGTCACACCTTTTTATGCTCCCCACATTTTTCACACCTTTTCATGCTCCTAGTACTTTTCACACCTTTTGGGCTTCTCGCAATTTTCACACCTTTTCATGCTCCTCGCATTTGTCACATCTTTTCATGCTCCTAGAATATTTGACAGCTTTTCACTGTCCTCGAAAATGTCACACGTTTTCATGCTCCATGTATTTTTCACAGCTTTTCATGTTCCTCGAATTTTTCACACCTTTTCATGCTCCTCGAATTTTTGACAACTTTTCATGCTCCTCGACATTTTCACACCTTTTCATGCTCCTCGCATTTTTCACACCTTTTCATGCTACTCGAATTTTTGACACCTTTTCATGCTCCTCGCATTTTTCACACCTTTACAAGCTCTTCACATTGTTCACACCTTTTCATGCTCCTCGTATTTTTCACACCTTTTCATACTCCTCCCATTTTTCACACCTTTTCATGCTCCTCACATTTTTCACACCTTTTCATGCTCCTTGCATATTTCACACCTTTTCATGCTCCTAGAATTTTTGACAGCTTTTCATTTTCCTCGAAATTTTCACACGATTTCATGCTCCTCGTATTTTTCACACCTTTACATTTTCCTCGATTTTTTCACACCTTTTTATGCTCCCCACATTTTTTACAACTTTTCATGCTCCTCACATTTTTCACACCTTTTCATGCTCCTCGCATTTTTCACACCTTTTCATGCTCCTAGAATTTTTGACAGCTTTTCATTTTCCTAGAAATTTTCACACGTTTTCATGCACCTCGCATTTTTCACACCAATTCATGCTCCTAGAATTTTTGACAGCTTTTCATTTTCCTCGAATTTTTGACACCTTTTCATGCTTCTCGACATTTTCACAACTTTTCATTCTCCTCACATTTTTCACACGTTTTCATGCTCCTTGTATTTTTCACACCTTTTCATGTTCCTCGAATTTTTCACACCTTATCATGCTCCTCGAATTTTTGACACCTTTTCATGCTCCTCGACATTTTATCACCTTTTCATGCTCCTCGCATTTTTCACACCTTTTCATGCTCCTCACATTTTTCACACCTTTTCATGCTCCTTGCATTTTTCACACCTTTTCAGGCTCCTCGCAATTTTCAAACTTTTTAAGTTCCTCGAATTTTTCACACCTTTTCATGCTCCTAGGATTTTTGACAGCTTTTCATTTTCCTCCAAATTTTCACACGTTTTCCTGCTCCTTGTATTTTCCACACCTTTTCATGTTCCTCGAATTTTTCACACCATTTCATGATTCTCGCATTTTTTACACCTTTTCATGCTCCTCAGATTTTTTACACCTTTTCATGCTCCTCGCATTTTTCACAGCTTTTCCTGCTTCTCACATTTTTCAAACCTTTTCAGGCTCCTCGCAATTTTCACACCTTTTCATGTTCCTCGAATTTTTCACACCTTTTCATGCTCCTCGCATTTTTCACACCTTTTCATGCTCCTCTCATTTTTCACACCTTTTCATGCTCCTCGCATTTTTCACACCTTTTCATGGTCCTCGCATTTTTCACACCTTTTCATGCTCCTAAAATTTTGACAGCTTTTCATTTTCCTCGAAATTTTCACACGTTTTCATGCTCCTTGTATTTTTCACACCTTTTCATTTTCCTCGAATTTTTCACACCTTTTTAAGCTCCCTACATTTTTCACAACTTTTCATGCTCCTCACATTTTTCACACCTTTTCATGCTCCTCGCATTTTTCACACCTTTTCATGCTCCTCATATTTTTCACACCTTTTCAGGCTCCTCGCAATTTTCACACCTTTTCATGCTCCTCGACATTTTCAAACCTTTTCATGCTTTTCGTATTTTTCACACCTTTTCATGCTCCTCACATTTTTCACACCTTTTCATGCTCCTTGCTTTTTTCACACCTTTTCAGGCTCCTCGCAATTCTCAAACTTTTTAAGTTCCTCTAATTTTTCACACCTTTTCATGCTCCTAGGATTTTTGACAGCTTTTCATTTTCCTCCAAATTTTCACACGTTTTCCTGCTCCTTGTATTTTTCACACCTTTTCATGTTCCTCGAATTTTTCACACCATTTCATGATCCTCGCATTTTTTACACCTTTTCATGCTCCTCACATTTTTTACACCTTTTCATGCTCCTCGCATTTTTCACAGCTTTTCCTGCTTCTCACATTTTTCAAACCTTTTCAGGCTCCTCGTAATTTTCACACCTTTTCATGCTTCTCGACATTTTCACACCTTTTCATGCTCCTCGTGTTTTTCACACCTTTTCATGTTCCTCGAATTTTTCACACCTTTTCATGCTTCTCGCATTTTTCACACCTTTTCATGCTCCTCTCACTTTTCACACCTTTTCATGCTCCTCGCATTTTTCACACCTTTTCATGGTCCTCCCATTTTTCACACCTTTTCATGCTCCTAAAATTTTTACAGCTTTTCCTTTTCCTCGAAATTTTCACACGTTTTCATGCTCCTTGTATTTTTCACACCTTTTCATTTTCCTCGAATTTTTCACACCTTTTTAAGCTCCCTACATTTTTCACAACTTTTCAAGCTCCTCACATTTTTCACACCTTTTCATGCTCCTCGCATATTTCACACCTTTTCATGCTCCTAGAATTTTTGACAGCTTTTCATTTTCCTAGAAATTTTCACACGTTTTCATGCACCTCGCATTTTTCACACCATTTCATGCTCCTAGAATTTTTGACAGCTTTTCATTTTCCTCGAATTTTTGACACCTTTTCATGCTTCTCGACATTTGCACACCTTTTCATTCTCCTCACATTTTTCACACGTTTTCATGCTCCTTGTATTTTTCACACCTTTTCATGTTCCTCGAATTTTTCACACCTTATCATGCTCCTCGAATATTTGACACCTTTTCATGCTCCTCGACATTTTAACACCTTTTCATGCTCCCCACATTTTTCACACCTTTTCCTGCTCCTCGCATTTTTCACACCTTTTCATGCTCCTCCCATTTTTCACACCTTTTCATGCTCCTCGCATTTTTCACACCTTTTCAGGCTCCTCGCAATTTTCAAACTTTTTAAGTTCCTCGAATTTTTCACACCTTTTCATGCTCCTAGAATTTTTGACAGCTTTTCATTTTCCTCGAAATTTTCACACGTTTTCCTGCTCCTTATATTTTTCACACCATTTCATGTTCCTCGAATTTTTCACACCATTTCATGATCCTCGCATTTTTTACACCTTTTCATGCTCCTCACATTTTCTACACCTTTTCATGCTCCTCGCATTTTTCACACCTTTTCCTACTTCTCACATTTTTCAAACCTTTTCAGGCTCCTCGCGATTTTCACCCTTTTCATGCTCCTCGACATTTTCACACCTTTTCATGCTCCTCGTGTTTTTCACACCTTTTCATGTTCCTCGAATTTTTCACACCTTTTCATGCTCCTCGCATTTTTCACACCTTTTCATGGTCCTCCCACTTTTCACACTTTTTCATGCTCCTCGCATTTTTCACACCTTTTCATGGTCCTCGCATTTTTCACACCTTTTCATGCTCCTAAAATTTTGACAGCTTTTCATTTTCCTCGAAATTTTCACACGTTTTCATGCTCCTCGTATTTTTCACACCTTTTCATGTTCCTCGAATTTTTCACACCTTTTCATTCCCCTCGAAATTTTCACAACTTTTCATGGTCCTCGTATTTTTCATACCTTTTCATTCTCCTCACATATTTCACACCTTTTCATGCTTCTTGCATATTTCACACCTTTTCATGCTTCTCGCATTTTTCACACCTTTTCATGCTCCTCGCATTTTTGACACCTTTTCATGCTCCTCGACATATTTCACACCTTTTCATGCTCCTAGAATTTTTGACAGCTTTTCATTGTCCTCGAATTTTTGACACCTTTTCATGCTTCTCGACATTTTCACACGTTTTCATGCTCCTTGCATTTTCCACACGTTTTCATACTTCTCGCATTTTTCACACCTTTTAATGCTCCTCGCATTTTTCACACCTTTTCATGCTCCTTTCATTTTTCACACTTGTCATGTTCCTTGCATTTTTCACACCTTTTTATGCTCCCCACATTTTTCACACCTTTTCATGCTCCTCGTCTTTTTTTTTTTGCTCCTCGCAGTTTCACACCTTTTCATGTTCCCTGCATTTTTCACAACTTTTTATGCTCCCCACATTTTTCACACATTTTCATGCTCCTTTCACTTTCCACATCTTTTCATGCTCCTCGTCTTTTTTTTTTTTTTTTTGCTCTTCGCATTTTTCACACCTTTTCATGTCCCTCGCATTTTCCATACATTTTCATGCTCCTTGTCTTTTTTTTTTTTTGCTCTTCGCATTTCTCACACCTTTTCATGCTCCTCGCATTTTTCACACCTTTTCATACTCCTCGCATTTTTCACACCTTTTCATGCTCCTCACATTTTTCACACCTTCTCATGTTCCTTGCATTTGTCACACCTTTTTATGCTCCCCACATTTTTCACACCTTTTCATGCTCCTAGTACTTTTCACACCTTTTGGGCTTCTCGCAATTTTCACACCTTTTCATGCTCCTCGCATTTGTCACATCTTTTCATGCTCCTAGAATATTTGACAGCTTTT
Organism: Cervus elaphus; assembly: GCF_910594005.1. Classification (NCBI taxonomy): domain Eukaryota; kingdom Metazoa; phylum Chordata; class Mammalia; order Artiodactyla; family Cervidae; genus Cervus; species Cervus elaphus. Next base: position 2,649,429 of record NW_025316787.1, read on the forward strand.
CACTGTCCTCGAAAATGTCACACGTTTTCATGCTCCATGTATTTTTCACAGCTTTTCATGTTCCTCGAATTTTTCACACCTTTTCATGCTCCTCGAATTTTTGACAACTTTTCATGCTCCTCGACATTTTCACACCTTTTCATGCTCCTCGCATTTTTCACACCTTTTCATGCTACTCGAATTTTTGACACCTTTTCATGCTCCTCGCATTTTTCACACCTTTACAAGCTCTTCACATTGTTCACACCTTTTCATGCTCCTCGTATTTTTCACACCTTTTCATACTCCTCCCATTTTTCACACCTTTTCATGCTCCTCACATTTTTCACACCTTTTCATGCTCCTTGCATATTTCACACCTTTTCATGCTCCTAGAATTTTTGACAGCTTTTCATTTTCCTCGAAATTTTCACACGATTTCATGCTCCTCGTATTTTTCACACCTTTACATTTTCCTCGATTTTTTCACACCTTTTTATGCTCCCCACATTTTTTACAACTTTTCATGCTCCTCACATTTTTCACACCTTTTCATGCTCCTCGCATTTTTCACACCTTTTCATGCTCCTAGAATTTTTGACAGCTTTTCATTTTCCTAGAAATTTTCACACGTTTTCATGCACCTCGCATTTTTCACACCAATTCATGCTCCTAGAATTTTTGACAGCTTTTCATTTTCCTCGAATTTTTGACACCTTTTCATGCTTCTCGACATTTTCACACCTTTTCATTCTCCTCACATTTTTCACACGTTTTCATGCTCCTTGTATTTTTCACACCTTTTCATGTTCCTCGAATTTTTCACACCTTATCATGCTCCTCGAATTTTTGACACCTTTTCATGCTCCTCGACATTTTATCACCTTTTCATGCTCCTCGCATTTTTCACACCTTTTCATGCTCCTCACATTTTTCACACCTTTTCATGCTCCTTGCATTTTTCACACCTTTTCAGGCTCCTCGCAATTTTCAAACTTTTTAAGTTCCTCGAATTTTTCACACCTTTTCATGCTCCTAGGATTTTTGACAGCTTTTCATTTTCCTCCAAATTTTCACACGTTTTCCTGCTCCTTGTATTTTCCACACCTTTTCATGTTCCTCGAATTTTTCACACCATTTCATGATTCTCGCATTTTTTACACCTTTTCATGCTCCTCAGATTTTTTACACCTTTTCATGCTCCTCGCATTTTTCACAGCTTTTCTGCTTCTCACATTTTTCAAACCTTTTCAGGCTCCTCGCAATTTTCACACCTTTTCATGTTCCTCGAATTTTTCACACCTTTTCATGCTCCTCGCATTTTTCACACCTTTTCATGCTCCTCTCACTTTTCACACCTTTTCATGCTCCTCGCATTTTTCACACCTTTTCATGGTCCTCGCATTTTTCACACCTTTTCATGCTCCTAAAATTTTGACAGCTTTTCATTTTCCTCGAAATTTTCACACGTTTTCATGCTCCTTGTATTTTTCACACCTTTTCATTTTCCTCGAATTTTTCACACCTTTTTATGCTCCCCACATTTTTCACAACTTTTCATGCTCCTCACATTTTTCACACCTTTTCATGCTCCTCGCATTTTTCACACCTTTTCATGCTCCTCACATTTTTCACACCTTTTCAGGCTCCTCGCAATTTTCATACCTTTTCATGCTCCTCGACATTTTCAAACCTTTTCATGCTTTTCGTATTTTTCACACCTTTTCATGCTCCTCACATTTTTCACACCTTTTCATGCTCCTTGCTTTTTTCACACCTTTTCAGGCTCCTCGCAATTCTCAAACTTTTTAAGTTCCTCTAATTTTTCACACCTTTTCATGCTCCTAGGATTTTTGACAGCTTTTCATTTTCCTCCAAATTTTCACACGTTTTCCTGCTCCTTGTATTTTTCACACCTTTTCATGTTCCTCGAATTTTTCACACCATTTCATGATCCTCGCATTTTTTACACCTTTTCATGCTCCTCACATTTTTTACACCTTTTCATGCTCCTCGCATTTTTCACAGCTTTTCCTGCTTCTCACATTTTTCAAACCTTTTCAGGCTCCTCGTAATTTTCACACCTTTTCATGCTTCTCGACATTTTCACACCTTTTCATGCTCCTCGTGTTTTTCACACCTTTTCATGTTCCTCGAATTTTTCACACCTTTTCATGCTTCTCGCATTTTTCACACCTTTTCATGCTCCTCTCACTTTTCACACCTTTTCATGCTCCTCGCATTTTTCACACCTTTTCATGGTCCTCCCATTTTTCACACCTTTTCATGCTCCTAAAATTTTTACAGCTTTTCCTTTTCCTCGAAATTTTCACACGTTTTCATGCTCCTTGTATTTTTCACACCTTTTCATTTTCCTCGAATTTTTCACACCTTTTTAAGCTCCCTACATTTTTCACAACTTTTCAAGCTCCTCACATTTTTCACACCTTTTCATGCTCCTCGCATATTTCACACCTTTTCATGCTCCTAGAATTTTTGACAGCTTTTCATTTTCCTAGAAATTTTCACACGTTTTCATGCACCTCGCATTTTTCACACCATTTCATGCTCCTAGAATTTTTGACAGCTTTTCATTTTCCTCGAATTTTTGACACCTTTTCATGCTTCTCGACATTTGCACACCTTTTCATTCTCCTCACATTTTTCACACGTTTTCATGCTCCTTGTATTTTTCACACCTTTTCATGTTCCTCGAATTTTTCACACCTTATCATGCTCCTCGAATATTTGACACCTTTTCATGCTCCTCGACATTTTAACACCTTTTCATGCTCCTCGCATGTTTCACACCTTTTCATGCTCCTCGCATTTTTCACACCTTTTCATGCTCCTTGCATTTTTCACATCTTCTCATGCTCCTCTTATTTTTCACACATTTTCATGCTCCTTGCATTTTTCACACCTTTTCATGCACCTCGTCTTTTTTTTTTTTGCTCTTCGCATTTTTGACACCTTTTCATGCTCCTCGCATTTTTCACACCTTTTCATGATCCTCGTCGTTTTTTTTTTTTTTGCTCTTCGCATTTTTGACACCTTTTCATGCTCCTCGCATTTTTCACACCTTTTCATGCTCCTAGAATTTTTCACACCTTTTCGGGCTCGTCGTAATTTTCACGCCTTTTCATGCTCCTCGCATTTTTCACACCTTTTCATGCTCCTCTCACTTTTCACACCTTTTCATGCTCCTCTCACTTTTCACACCTTTTTATGCTCCTCGCATTCTTTACACCTTTTCATGCTCCTCGGCTTTTTTTTTTTTTGATCCTTGCATTTTTCACACGTTTTAATGTTCCTTGTATTTTTCACACCTTTTTATGCTCCCCACATTTTTCACACCTTTTCCTGCTCCTCGCATTTTTCACACCTTTTCATGCTCCTCCCATTTTTCACACCTTTTCATGCTCCTCGCATTTTTCACACCTTTTCAGGCTCCTCGCAATTTTCAAACTTTTTAAGTTCCTCGAATTTTTCACACCTTTTCATGCTCCTAGAATTTTTGACAGCTTTTCATTTTCCTCGAAATTTTCACACGTTTTCCTGCTCCTTATATTTTTCACACCATTTCATGTTCCTCGAATTTTTCACACCATTTCATGATCCTCGCATTTTTTACACCTTTTCATGCTCCTCACATTTTCTACACCTTTTCATGCTCCTCGCATTTTTCACACCTTTTCCTACTTCTCACATTTTTCAAACCTTTTCAGGCTCCTCGCGATTTTCACCCTTTTCATGCTCCTCGACATTTTCACACCTTTTCATGCTCCTCGTGTTTTTCACACCTTTTCATGTTCCTCGAATTTTTCACACCTTTTCATGCTCCTCGCATTTTTCACACCTTTTCATGGTCCTCCCACTTTTCACACTTTTTCATGCTCCTCGCATTTTTCACACCTTTTCATGGTCCTCGCATTTTTCACACCTTTTCATGCTCCTAAAATTTTGACAGCTTTTCATTTTCCTCGAAATTTTCACACGTTTTCATGCTCCTCGTATTTTTCACACCTTTTCATGTTCCTCGAATTTTTCACACCTTTTCATTCCCCTCGAAATTTTCACAACTTTTCATGGTCCTCGTATTTTTCATACCTTTTCATTCTCCTCACATATTTCACACCTTTTCATGCTTCTTGCATATTTCACACCTTTTCATGCTTCTCGCATTTTTCACACCTTTTCATGCTCCTCGCATTTTTGACACCTTTTCATGCTCCTCGACATATTTCACACCTTTTCATGCTCCTAGAATTTTTGACAGCTTTTCATTGTCCTCGAATTTTTGACACCTTTTCATGCTTCTCGACATTTTCACACGTTTTCATGCTCCTTGCATTTTCCACACGTTTTCATACTTCTCGCATTTTTCACACCTTTTAATGCTCCTCGCATTTTTCACACCTTTTCATGCTCCTTTCATTTTTCACACTTGTCATGTTCCTTGCATTTTTCACACCTTTTTATGCTCCCCACATTTTTCACACCTTTTCATGCTCCTCGTCTTTTTTTTTTTGCTCCTCGCAGTTTCACACCTTTTCATGTTCCCTGCATTTTTCACAACTTTTTATGCTCCCCACATTTTTCACACATTTTCATGCTCCTTTCACTTTCCACATCTTTTCATGCTCCTCGTCTTTTTTTTTTTTTTTTTGCTCTTCGCATTTTTCACACCTTTTCATGTCCCTCGCATTTTCCATACATTTTCATGCTCCTTGTCTTTTTTTTTTTTTGCTCTTCGCATTTCTCACACCTTTTCATGCTCCTCGCATTTTTCACACCTTTTCATACTCCTCGCATTTTTCACACCTTTTCATGCTCCTCACATTTTTCACACCTTCTCATGTTCCTTGCATTTGTCACACCTTTTTATGCTCCCCACATTTTTCACACCTTTTCATGCTCCTAGTACTTTTCACACCTTTTGGGCTTCTCGCAATTTTCACACCTTTTCATGCTCCTCGCATTTGTCACATCTTTTCATGCTCCTAGAATATTTGACAGCTTTTCACTGTCCTCGAAAATGTCACACGTTTTCATGCTCCATGTATTTTTCACAGCTTTTCATGTTCCTCGAATTTTTCACACCTTTTCATGCTCCTCGAATTTTTGACAACTTTTCATGCTCCTCGACATTTTCACACCTTTTCATGCTCCTCGCATTTTTCACACCTTTTCATGCTACTCGAATTTTTGACACCTTTTCATGCTCCTCGCATTTTTCACACCTTTACAAGCTCTTCACATTGTTCACACCTTTTCATGCTCCTCGTATTTTTCACACCTTTTCATACTCCTCCCATTTTTCACACCTTTTCATGCTCCTCACATTTTTCACACCTTTTCATGCTCCTCGCATATTTCACACCTTTTCATGCTCCTAGAATTTTTGACAGCTTTTCATTTTCCTCGAAATTTTCACACGATTTCATGCTCCTCGTATTTTTCACACCTTTACATTTTCCTCGATTTTTTCACACCTTTTTATGCTCCCCACATTTTTTACAACTTTTCATGCTCCTCACATTTTTCACACCTTTTCATGCTCCTCGCATTTTTCACACCTTTTCATGCTCCTAGAATTTTTGACAGCTTTTCATTTTCCTAGAAATTTTCACACGTTTTCATGCACCTCGCATTTTTCACACCAATTCATGCTCCTAGAATTTTTGACAGCTTTTCATTTTCCTCGAATTTTTGACACCTTTTCATGCTTCTCGACATTTTCACAACTTTTCATTCTCCTCACATTTTTCACACGTTTTCATGCTCCTTGTATTTTTCACACCTTTTCATGTTCCTCGAATTTTTCACACCTTATCATGCTCCTCGAATTTTTGACACCTTTTCATGCTCCTCGACATTTTATCACCTTTTCATGCTCCTCGCATTTTTCACACCTTTTCATGCTCCTCACATTTTTCACACCTTTTCATGCTCCTTGCATTTTTCACACCTTTTCAGGCTCCTCGCAATTTTCAAACTTTTTAAGTTCCTCGAATTTTTCACACCTTTTCATGCTCCTAGGATTTTTGACAGCTTTTCATTTTCCTCCAAATTTTCACACGTTTTCCTGCTCCTTGTATTTTCCACACCTTTTCTTGTTCCTCGAATTTTTCACACCATTTCATGATTCTCGCATTTTTTACACCTTTTCATGCTCCTCAGATTTTTTACACCTTTTCATGCTCCTCGCATTTTTCACAGCTTTTCCTGCTTCTCACATTTTTCAAACCTTTTCAGGCTCCTCGCAATTTTCACACCTTTTCATGTTCCTCGAATTTTTCACACCTTTTCATGCTCCTCGCATTTTTCACACCTTTTCATGCTCCTCTCACTTTTCACACCTTTTCATGCTCCTCGCATTTTTCACACCTTTTCATGGTCCTCGCATTTTTCACACCTTTTCATGCTCCTAAAATTTTGACAGCTTTTCATTTTCCTCGAAATTTTCACACGTTTTCATGCTCCTTGTATTTTTCACACCTTTTCATTTTCCTCGAATTTTTCACACCTTTTTAAGCTCCCTACATTTTTCACAACTTTTCATGCTCCTCACATTTTTCACACCTTTTCATGCTCCTCGCATTTTTCACACCTTTTCATGCTCCTCACATTTTTCACACCTTTTCAGGCTCCTCGCAATTTTCATACCTTTTCATGCTCCTCGACATTTTCAAACCTTTTCATGCTTTTCGTATTTTTCACACCTTTTCATGCTCCTCACATTTTTCACACCTTTTCATGCTCCTTGATTTTTTCACACCTTTTCAGGCTCCTCGCAATTCTCAAACTTTTTAAGTTCCTCTAATTTTTCACACCTTTTCATGCTCCTAGGATTTTTGACAGCTTTTCATTTTCCTCCAAATTTTCACACGTTTTCCTGCTCCTTGTATTTTTCACACCTTTTCATGTTCCTCGAATTTTTCACACCATTTCATGATCCTCGCATTTTTTACACCTTTTCATGCTCCTCACATTTTTTACACCTTTTCATGCTCCTCGCATTTTTCACACATTTTCATGCTCCTTTCATTTTTCACACCTTTTCATGCCCCTCGCATTTTCCACACATTTTCATGCTCCTTGTCTTTTTTTTTTTTTGCTCTTCGCATTTCTCACACCTTTTCATGTTCCTCGCATTTTTCACACCTTTTCATGCTCCTCGCAATTTTCACACCTTTTCATGCTCCTCCTCTATTTTTTTTTGCTCCTCGCATTTTTCCAAGCTTTTCATGTTCCTTGCATTTTTCACACCTTTTTATGCTCCTCGTATATTTCACACCTTTTCATGCTCCTCGTCTTTTTTTTTTTGCTCCTCGCATTTTTCACACTTTTTCATGCTCCTCGTATTTTTCACACTTTTTCATGCTGCTCGTCTTTTTTTTTTTCTGCTCCTCGCATTTTTCACACCTTCTCATGCTCCTAGTACTTTTCAAACCTCTTCGGGCTTCTCGCAATTTTCACACCTTTTCATGCTCCTCGCATTTTTCACACCTTTTCATGCTCCTAGAATATTTGACAGCTTTTCACTGTCCTCAAAAATGTCACACGTTTTCATGCTCCATGTATTTTTCACACCTTTTCATGTTCCTCGAATTTTTCACACCTTTTCATGTTCCTCGAAATTTTCACACCTTTTCATGCTCCTCGCATTTTTCACACCTTTACATGCTCTTCGCATTTTTCACACCTTTTCATGCTCCTCGTATTTTTCACACCTTTTCATGCTCCTAGAATTTTTGACAGCTTTTCATTTTCCTAGAAATTTTCACACGTTGTCATGCACCTCGCATTTTTCACACCATTTCATGCTCCTAGAATTTTTGACAGCTTTTCATTTTCCTCGAATTTTTGACACCTTTTCATGCTTCTCGACATTTGCACACCTTTTCATTCTCCTCACATTTTTCACACGTTTTCATGCTCCTTGTATTTTTCACACCTTTTCATGTTCCTCGAATTTTTCACACCTTATCATGCTCCTCGAATTTTTGACACCTTTTCATGCTCCTCGACATTTTAACACCTTTTCATGCTCCTCGCATTTTTCACACCTTTTCATGCTCCTTGCATTTTTCACACGTTCTCATGCTCCTCTTATTTCTCACACATTTTCATGCTCCTTGCATTTTTCACACCTTTTCATGCACCTCGTCTTTTTTTTTTTTGCTCTTCGCATTTTTGACACCTTTTCATGCTCCTCGCATTTTTCACACCTTTTCATGATCCTCGTCGTTTTTTTTTTTTTTGCTCTTCGCATTTTTGACACCTTTTCATGCTCCTCGCATTTTTCACACCTTTTCATGCTCCTAGAATTTTTCACACCTTTTCGGGCTCGTCGCAATTTTCACACCTTTTCATGCTCCTAGAATGTTTGACAGCTTTTCATTTTCCTCGAAATTTTCACACGTTTTCATGCTCCTCGTATTTTTCACACCTTTTCATGTTCCTCGAACTTTTCACACCTTTTCATTCCCCTCGAAATTTTAAAAACTTTTCATGGTCCTCGTATTTTTCATACCTTTTCATTCTCCTCACATTTTTCACACCTTTTCATGCTCCTCGCATATTTCACACCTTTTCATGCTCCTCGCATTTTTCACACCTTTTCATGCTCCTCGCATTTTTCACACCTTTTCATGTTCCTCGCATTTTTCACACCTTTTCATGCTCCTCTCACTTTTCACACCTTTTCATGCTCCTCTCACTTTTCACACCTTTTTATGCTCCTCGCATTTTTTACACCTTTTCATGCTCCTCGCATTTTTCACACCTTTTCATGTTCCTCGGCTTTTTTTTTTTTTGCTCCTTGCATTTTTCACACGTTTTAATGTTCCTTGTATTTTTCACACCTTTTCATGCTCCTCGCATTTTTCACACCTTTTCATCCTCCTCACATTTTTCACACCTTTTGATGCTCCTAGAATTTTTGACAGCTTTTCATTTTCCTCGAAATTTTCACACGTTTTCATGCTCCTTGTATTTTTCACACCTTTTCATTTACCTCAAATTTTTCACACCTTTTTAAACTCCCTACATTTTTCACAACTTTTCATGCTCCTCACATTTTTCACACCTTTTCATGCTCCTTCTATTTTTCACACCTTTTCATGCTCCTAGAATTTTTGACAGCTTTTCATTTTCCTCGAATTTTTGACACCTTTTCATGCTCCTCGACATTTTCACACGTTTTCATGCTCCTTGCATTTTTCACACGTTTTCATGCTTCTCGCATTTTTCACACCTTTTAATGCTCCTCACATTTTTCACACCTTTTCATGCTCCTTTCATTTTTCACACCTTTTCATGCTCCTCTCACTTTTCACACCTTTTCATGCTCCTCTCACTTTTCACACCTTTTTATGCTCCTCGCATTTTTTACACCTTTTCATGCTCCTCGCATTTTTCATACCTTTTCAGGCTCTTCAACTTTTTTTTTTTTTGCTCCTCTCGTTTTTCACACCTTTTCATGCTCCTCGCATTTTTCACACCTTTTCATGTTCCTCGGCTTTTTTTTTTTTGCTCCTTGCATTTTTCACACGTTTTAATGTTCCTTGTATTTTTCACACCTTTTTATGCTCCCCACATTTTTCACACCTTTTCCTGCTCCTCGCATTTTTCACACCTTTTCATGCTCCTCACATTTTTCACACCTTTTCATGCTCCTCGCATTTTTCACACCTTTTCAGGCTGCTCGCAATTTTCAAACTTTTTAAGTTCCTCGAATTTTTCACACCTTTACATGCTCCTAGAATTTTTGACAGCTTTTCATTTTCCTCGAAATTTTCACACGTTTTTCTGCTCCTTGTAATTTTCACACCATTTCATGATCCTCGCATTTTTTACACCTTTTCATGCTCCTCACATTTTTTACACCTTTTCAGGCTCCTCGCATTTTTCACAGCTTTTCCTGCTTCTCACATTTTTCAAACCTTTTCAGGCTCCTCGCAATTTTCACACCTTTTCATGCTCCTCGACATTTTCACACCTTTTCATGCTCCTCGTGTTTTTCACACCTTTTCATGTTCCTCGAATTTTTCACACCTTTTCATGCTCCTCGCATTTTTCACACCTTTTCATGCTCCTCTCACTTTTCACACCTTTTCATGCTCCTCGCATTTTTCACACCTTTTCATGGTCCTCGCATTTTTCACACCTTTTCATGCTCCTAAAATTTTTACAGCTTTTCATTTTCCTCGAAATTTTCACACGTTTTCATGCTCCTTGTATTTTTCACACCTTTTCATTTTCGTCGAATTTTTCACACCTTTTTAAGCTCCCTACATTTTTCACAACTTTTCATGCTCCTCACATTTTTCACACCTTTTCATGCTCCTCGTATTTTTCACACCTTTTCATGCTCCTAAAATTTTTGACAGCTTTTCATTTTCCTCGAATTTTTGACACCTTTTCATGCTCCTCGACATTTTCACCCGTTTTCATTCTCCTTGCATTTTTCACACGTTTTCATACTCTCGCATTTTTCACACCTTTTAATGCTCCTCGCATTTTTCACACATTTTCATGCTCCTCGTCTGTTTTTTTTGCTCCTCGCATTTTCACACCTTTTCATGTTCCCTGCATTTTTCACAACTTTTTATGCTCCCCACATTTTTCACACTTTTTCATGCTCCTTTCATTTTTCACACCTTTTCATGCCCCTCGCATTTTCCACACATTTTCATGCTCCTTGTCTTTTTTTTTTTTTGCTATTCGCATTTCTCACACCTTTTCATGTTCCTCGCATTTTTCACACCTTTTCATGCTCCTCGCAATTTTCACACCTTTTCATGCTCCTCCTCTATTTTTTTTTTGCTCCTCGCATTTTTCACAGCTTTTCATGTTCCTTGCATTTTTCACACCTTTTTATGCTCCTCGTATTTTTCACACCTTTTCATGCTCCTCGTCTTTTTTTTTTTGCTCCTCGCATTTTTCACACCTTTTCATGCTCCTCGTATTTTTCACACTTTTTCATGCTCCTCGTCTTTTTTTTTTTGCTCCTCGCATTTTTCACACCTTTTCATGCTCCTCGTATTTTTCACACCTTTTCATGCTCCTCGTCTTTTTTTTTTTTGCTCCTCGCATTTTTCACACCTTTTCATGCTCCTCGTATTTTTCACACTTTTTCATGCTCCTCGTCTTTTTTTTTTTTGCTCCTCGCATTTTTCACACCTTCTCATGCTCCTAGTACTTTTCAAACCTCTTCGGGCTTCTCGCAATTTTCACACCTTTTCATGCTCCTCGCATTTTTCACACCTTTTCATGCTCCTAGAATATTTGACAGCTTTTCACTGTCCTCAAAAATGTCACACGTTTTCATGCTCCATGTATTTTTCACACCTTTTCATGTTCCTCGAATTTTTCACACCTTTTCATGTTCCTCGAAATTTTCACACCTTTTCATGCTCCTCGCATTTTTCACACCTTTTCATGCTCCTCGAATTTTTCACACCTTTTCATGCTCCTCGCATATTTCACACCTTTTCATGCTCCTAGAATTTTTGACAGCTTTTCATTTTCCTAGAAATTTTCACACGTTTTCATGCACCTCGCATTTTTCACACCATTTCATGCTCCTAGAATTTTTGACAGCTTTTCATTTTCCTCGAATTTTTGACACCTTTTCATGCTTCTCGACATTTGCACACCTTTTCATTCTTCTCACATTTTTCACACGTTTTCATGCTCCTTGTATTTTCACACCTTTTCATGTTCCTCGAATTTTTCACACCTTATCATGCTCCTCGAATTTTTGACACCTTTTCATGCTCCTCGACATTTTAACACCTTTTCATGGTCCTCACATTTTTCACACCTTTTCATGCTCCTTGCATTTTTCACACCTTCTCATGCTCCTCTTATTTTTCACACATTTTCATGCTCCTTGCATTTTTCACACCTTTTCATGCACCTCGTCTTTTTTTTTTTTGCTCTTCGCATTTTGACACCTTTTCATGCTCCTCGCATTTTTCACACCTTTTCATGATCCTCGTCGTTTTTTTTTTTTTTGCTCTTCGCATTTTTGACACCTTTTCATGCTCCTCGCATTTTTCACACCTTTTCATGCTCCTAGAATTTTTCACACCTTTTCGGGCACGTCGCAATTTTCACACCTTTTCATGATCCTCGCATTTTTCACACCTTTTCATGTTCCTCGCATTTTTCACACCTTTTCATGCTCCTCTCACTTTTCACACCTTTTCATGCTCCTCTCACTTTTCACACCTTTTTATGCTCCTCGCATTTTTTACACCTTTTCATGCTCCTCGCATTTTTCACACCTTTTCATGTTCCTTGGCTTTTTTTTTTTTTGCTCCTTGCATTTTTCACACGTTTTAATGTTCCTTGTTTTTTTCACACCTTTTCATGCTCTTCGCATTTTTCACACCTTTTCATCCTCCTCACATTTTTCACACCTTTTGATGCTCCTAGAATTTTTGACAGCTTTTCATTTTCCTCGAAATTTTCACACGTTTTCATGCTCCTTGTATTTTTCACACCTTTTCATTTTCCTCGAATTTTTCACACCTTTTTAAGCTCCCTACATTTTTCACAACTTTTCATGCTCCTCACATTTTTCACACATTTTCATGCTCCTCCTATTTTTCACACCTTTTCATGCTCCTAGAATTTTTGACAGCTTTTCATTTTCCTCGAATTTTTGACACCTTTTCATGCTCCTCGACATTTTCACACGTTTTCATGCTCCTTGCATTTTTCACACGTTTTCATGCTTCTCGCATTTTTCACACCTTTTAATGCTCCTCGCATTTTTCACACCTTTTCATGCTCCTTTCATTTTTCACACCTTTTCATGCTCCTCTCACTTTTCACACCTTTTCATGCTCCTCTCACTTTTCACACCTTTTTATGCTCCTCGCATTTTTTACACCTTTTCATGCTCCTCGCATTTTTCATACATTTTCAGGCTCTTCATCTTTTTTTTTTTTTTGCTCCTCTCATTTTTCACACCTTTTCATGCTCCTCGCATTTTTCACACCTTTTCATGTTCCTCGGCTTTTTTTTTTTTTTGCTCCTTGCATTTTTCACACGTTTTAATGTTCCTTGTATTTTTCACACCTTTTTATGCTCCCCACATTTTTCACACCTTTTCCTGCTCCTCGCATTTTTCACACCTTTTCATGCTCCTCACATTTTTCACACCTTTTCATGCTCCTCGCATTTTTCACACCTTTTCAGGCTACTCGCAATTTTCAAACTTTTTAAGTTCCTCGAATTTTTCACACCTTTACATGCTCCTAGAATTTTTGACAGCTTTTCATTTTCCTCGAAATTTTCACACGTTTTTCTGCTCCTTGTAATTTTCACACCTTTTCATGTTCCTCGAATTTTTCACACCATTTCATGATCCTCGCATTTTTTACACCTTTTCATGCTCCTCACATTTTTTACACCTTTTCAGGCTCCTCGCATTTTTCACAGCTTTTCCTGCTTCTCACATTTTTCAAACCTTTTCAGGCTCCTCGCAATTTTCACACCTTTTCATGCTCCTCGACATTTTCACACCTTTTCATGCTCCTCGTGTTTTTCACACCTTTTCATGTTCCTCGAATTTTTCACACCTTTTCATGCTCCTCGCATTTTTCACACCTTTTCATGCTCCTCTCACTTTTCACACCTTTTCATGCTCCTCGCATTTTTCACACCTTTTCATGGTCCTCGCATTTTTCACACCTTTTCATGCTCCTAAAATTTTTACAGCTTTTCATTTTCCTCGAAATTTTCACACGTTTTCATGCTCCTTGTATTTTTCACACCTTTTCATTTTCGTCGAATTTTTCACACCTTTTTAAGCTCCCTACATTTTTCACAACTTTTCATGCTCCTCACATTTTTCACACCTTTTCATGCTCCTCGTATTTTTCACACCTTTTCATGCTCCTAAAATTTTTGACAGCTTTTCATTTTCCTCGAATTTTTGACACCTTTTCATGCTCCTCGACATTTTCACACGTTTTCATTCTCCTTGCATTTTTCACACGTTTTCATACTTCTCGCATTTTTCACACCTTTTAATGCTCCTCGCATTTTTCACACCTTTTCATGCTCCTTTCATTTTTCACACCTTTTCATGCTCCTCGCATTTTTCACACATTTTCATGCTCCTCGCATTTTTCACACTTGTCATGTTCCTTGCATTTTTCACACCTTTTTATGCTCCCCACATTTTTCACACCTTTTCATGCTCCTCGTCTGTTTTTTTTGCTCCTCGCATTTTCACACCTTTTCATGTTCCCTGCATTTTTCACAACTTTTTATGCTCCCCACATTTTTCACACATTTTCATGCTCCTTTCATTTTTCACACCTTTTCATGCCCCTCGCATTTTCCACACATTTTCATGCTCCTTGTCTTTTTTTTTTTTTGCTATTCGCATTTCTCACACCTTTTCATGTTCCTCGCATTTTTCACACCTTTTCATGCTCCTCGCAATTTTCACACCTTTTCATGCTCCTCCTCTATTTTTTTTTTGCTCCTCGCATTTTTCACAGCTTTTCATGTTCCTTGCATTTTTCACACCTTTTTATGCTCCTCGTATTTTTCACACCTTTTCATGCTCCTCGTCTTTTTTTTTTTGCTCCTCGCATTTTTCACACCTTTTCATGCTCCTCGTATTTTTCACACTTTTTCATGCTCCTCGTCTTTTTTTTTTTTGCTCCTCGCATTTTTCACACCTTCTCATGCTCCTAGTACTTTTCAAACCTCTTCGGGCTTCTCGCAATTTTCACACCTTTTCATGCTCCTCGCATTTTTCACACCTTTTCATGCTCCTAGAATATTTGACAGCTTTTCACTGTCCTCAAAAATGTCACACGTTTTCATGCTCCATGTATTTTTCACACCTTTTCATGTTCCTCGAATTTTTCACACCTTTTCATGTTCCTCGAAATTTTCACACCTTTTCATGCTCCTCGCATTTTTCACACCTTTACATGCTCTTCGCATTTTTCACACCTTTTCATGCTCCTCGCATATTTCACACCTTTTCATGCTCCTAGAATTTTTGACAGCTTTTCAATTTCCTAGAAATTTTCACACGTTTTCATGCACCTCGCATTTTTCACACCATTTCATGCTCCTAGAATTTTTGACAGCTTTTCATTTTCCTCGAATTTTTGACACCTTTTCATGCTTCTCGACATTTGCACACCTTTTCATTCTTCTCACATTTTTCACACGTTTTCATGCTCCTTGTATTTTTCACACGTTTTCATGTTCCTCGAATTTTTCACACCTTATCATGCTCCTCGAATTTTTGACACCTTTTCATGCTCCTCGACATTTTAACACCTTTTCATGGTCCTCACATTTTTCACACCTTTTCATGCTCCTTGCATTTTTCACACCTTCTCATGCTCCTCTTATTTTTCACACATTTTCATGCTCCTTGCATTTTTCACACCTTTTCATGCACCTCGTCTTTTTTTTTTTTGCTCTTCGCATTTTTGACACCTTTTCATGCTCCTCGCATTTTTCACACCTTTTCATGATCCTCGTCGTTTTTTTTTTTTTTGCTCTTCGCATTTTTGACACCTTTTCATGCTCCTCGCATTTTTCACACCTTTTCATGCTCCTAGAATTTTTCACACCTTTTCGGGCTCGTCGCAATTTTCACACCTTTTAATGATCCTCGCATTTTTCACACCTTTTCATGCTCCTCTCACTTTTCACACCTTTTCATGCTCCTCTCACTTTTCACACCTTTTTATGCTCCTCGCATTTTTTACACCTTTTCATGCTCCTCGCATTTTTCACACCTTTTCATGTTCCTTGGCTTTTTTTTTTTTTTGCTCCTTGCATTTTTCACACGTTTTAATGTTCCTTGTATTTTTCACACCTTTTCATGCTCTTCGCATTTTTCACACCTTTTCATCCTCCTCACATTTTTCACACCTTTTGATGCTCCTAGAATTTTTGACAGCTTTTCATTTTCCTCGAAATTTTCACACGTTTTCATGCTCCTTGTATTTTTCACACCTTTTCATTTTCCTCGAATTTTTCACACCTTTTTAAGCTCCCTACATTTTTCACAACTTTTCATGCTCCTCACATTTTTCACACCTTTTCATGCTCCTCCTATTTTTCACACCTTTTCATGCTCCTAGAATTTTTGACAGCTTTTCATTTTCCTCGAATTTTTGACACCTTTTCATGCTCCTCGACATTTTCACACGTTTTCATGCTCCTTGCATTTTTCACACGTTTTCATGCTTCTCGCATTTTTCACACCTTTTAATGCTCCTCGCATTTTTCACACCTTTTCATGCTCCTTTCATTTTTCACACCTTTTCATGCTCCTCTCACTTTTCACACCTTTTCATGCTCCTCTCACTTTTCACACCTTTTTATGCTTCTCGCATTTTTTACACCTTTTCATGCTCCTCGCATTTTTCACACCTTTTCATGCTCCTTTCATTTTTCACACCTTTTCATGCTCCTCGCATTTTTCACACATTTTCATGCTCCTCGCATTTTTCACACTTGTCAGGTTCCTTGCATTTTTCACACCTTTTTATGCTCCCCACATTTTTCACACCTTTTCATGCTCCTCGTCTGTTTTTTTTGCTCCTCGCATTTTCACACCTTTTCATGTTCCCTGCATTTTTCACAACTTTTTATGCTCCCCACATTTTTCACACATTTTCATGCTCCTTTCATTTTTCACACCTTTTCATGCCCCTCGCATTTTCCACACATTTTCATGCTCCTTGTCTTTTTTTTTTTTTGCTATTCGCATTTCTCACACCTTTTCATGTTCCTCGCATTTTTCACACCTTTTCATGCTCCTCGCAATTTTCACACCTTTTCATGCTCCTCCTCTATTTTTTTTTTTGCTCCTCGCATTTTTCACAGCTTTTCATGTTCCTTGCATTTTTCACACCTTTTTATGCTCCTCGTATTTTTCACACCTTTTCATGCTCCTCGTCTTTTTTTTTTTGCTCCTCGCATTTTTCACACCTTTTCATGCTCCTCGTATTTTTCACACTTTTTCATGCTCCTCGTCTTTTTTTTTTTTGCTCCTCGCATTTTTCACACCTTCTCATGCTCCTAGTACTTTTCAAACCTCTTCGGGCTTCTCGCAATTTTCACACCTTTTCATGCTCCTCGCATTTTTCACACCTTTTCATGCTCCTAGAATATTTGACAGCTTTTCACTGTCCTCAAAAATGTCACACGTTTTCATGCTCCATGTATTTTTCACACCTTTTCATGTTCCTCGAATTTTTCACACCTTTTCATGTTCCTCGAAATTTTCACACCTTTTCATGCTCCTCGCATTTTTCACACCTTTACATGCTCTTCGCATTTTTCACACCTTTTCATGCTCCTCGCATATTTCACACCTTTTCATGCTCCTAGAATTTTTGACAGCTTTTCAATTTCCTAGAAATTTTCACACGTTTTCATGCACCTCGCATTTTTCACACCATTTCATGCTCCTAGAATTTTTGACAGCTTTTCATTTTCCTCGAATTTTTGACACCTTTTCATGCTTCTCGACATTTGCACACCTTTTCATTCTTCTCACATTTTTCACACGTTTTCATGCTCCTTGTATTTTTCACACGTTTTCATGTTCCTCGAATTTTTCACACCTTATCATGCTCCTCGAATTTTTGACACCTTTTCATGCTCCTCGACATTTTAACACCTTTTCATGGTCCTCACATTTTTCACACCTTTTCATGCTCCTTGCATTTTTCACACCTTCTCATGCTCCTCTTATTTTTCACACATTTTCATGCTCCTTGCATTTTTCACACCTTTTCATGCACCTCGTCTTTTTTTTTTTTGCTCTTCGCATTTTTGACACCTTTTCATGCTCCTCGCATTTTTCACACCTTTTCATGATCCTCGTCTTTTTTTTTTTTTTTGCTCTTCGCATTTTTGACACCTTTTCATGCTCCTCGCATTTTTCACACCTTTTCATGCTCCTCGCATTTTTCACACCTTTTCATGCTCCTAGAATTTTTCACACCTTTTCGGGCTCGTCGCAATTTTCACACCTTTTAATGATCCTCGCATTTTTCACACCTTTTCATGTTCCTCGCATTTTTCACACCTTTTCATGCTCCTCTCACTTTTCACACCTTTTCATGCTCCTCTCACTTTTCACACCTTTTTATGCTCCTCGCATTTTTTACACCTTTTCATGCTCCTCGCATTTTTCACACCTTTTCATGTTCCTTGGCTTTTTTTTTTTTGCTCCTTGCATTTTTCACACGTTTTAATGTTCCTTGTATTTTTCACACCTTTTCATGCTCTTCGCATTTTTCACACCTTTTCATCCTCCTCCCATTTTTCACACCTTTTGATGCTCCTAGAATTTTTGACAGCTTTTCATTTTCCTCGAAATTTTCACACGTTTTCATGCTCCTTGTATTTTTCACACCTTTTCATTTTCCTCGAATTTTTCACACCTTTTTAAGCTCCCTACATTTTTCACACCTTTTCATGCTCCTCACATTTTTCACACCTTTTCATGCTCCTCCTATTTTTCACACCTTTTCATGCTCCTAGAATTTTTGACAGCTTTTCATTTTCCTCGAATTTTTGACACCTTTTCATGCTCCTCGACATTTTCACACGTTTTCATGCTCCTTGCATTTTTCACACCTTTTCATGCTCCTCGCATTTTTCACACCTTTTCATGCTCCTCGCATTTTTCACACCTTTTCATGCTCCTTTCATTTTTCACACCTTTTCATGCTCCTCTCACTTTTCACACCTTTTCATGCTCCTCTCACTTTTCACACCTTTTTATGCTTCTCGCATTTTTTACACCTTTTCATGCTCCTCGCATTTTTCACACCTTTTCATGCTCCTTTCATTTTTCACACCTTTTCATGCTCCTCGCATTTTTCACACATTTTCATGCTCCTCGCATTTTTCACACTTGTCATGTTCCTTGCATTTTTCACACCTTTTTATGCTCCCCACATTTTTCACACCTTTTCATGCTCCTCGTCTGTTTTTTTTGCTCCTCGCATTTTCACACCTTTTCATGTTCCCTGCATTTTTCACAACTTTTTATGCTCCCCACATTTTTCACACATTTTCATGCTCCTTTCATTTTTCACACCTTTTCATGCCCCTCGCATTTTCCACACATTTTCATGCTCCTTGTCTTTTTTTTTTTTTGCTATTCGCATTTCTCACACCTTTTCATGTTCCTCGCATTTTTCACACCTTTTCATGCTCCTCGCAATTTTCACACCTTTTCATGCTCCTCCTCTATTTTTTTTTTGCTCCTCGCATTTTTCACAGCTTTTCATGTTCCTTGCATTTTTCACACCTTTTTATGCTCCTCGTATTTTTCACACCTTTTCATGCTCCTCGTCTT
The DNA here is from genome assembly GCF_910594005.1 of Cervus elaphus. Lineage (NCBI taxonomy): Eukaryota > Metazoa > Chordata > Mammalia > Artiodactyla > Cervidae > Cervus > Cervus elaphus. The sequence goes on from NW_025316787.1 coordinate 2,668,792, forward strand.
TTTTTTTTGCTCCTCGCATTTTTCACACCTTTTCATGCTCCTCGTATTTTTCACACTTTTTCATGCTCCTCGTCTTTTTTTTTTTTGCTCCTCGCATTTTTCACACCTTCTCATGCTCCTAGTACTTTTCAAACCTCTTCGGGCTTCTCGCAATTTTCACACCTTTTCATGCTCCTCGCATTTTTCACACCTTTTCATGCTCCTAGAATATTTGACAGCTTTTCACTGTCCTCAAAAATGTCACACGTTTTCATGCTCCATGTATTTTTCACACCTTTTTATGTTCCTCGAATTTTTCACACCTTTTCATGTTCCTCGAAATTTTCACACCTTTTCATGCTCCTCGCATTTTTCACACCTTTACATGCTCTTCGCATTTTTCACACCTTTTCATGCTCCTCGCATATTTCACACCTTTTCATGCTCCTAGAATTTTTGACAGCTTTTCAATTTCCTAGAAATTTTCACACGTTTTCATGCACCTCGCATTTTTCACACCATTTCATGCTCCTAGAATTTTTGACAGCTTTTCATTTTCCTCGAATTTTTGACACCTTTTCATGCTTCTCGACATTTGCACACCTTTTCATTCTTCTCACATTTTTCACACGTTTTCATGCTCCTTGTATTTTTCACACGTTTTCATGTTCCTCGAATTTTTCACACCTTATCATGCTCCTCGAATTTTTGACACCTTTTCATGCTCCTCGACATTTTAACACCTTTTCATGGTCCTCACATTTTTCACACCTTTTCATGCTCCTTGCATTTTTCACACCTTCTCATGCTCCTCTTATTTTTCACACATTTTCATGCTCCTTGCATTTTTCACACCTTTTCATGCACCTCGTCTTTTTTTTTTTTGCTCTTCGCATTTTTGACACCTTTTCATGCTCCTCGCATTTTTCACACCTTTTCATGATCCTCGTCGTTTTTTTTTTTTTTGCTCTTCGCATTTTTGACACCTTTTCATGCTCCTCGCATTTTTCACACCTTTTCATGCTCCTCGCATTTTTCACACCTTTTCATGCTCCTAGAATTTTTCACACCTTTTCGGGCTCGTCGCAATTTTCACACCTTTTAATGATCCTCGCATTTTTCACACCTTTTCATGTTCCTCGCATTTTTCACACCTTTTCATGCTCCTCTCACTTTTCACACCTTTTCATGCTCCTCTCACTTTTCACACCTTTTTATGCTCCTCGCATTTTTTACACCTTTTCATGCTCCTCGCATTTTTCACACCTTTTCATGTTCCTTGGCTTTTTTTTTTTTTGCTCCTTGCATTTTTCACACGTTTTAATGTTCCTTGTATTTTTCACACCTTTTCATGCTCTTCGCATTTTTCACACCTTTTCATCCTCCTCACATTTTTCACACCTTTTGATGCTCCTAGAATTTTTGACAGCTTTTCATTTTCCTCGAAATTTTCACACGTTTTCATGCTCCTTGTATTTTTCACACCTTTTCATTTTCCTCGAATTTTTCACACCTTTTTAAGCTCCCTACATTTTTCACAACTTTTCATGCTCCTCACATTTTTCACACCTTTTCATGCTCCTCCTATTTTTCACACCTTTTCATGCTCCTAGAATTTTTGACAGCTTTTCATTTTCCTCGAATTTTTGACACCTTTTCATGCTCCTCGACATTTTCACACGTTTTCATGCTCCTTGCATTTTTCACACGTTTTCATGCTTCTCGCATTTTTCACACCTTTTAATGCTCCTCGCATTTTTCACACCTTTTCATGCTCCTTTCATTTTTCACACCTTTTCATGCTCCTCTCACTTTTCACACCTTTTCATGCTCCTCTCACTTTTCACACCTTTTTATGCTTCTCGCATTTTTTACACCTTTTCATGCTCCTCGCATTTTTCACACCTTTTCATGCTCCTTTCATTTTTCACACCTTTTCATGCTCCTCGCATTTTTCACACATTTTCATGCTCCTCGCATTTTTCACACTTGTCATGTTCCTTGCATTTTTCACACCTTTTTATGCTCCCCACATTTTTCACACCTTTTCATGCTCCTCGTCTGTTTTTTTTTGCTCCTCGCATTTTCACACCTTTTCATGTTCCCTGCATTTTTCACAACTTTTTATGCTCCCCACATTTTTCACACATTTTCATGCTCCTTTCATTTTTCACACCTTTTCATGCCCCTCGCATTTTCCACACATTTTCATGCTCCTTGTCTTTTTTTTTTTTTTGCTATTCGCATTTCTCACACCTTTTCATGTTCCTCGCATTTTTCACACCTTTTCATGCTCCTCGCAATTTTCACACCTTTTCATGCTCCTCCTCTATTTTTTTTTTGCTCCTCGCATTTTTCACAGCTTTTCATGTTCCTTGCATTTTTCACACCTTTTTATGCTCCTCGTATTTTTCACACCTTTTCATGCTCCTCGTCTTTTTTTTTTGCTCCTCGCATTTTTCACACCTTTTCATGCTCCTCGTATTTTTCACACTTTTTCATGCTCCTCGTCTTTTTTTTTTTTGCTCCTCGCATTTTTCACACCTTCTCATGCTCCTAGTACTTTTCACACCTCTTCGGGCTTCTCGCAATTTTCACACCTTTTCATGCTCCTCGCATTTTTCACACCTTTTCATGCTCCTAGAATATTTGACAGCTTTTCACTGTCCTCAAAAATGTCACACGTTTTCATGCTCCATGTATTTTTCACACCTTTTCATGTTCCTCGAATTTTTCACACCTTTTCATGTTCCTCGAAATTTTCACACCTTTTCATGCTCCTCGCATTTTTCACACCTTTACATGCTCTTCGCATTTTTCACACCTTTTCATGCTCCTCGCATATTTCACACCTTTTCATGCTCCTAGAATTTTTGACAGCTTTTCAATTTCCTAGAAATTTTCACACGTTTTCATGCACCTCGCATTTTTCACACCATTTCATGCTCCTAGAATTTTTGACAGCTTTTCATTTTCCTCGAATTTTTGACACCTTTTCATGCTTCTCGACATTTGCACACCTTTTCATTCTTCTCACATTTTTCACACGTTTTCATGCTCCTTGTATTTTTCACACCTTTTCATGTTCCTCGAATTTTTCACACCTTATCATGCTCCTCGAATTTTTGACACCTTTTCATGCTCCTCGACATTTTAACACCTTTTCATGGTCCTCACATTTTTCACACCTTTTCATGCTCCTTGCATTTTTCACACCTTCTCATGCTCCTCTTATTTTTCACACATTTTCATGCTCCTTGCATTTTTCAAACCTTTTCATGCACCTCGTCTTTTTTTTTTTTGCTCTTCGCATTTTTGACACCTTTTCATGCTCCTCGCATTTTTCACACCTTTTCATGCTCCTAGAATTTTTCACACCTTTTCGGGCTCGTCGCAATTTTCACACCTTTTAATGATCCTCGCATTTTTCACACCTTTTCATGTTCCTCGCATTTTTCACACCTTTTCATGCTCCTCTCACTTTTCACACCTTTTCATGCTCCTCTCACTTTTCACACCTTTTTATGCTCCTCGCATTTTTTACACCTTTTCATGCTCCTCGCATTTTTCACACCTTTTCATGTTCCTTGGCTTTTTTTTTTTTGCTCCTTGCATTTTTCACACGTTTTAATGTTCCTTGTATTTTTCACACCTTTTCATGCTCCTCCTATTTTTCACACCTTTTCATGCTCCTAGAATTTTTGACAGCTTTTCATTTTCCTCGAATTTTTGACACCTTTTCATGCTCCTCGACATGTTCACACGTTTTCATGCTCCTTGCATTTTTCACACGTTTTCATGCTTCTCGCATTTTTCACACCTTTTAATGCTCCTCGCATTTTTCACACCTTTTCATGCTCCTTTCATTTTTCACACCTTTTCATGCTCCTCTCACTTTTCACACCTTTTCATGCTCCTCTCACTTTTCACACCTTTTTATGCTCCTCGCATTTTTTACACCTTTTCATGCTCCTCGCATTTTTCACACCTTTTCATGTTCCTCGGCTTTTTTTTTTTTTGCTCCTTTCATTTTTCACACGTTTTAATGTTCCTTGTATTTTTCACACCTTTTTATGCTCCCCACATTTTTCACACCTTTTCCTGCTCCTCGCATTTTTCACACCTTTTCATGCTCCTCACATTTTTCACACCTTTTCATGCTCCTCGCATTTTTCACACCTTTTCAGGCTCCTCGCAATTTTCAAACTTTTTAAGTTCCTCGAATTTTTCACACCTTTACATGCTCCTAGAATTTTTGACAGCTTTTCATTTTCCTCGAAATTTTCACACGTTTTCCTGCTCCTTGTATTTTTCACACCTTTTCATGTTTCTCGAATTTTTCACACCATTTCATGATCCTCGCATTTTTTACACCTTTTCATGCTCCTCACATTTTTTACACCTTTTCATGCTCCTCGGATTTTTCACACCTTTTCCTGCCTCTCACATTTTTCAAACCTTTTCAGGCTCCTCGCAATTTTCACACCTTTTCATGCTCCTCGACATTTTCACACCTTTTCATGCTCCTCGTGTTTTTCACACCTTTTCATGCTCCTCGCATTTTTCACACCTTTTCATGGTCCTCGCATTTTTCACACCTTTTCATAATCCTAAAATTTTGACAGCTTTTCATTTTCCTCGAAATTTTCACACGTTTTCATGCTCCTCGTATTTTTCACACCATTTCATGCTCCTTTCATTTTTCACACCTTTTCATGCTCCTCTCACTTTTCACACCTTTTCATGCTCCTCTCACTTTTCACACCTTTTTATGCTCCTCGCATTTTTTACACCTTTTCATGCTCCTCGCATTTTTCATACCTTTTCAGGCTCTTCATCTTTTTTTTTTTTTTGCTCCTCTCATTTTTCACACCTTTTCATGCTCCTCGCATTTTTCACACCTTTTCATGTTCTTCGGCTTTTTTTTTTTTGCTCCTTGCATTTTTCACACGTTTTAATGTTCCTTGTATTTTTTACACCTTTTCATGCTCCTCACATTTTTTACACCTTTTCATGCTCCTCGACATTTTCACACCTTTTCATGCTCCTCGTGTTTTTCACAGCTTTTCATGTTCCTCGTGTTTTTCACACCTTTTCATGCTCCTCGCATTTTTCACACCCTTTCATGCTCTTCTCAGTTTTCACACCTTTTCATGCTCCTCGCATTTTTCACACCTTTTCATGGTCCTCGCATTTTTCACACCTTTTCATGCTCCTAAAATTTTGACAGCTTTTCATTTTCCTCGAAATTTTCACATGTTTTCATGCTCCTCGTATTTTTCACACCTTTTCATGTTCCTCGAATTTTTCACACCTTTTCATTCCCCTCGAAATTTTCACAACTTTTCATGGTCCTCGTATTTTTCATACCTTTTCATTCTCCTCACATTTTTCACACCTTTTCATGCTCCTCGCATATTTCACCTTTTCATGCTCCTCGCATTTTTCACACCTTTTCATCCTCCTCACATTTTTCACACCTTTTGATGCTCCTAGAATTTTTGACAGCTTTTCATTTTCCTCGAAATTTTCACACCTTTGTAAGCTCCCTACATTTTTCACAACTTTTCATGCTCCTCACATTTTTCACACCTTTTCATGCTCCTCGCATTTTTCACACCTTTTCATGCTCCTCGTCTTTTTTTTTTGCTCCTTGCATTTTCACACCTTTTCATGTTCCCTGCATTTTTCACAACTTTTTATGTTCCCCACATTTTTCACACCTTTTCATGCTCCTTTCACTTTCCCCATCTTTTCATGCTCCTCGTCTTTTTTTTTTTTTTGCTCCTCGCATTTTTCACACCTTTTCATGCTCCTCGCAATTTTCACACCTTTTCATGCTCCTCCTCTATTTTTTTTTTGCTCCTCGCATTTTTCACACCTTCTCATATTCCTTGCATTTGTCACACCTTTTTATGCTCCCCACATTTTTCACACCTTTTCATGCTCCTAGTATTTTTCACACCTCTTCGGGCTTCTCGCAATTTTCACACCTTTTCATGCTCCTCGCATTTTTCACATCTTTTCATGCTCCTAGAATATTTGACAGCTTTTCACTGTCCTCGAAAATGTCACACGTTTTCATGCTCCATGTATTTTTCACACCTTTTCATGTTCCTCGAATTTTTCACACCTTTTCATGGTCCTCGAATTTTTGACAACTTTTCCTGCTCCTCGACATTTTCACACCTTTTCATGCTCCTCGCATTTTTCACACCTTTTCATGCTCCTCGAATTTTTGACACCTTTTCATGCTCCTCGACATTTTCACACCTTTTCATGCTCCTCGCATTTTTCACACCTTTTCATGCTCCTTGCATTTTTCACACCTTCTCATGCTCCTCACATTTTTCACACATTTTCATGCTCCTTGCATTTTTCACACCTTTTCATGCTCCTCGCATTTTTCACACCTTTTCATGCTCCTCACATTTTTCACACCTTTTCATGCTCCTCGCATTATTCACACCTTTTCATGCTCCTCACATTTTTCACACCTTTTCATGCTCCTCGCATTTTTCACACCTTTTCATGCTCCTCACATTTTTCACACCTTTTCAGGCTCCTCGCAATTTTCATACCTTTTCATGCTCCTCGACATTTTCAAACCTTTTCATGCTTTTCGTATTTTTCACACCTTTTCATGTTCCTCGAATTTTTCACACCTTTTCATACTCCTCGCATTTTTCACACCTTTTCAAGCTCCTCTAACTTTTCACACCTTTTCATGCTCCTCGCATTTTTCACACCTTTTCATGCTAATAAAATTTTTGACAGCTTTTCATTGTCCTCGAAATTTTCACACGTTTTCATGCTCCTCGAAATTTTCACACGTTTTCATGCTCCTTCTATTTTTCACACCTTTTCATGTTCCTCCAATTTTTCACACCTTTTCATGCTCCTCGCATTTTTCACACCTTTTCATGCTCTTTGCATTTTTCACACCTTTTCATGCTCCTCGCATTTTTCACACCTTTTCATGCTCCTCGCATATTTCACACCTTTTCATGCTCCTAGAATTTTTGACAGCTTTTCATTTTCCTCGAAATTTTCACACGATTTCATGCTCCTCGTATTTTTCACACCTTTACATTTTCCTCGATTTTTTCACACCTTTTTATGCTCCCCACATTTTTCACAACTTTTCATGCTCCTCACATTTTTCACACCTTTTCATGCTCCTCGCATTTTTCACACCTTTTCATGCTCCTAGAATTTTTGACAGCTTTTCATTTTCCTAGAAATTTTCACACGTTTTCATGCACCTCGCATTTTTCACACCAATTCATGGTCCTAGAATTTGACAGCTTTTCATTTTCCTCGAATTTTTGACACCTTTTCATGCTCCTCGACATTTTCACACCTTTTCATTCTCCTCACATTTTTCACACGTTTTCATGCTCCTTGTATTTTTCACAACTTTTCATGCTCCTCGTCTTTTTTTTTTTGCTCCTCGCATTTTTCATACCTTTTCAACCTCCTCACATTTTTCACACCTTTTGATGCTCCTAGATTTTTTGACAGCTTTTCATGCTCCTAAAATTTTGACAGCTTTTCATTTTCCTCGAAATTTTCACACGTTTTCATGCTCCTCGTATTTTTCACACCTTTTCATGTTCCTCGACATTTTCACACCTTTTCATGCTCCTCGTGTTTTTCACACCTTTTCATGTTCCTCGAATTTTTCACACCTTTTCATTCTCCTCGAATTTTTCACACCTTTTCATGCTCCTCTCACTTTTCACACCTTTTCATGCTCCTCGCATTTTTCACACCTTTTCATGGTCTTCGCATTTTTCACACCTTTTCATGCTCCTCGACATTTTCACACCTTTTCATTCTCCTCACATTTTTCACACGTTTTCATGCTCCTCGCATATTTCACACCTTTTCATGCTCCTAGAATTTTTGACAGCTTTTCATGCTCCTAAAATTTTGACAGCTTTTCATTTTCCTCGAAATTTTCACACGTTTTCATGCTCCTTGTATTTTTCACACCTTTTCATGCTCCTCGTCTTTTTTTTTTTGCTCTTCGCATTTTTCACACCTTTTCATGCTCCTCGTATTTTTCACACTTTTTCATGCTCCTTGTCTTTTTTTTTTTTTGCTCCTCGCATTTTCACACCTTCTCATGTTCCTTGCATTTGTCACAGATTTTTATGCTCCCCACATTTTTCACACCTTTTCATGCTCCTAGTACTTTTCACACCTCTTCGGGCTTCTCGCAATTTTCACACCTTTTCATTCTCCTCGCATTTTTCACAGCTTTTCATGCTCCTTGTATTTTTCACACCTTTTCATTTTCCTCGAATTTTTCACACCTTTTTAAGCTCCCTACATTTTTCACAACTTTTCATGCTCCTCACATTTTTCACACCTTTTCATGCTCCTCGCATTTTTCACACCTTTTCATGCTCCTAGAATTTTTGACAGCTTTTCATTGTCCTCGAATTTTTGACACCTTTTCATGCTCCTCGACATTTTCACACGTTTTCATGCTCCTTGCATTTTTCACACGTTTTCATACTTCTCGCATTTTTCACACCTTTTAATGCTCCTCGCATTTTTCACACCTTTTCATGCTCCTTTCATTTTTCACACCTTTTCATGCTCCTCGCATTTTTCACACATTTTCATGCTCCTCGCATTTTTCACACTTGTCATGTTCCTTGCATTTTTCACACCTTTTTATGCTCCCCACATTTTTCACACCTTTTCATGCTCCTCGTCTTTTTTTTTTGCTCCTTGCATTTTCACACCTTTTCATGTTCCCTGCATTTTTCACAACTTTTTATGTTCCCCTCATTTTTCACACCTTTTCATGCTCCTTTCACTTTCCCCATCTTTTCATGCTCCTCGTCTTTTTTTTTTTTTTTTGCTCCTCGCATTTTTCACAGATTTTCATGTTCCTTGCATTTTTCACACCTTTTTATGCTCCTCGTATTTTTCACACTTTTTCATGCTCCTCGTCTTTTTTTTTTGCTCCTCGCATTTTTCACACCTTTTCATGCTCCTCGTATTTTTCACACTTTTTCATGCTCCTTGTCTTTTTTTTTTTTGCTCCTCGCATTTTTCACACCTTCTCATGTTCCTTGCATTTGTCACAGCTTTTTATGCTCCCCACATTTTTCACACCTTTTCATGCTCCTAGTACTTTTCACACCTCTTCGGGCTTCTCGCAATTTTCACACCTTTTCATGCTCCTCGTATTTTTCACACTTTTTCATGCTCCTCGTCTTTTATTTTTTTTGCTCCTCGCATTTTCCACACCTTTTCATGCTCCTTGCATTTTTCACACCTTTTCATGCTCCTCGTGTTTTTCACACCTTTTCATGTTCCTCGCATTTTTCACACCTTTTCATGCTCCTCGCATTTTTCACACCTTTTCATGCTCCTCGCATTTTTCACACCTTTTCATGCTCCTAGAATATTTGACAGCTTTTCATTGTCCTCGAAAATGTCACACGTTTTCATGCTCCATGTATTTTTCACACCTTTTCATGTTCCTCGAATTTTACACCTTTTCATTCCCCTCGAAATTTTCACACGTTTTCATGCTCCTCGTATTTTTCACACCTTTTCATGTTCCTCGAATTTTTCACACCTTTTCATTCCCCTCGAAATTTTCACAACTTTTCATGGTCCTCGAATTTTACACCTTTTCATTCCCCTCGAAATTTTCACACGTTTTTCATGCTCCTCGAAATTTTCACACGTTTTCATGCTCCTTGTATTTTTCACACCTTTTCATGTTCGTCCAATTTTTCACACCTTTTCATGCTCCTCGCATTTTTCACACCTTTTCATGCTCCTCACATATTTCACACCTTTTCATGCTCCTAGAATTTTTGACAGCTTTTCATTTTCCTTGAAATTTTCACACCTTTTCATGCTCCTCGAATTTTTGACACCTTTTCATGCTCCTTGAAATTTTCACACCTCTTCATGTTCCTCGTATTTTTCACACCTTTTCATGTTCCTCGAAATTTTCACACCTTTTCATGCTCCTCGCATTTTTCACACCTTTTCATGCTCTTCGCATTTTTCACACCTTTTCATGCTCCTCGTATTTTTCACACCTTTTCATGCTTCTCCCATTTTTCACAGCTTTTCATGCTCCTCGCATTTTTCACACCTTTTCATGCTCCTCACATATTTCACACCTTTTCATGCTCCTAGAAATTTTGACAGCTTTTCATTTTCCTCGAAATTTTCACACGTTTTCATGCTCCTCGTATTTTTCACACCTTTACATTTTCCTCGAATTTTTCACACCTTTTTATGCTCCCACATATTTCACAACTTTTCATGCTCCTCAGATTTTTCACACCTTTTCATGCTCCTCGCATTTTTCACACCTTTTCATGCTCCTAGAATTTTTGACAGCTTTTCATTTTCCTAGAAATTTTCACACGTTTTCATGCACCTCGCATTTTTCACACCATTTCATGCTCCTAGAATTTTTGACACCTTTTCATTTTCCTCGAATTTTTGACACCTTTTCATGCTCCTCGACATTTTCACACCTTTTCCTTCTCCTCACATTTTTCACACGTTTTCATGCTCCTTCTATTTTTCACATCTTTCATGTTCCTCGAATTTTTCACACCTTATCATGCTCCTTGTATTTTTCACACCTTTTCATGCTCCTCGACATTTTAACACCTTTTCATGCTCCTCGCATTTTTCACACCCTTTCATGCTCCTTGCATTTTTCACACCTTCTCATGCTCCTCGTATTTTTCACAGATTTTCATGCTCCTTGCATTTTTCACTCCTTTTCATGATCCTCGCATTTTTCACACCTTTTCATGCTCCTCGCATTTTTCACACCTTTTCATGCTCCTCGTCGTTTTTTTTTTTTTTGCTCCGCGCATTTTTCACACCTTTTCATGCTCCTTGCATTTTTCACACCTTCTCATGCTCCTCGTATTTTTCACACATTTTCATGCTCCTTGCATTTTTCACACGTTTTCATGCTCCTCGCATTTTTCACACTTTTTCATGCTCCTTGCATTTTTCACACCTTTTCATGCTCCTCGTCTTTCTTTTTTTTGCTCTTTGCATTTTTGACACCTTTTCATGCTCCTTGCATTTTTCACACATTTTCATGCTCCTCACGTTTTTTATTTTTGCTCCTCGCATTTTTCACACCTTTTCATGCTCCTCGCATTTTTCACACCTTTTCATGATCCTCGTCTTTTTTTTTTTTGCTCCTCGCATTTTTCATACCTTTTCATGCTCCTAGAATTTTTCACACCTTTTCGGGCTCGTCGCAATTTTCACACCTTTTCATGCTCCTCGCATTTTTCACACTTTTTCATGCTCCTAGAATATTTGACAGCTTTTCATTGTCCTCAAAATAGTCACATGTTTTCATGCTCCTCGCATTATTCACACATTTTCATGCTCCTCGCATTTTTCACACTTGTCATGTTCCTTGCATTTTAAACACCTTTTTATGCTCTCCACATTTTTCACACCTTTTCATGCTCCTTGCATTTTTCACACCTTTTCATGCTCCTAGAATGTTTGACAGCTTTTCATTGTCCTCAAAATTGTCACACGTTTTCATGCTCCTTGTATTTTTCACACCTTTTCATGTTCCTCGCAGTTTTCACACCTTTTCATGCTCCTCTCACTTTTCACACCTTTTCATGCTCCTCTCACTTTTCACACCTTTTTATGCTCCTCGCATTTTTTACACCTTTTCATGCTCCTCGCATTTTTCATACCTTTTCAGGCTCTTCATCTTTTTTTTTTTTTTGCTCCTCTCATTTTTCACACCTTTTCATGCTCCTCGCATTTTTCACACCTTTTCATGTTCCTCGGGTTTTTTTTTTTTTGCTCCTTGCATTTTTCACACGTTTTAATGTTCCTTGTATTTTTCACACCTTTTTATGCTCCCCACATTTTTCAGACCTTTTCCTGCTGCTCGCATTTTTCACACCTTTTCATGCTCCTCACATTTTTCACACCTTTTCATGCTCCTCGCATTTTTCACACCTTTTCATGCTCCTAGAATTTTTGACAGCTTTTCATTTTCCTCGAAATTTTCACACGTTTTCCTGCTCCTTGTATTTTTCACACCTTTTCATGTTCCTCGAATTTTTCACACCATTTCATGATCCTCGCATTTTTTACACCTTTTCATGCTCCTCACATTTTTTACATCTTTTCATGCTCCTCACATTTTTCACACCTTTTCCTGCTTCTCACATTTTTCAAACCTTTTCATGCTCCTCGCAATTTTCACACCTTTTCATGCTCCTCGACATTTTCACACCTTTTCATGCTCCTCGTGGTTTTCACACCTTTTTATGTTCCTCGAATTTTTCACACCTTTTCATGCTCCTCGCATTTTTCACACCTTTTCATGCTCCTCTCACTTGTCACACCTTTTCATGCTCCTCGCATTTTTCACACCTTTTCATGCTCCTAAAATTTTGACAGCTTTTCATTTTCCTCGAAATTTTCACACGTTTTCATGCTCCTCGTATTTTTCACACATTTTTAAGGTTCCTCGAATTTTTCACACCTTTTCATTCCCCTCGAAATTTTCACAACTTTTCATGGTCCTCGTATTTTTCATACCTTTTCATTCTCCTCACATTTTTCACACCTTTTCATGCTCCTCGCATATTTCACACCTTTTCATGCTCCTCGCATTTTTCACACCTTTTCATGCTCCTCGCATTTTTCACACCTTTTCATCCTCCTCACAATTTTCACACCTTTTGATGCTCCTAGAATTTTTGACAGCTTTTCATTTTCCTCGAAATTTTCACACGTTTTCATGCTCCTTGTATTTTTCACACCTTTTCATTTTCCTCGAATTTTTCACACCTTTTTAAGCTCCCTACATTTTTCACAACTTTTCCTGCTCCTCACATTTTTCACACCTTTTCATGCTCCTCGCATTTTTCACAACTTTTCATGCTCCTAGAATATTTGACAGCTTTTCATTTTCCTCGAATTTTTGACACCTTTTCATGCTCCTCGACATTTTCACACGTTTTCATGCTCCTTGCATTTTTCACACGTTTTCATGCTTCTCGCATTTTTCACACCTTTTAATGCTCCTCGCATTTTTCACACCTTTTCATGCTCCTTTCATTTTTCACACCTTTTCATGCTCCTCGCATTTTTCACACATTTTCATGCTCCTCGCATTTTTCACACCTTCTCATGTTCCTTGCATTTGTCACACCTTTTTATGCTCCTCGCATATTTCACACCTTTTCATGCTCCTCGCATTTTTCACACCTTTTCATGCTCCTCGCATTTTCACACCTTTTCATCCTCCTCACAATTTTCACACCTTTTGATGCTCCTAAAATTTTTGACAGCTTTTCATTTTCCTCGAAATTTTCACACGTTTTCATGCTCCTTGTATTTTTCACACCTTTTCATTTTCCTCGAATTTTTCACACCTTTTTAAGCTCCCTACATTTTTCACAACTTTTCATGCTCCTCACATTTTTCACACCTTTTCATGCTCCTCGCATTTTTCACAGCTTTTCATGCTCCTAGAATTTTTGACAGCTTTTCATTTTCCTCGAATTTTTGACACCTTTTCATGCTCCTCGACATTTTCACACGTTTTCATGCTCCTTGCATTTTTCACACGTTTTCATGCTTCTCGCATTTTTCACACCTTTTAATGCTCCTCGCATTTTTCACACCTTTTCATGCTCCTCGCATTTTTCACACCTTTTCATGCTCCTCGCATTTTTCACACATTTTCATGCTCCTCGCATTTTTCACACCTTCTCATGTTCCTTGCATTTGTCACACCTTTTTATGCTCCCCACATTTTTCACACCTTTTCATGCTCCTAGTACTTTTCACACCTCTTCGGGCTTCTCGCAATTTTCACACCTTTTCGTGCTCCTCACATTTTTCACACCTTTTCATGCTTCTAGAATATCTGACAGCTTTTCACTGTCCTCGAAAATGTCGCACGTTTTCATGCTCCATGTATTTTTCACACGTTTTCATGTTCCTCGAATTTTTCACACCTTTTCATGCTCCTCGAATTTTTGACACCTTTTCATGCTCCTCAACATTTTCACACCTTTTCATGCTCCTCACATTTTTCACACCTTTTCATGCTCCTCGAATTTTTCACACCATTTCATGATCCTCGCATTTTTTACACCTTTTCATGCTCCTCACATTTTTTACATCTTTTCATGCTCCTCACATTTTTCACACCTTTTCCTGCTTCTCACATTTTTCAAACCTTTTCATGCTCCTCGCAATTTTCACACCTTTTCATGCTCCTCGACATTTTCACACCTTTTCATGCTCCTCGTGGTTTTCACACCTTTTTATGTTCCTCGAATTTTTCACACCTTTTCATGCTCCTCGCATTTTTCACACCTTTTCATGCTCCTCTCACTTGTCACACCTTTTCATGCTCCTCGCATTTTTCACACCTTTTCATGCTCCTAAAATTTTGACAGCTTTTCATTTTCCTCGAAATTTTCACACGTTTTCATGCTCCTCGTATTTTTCACACATTTTTAAGGTTCCTCGAATTTTTCACACCTTTTCATTCCCCTCGAAATTTTCACAACTTTTCATGGTCCTCGTATTTTTCATACCTTTTCATTCTCCTCACATTTTTCACACCTTTTCATGCTCCTCGCATATTTCACACCTTTTCATGCTCCTCGCATTTTTCACACCTTTTCATGCTCCTCGCATTTTTCACACCTTTTCATCCTCCTCACAATTTTCACACCTTTTGATGCTCCTAGAATTTTTGACAGCTTTTCATTTTCCTCGAAATTTTCACACGTTTTCATGCTCCTTGTATTTTTCACACCTTTTCATTTTCCTCGAATTTTTCACACCTTTTTAAGCTCCCTACATTTTTCACAACTTTTCCTGCTCCTCACATTTTTCACACCTTTTCATGCTCCTCGCATTTTTCACAGCTTTTCATGCTCCTAGAATTTTTGACAGCTTTTCATTTTCCTCGAATTTTTGACACCTTTTCATGCTCCTCGACATTTTCACACGTTTTCATGCTCCTTGCATTTTTCACACGTTTTCATGCTTCTCGCATTTTTCACACCTTTTAATGCTCCTCGCATTTTTCACACCTTTTCATGCTCCTTTCATTTTTCACACCTTTTCATGCTCCTCGCATTTTTCACACATTTTCATGCTCCTCGCATTTTTCACACCTTCTCATGTTCCTTGCATTTGTCACACCTTTTTATGCTCCTCGCATATTTCACACCTTTTCATGCTCCTCGCATTTTTCACACCTTTTCATGCTCCTCGCATTTTCACACCTTTTCATCCTCCTCACAATTTTCACACCTTTTGATGCTCCTAAAATTTTTGACAGCTTTTCATTTTCCTCGAAATTTTCACACGTTTTCATGCTCCTTGTATTTTTCACACCTTTTCATTTTCCTCGAATTTTTCACACCTTTTTAAGCTCCCTACATTTTTCACAACTTTTCATGCTCCTCACATTTTTCACACCTTTTCATGCTCCTCGCATTTTTCACAGCTTTTCATGCTCCTAGAATTTTTGACAGCTTTTCATTTTCCTCGAATTTTTGACCCCTTTTCATGCTCCTCGACATTTTCACACGTTTTCATGCTCCTTGCATTTTTCACACGTTTTCATGCTTCTCGCATTTTTCACACCTTTTAATGCTCCTCGCATTTTTCACACCTTTTCATGCTCCTTTCATTTTTCACACCTTTTCATGCTCCTCGCATTTTTCACACATTTTCATGCTCCTCGCATTTTTCACACCTTCTCATGTTCCTTGCATTTGTCACACCTTTTTATGCTCCCCACATTTTTCACACCTTTTCATGCTCCTAGTACTTTTCACACCTCTTCGGGCTTCTCGCAATTTTCACACCTTTTCGTGCTCCTCACATTTTTCACACCTTTTCATGCTTCTAGAATATCTGACAGCTTTTCACTGTCCTCGAAAATGTCGCACGTTTTCATGCTCCATGTATTTTTCACACGTTTTCATGTTCCTCGAATTTTTCACACCTTTTCATGCTCCTCGAATTTTTGACACCTTTTCATGCTCCTCAACATTTTCACACCTTTTCATGCTCCTCACATTTTTCACACCTTTTCATGCTCCTCGAATTTTTGACACCTTTTCATGCTCCTCGATATTTTCACACCTTTTTATGCTCCTCGTATTTTTCACACCTTTTCATGCTCCTCGTCTTTTTTTTTTTGCTCCTCGCATTTTTCACACCTTTTCATGCTCCTCGTATTTTTCACACTTTTTCATGTTCCTTGTCTTTTTTTTTTTTGCTCCTCGCATTTTTCACACCTTCTCATGTTCCTTGCATTTGTCACACATTTTTATGCTCCCCACATTTTTCACAGCTTTTCATGCTCCTAGTACTTTTCACACCTCTTCGGGCTTCTCGCAATTTTCACACCTTTTCATGCTCCTCGCATTTTTCACAACTTTTCATGCTCCTAGAATATTTGACAGCTTTTCATTGTCCTCGAAAATGTCACACGTTTTCATGCTCCATGTATTTTTCACACCTTTTCATGTTCCTCGAATTTTTTACACCTTTTCATGCTCCTCGAATTTTAGACACCTTTTCATGCTCCTCGACTTTTTCACACCTTTTCATGTTCTTCGCATTTTTCACACCTTTTCATGCTCCTCGAATTTTTGACACCTTTTCATGCTCCTCGACATTTTCACACCTTTTCATGCTCCTCGCATTTTTCACACATTTTCATGCTCTTTGAATTTTTCACACCTTTTCATGATCCTCGCATTTTTCACACCTTTTCATGCTCCTCGCATTTTTCACACGTTTTCATGCTCCTCACATTTTTCACACCTTTTCAGGCTCCTCGCAATTTTCACAACTTTTCATGCTCCTCGACATTTTCAAACCTTTTCATGCTTTTCGTATTTTTCACACCTTTTCATGTTCCTCGAATTTTTCACACCTTTTCATGCTCCTCGCATTTTTCACACCGTTTCAAGCTCCTCTCACTTTTCACACCTTTTCATGCTCCTCGCATTTTTCACACCTTTTCATGCTAATAAAATTTTTGACAGCTTTTCATTGTCCTCGAAATTTTCACACGTTTTTCATGCTCCTCGAAATTTTCACACGTTTTCATGCTCCTTGTATTTTTCACACCTTTTCATGTTCGTCCAATTTTTCACACCTTTTCATGCTCCTCGAATTTTTGACACCTTTTCATGCTCCTTGAAATTTTCACACCTCTTCATGTTCCTCGTATTTTTCACACCTTTTCATGCTCTTCGCATTTTTCACACCTTTTCATGCTCCTCGTATTTTTCACACCTTTTCATGCTCCTCCCATTTTTCACACCTTTTCATGCTCCTCGCATTTTTCACACCTTTTCATGCTCCTCACATATTTCACACCTTTTCATGCTCCTAGAATTTTTGACAGCTTTTCATTTTCCTTGAAATTTTCACACCTTTTCATGCTCCTCGAATTTTTGACACCTTTTCATGCTCCTTGAAATTTTCACACCTCTTCATGTTCCTCGTATTTTTCACACCTTTTCATGTTCCTCGAAATTTTCACACCTTTTCATGCTCCTCGCATTTTTCACACCTTTTCATGCTCTTCGCATTTTTCACACCTTTTCATGCTCCTCGTATTTTTCACACCTTTTCATGCTTCTCCCATTTTTCACAGCTTTTCATGCTCCTCGCATTTTTCACACCTTTTCATGCTCCTCACATATTTCACACCTTTTCATGCTCCTAGAATTTTTGACAGCTTTTCATTTTCCTCGAAATTTTCACACGTTTTCATGCTCCTCGTATTTTTCACACCTTTACATTTTCCTCGAATTTTTCACACCTTTTTATGCTCCCACATATTTCACAACTTTTCATGCTCCTCAGATTTTTCACACCTTTTCATGCTCCTCGCATTTTTCACACCTTTTCATGCTCCTAGAATTTTTGACAGCTTTTCATTTTCCTAGAAATTTTCACACGTTTTCATGCACCTCGCATTTTTCACACCATTTCATGCTCCTAGAATTTTTGACACCTTTTCATTTTCCTCGAATTTTTGACACCTTTTCATGCTCCTCGACATTTTCACACCTTTTCCTTCTCCTCACATTTTTCACACGTTTTCATGCTCCTTCTATTTTTCACATCTTTCATGTTCCTCGAATTTTTCACACCTTATCATGCTCCTTGTATTTTTCACACCTTTTCATGCTCCTCGACATTTTAACACCTTTTCATGCTCCTCGCATTTTTCACACCCTTTCATGCTCCTTGCATTTTTCACACCTTCTCATGCTCCTCTTATTTTTCACAGATTTTCATGCTCCTTGCATTTTTCACTCCTTTTCATGATCCTCGCATTTTTCACACCTTTTCATGCTCCTCGCATTTTTCACACCTTTTCATGCTCCTCGTCGTTTTTTTTTTTTTTTTGCTCCGCGCATTTTTCACACCTTTTCATGCTCCTTGCATTTTTCACACCTTCTCATGCTCCTCGTATTTTTCACACATTTTCATGCTCCTTGCATTTTTCACACGTTTTCATGCTCCTCGCATTTTTCACACTTTTTCATGCTCCTTGCATTTTTCACACCTTTTCATGCTCCTCGTCTTTCTTTTTTTTGCTCTTTGCATTTTTGACACCTTTTCATGCTCCTTGCATTTTTCACACATTTTCATGCTCCTCACGTTTTTTATTTTTGCTCCTCGCATTTTTCACACCTTTTCATGCTCCTCGCATTTTTCACACCTTTTCATGATCCTCGTCTTTTTTTTTTTTGCTCCTCGCATTTTTAATACCTTTTCATGCTCCTAGAATTTTTCACACCTTTTCGGGCTCGTCGCAATTTTCACACCTTTTCATGCTCCTCGCATTTTTCACACTTTTTCATGCTCCTAGAATATTTGACAGCTTTTCATTGTCCTCAAAATAGTCACACGTTTTCATGCTCCTCGCATTATTCACACATTTTCATGCTCCTCGCATTTTTCACACTTGTCATGTTCCTTGCATTTTAAACACCTTTTTATGCTCTCCACATTTTTCACACCTTTTCATGCTCCTTGCATTTTTCACACCTTTTCATGCTCCTAGAATGTTTGACAGCTTTTCATTGTCCTCAAAATTGTCACACGTTTTCATGCTCCTTGTATTTTTCACACCTTTTCATGTTCCTCGCAGTTTTCACACCTTTTCATGCTCCTCTCACTTTTCACACCTTTTCATGCTCCTCTCACTTTTCACACCTTTTTATGCTCCTCGCATTTTTTACACCTTTTCATGCTCCTCGCATTTTTCATACCTTTTCAGGCTCTTCATCTTTTTTTTTTTTTTGCTCCTCTCATTTTTCACACCTTTTCATGCTCCTCGCATTTTTCACACCTTTTCATGTTCCTCGGCTTTTTTTTTTTTGCTCCTTGCATTTTTCACACGTTTTAATGTTCCTTGTATTTTTCACACCTTTTTATGCTCCCCACATTTTTCAGACCTTTTCCTGCTGCTCGCATTTTTCACACCTTTTCATGCTCCTCACATTTTTCACACCTTTTCATGCTCCTCGCATTTTTCACACCTTTTCATGCTCCTAGAATTTTTGACAGCTTTTCATTTTCCTCGAAATTTTCACACGTTTTCCTGCTCCTTGTATTTTTCACACCTTTTCATGTTCCTCGAATTTTTCACACCATTTCATGATCCTCGCATTTTTTACACCTTTTCATGCTCCTCACATTTTTTACATCTTTTCATGCTCCTCACATTTTTCACACCTTTTCCTGCTTCTCACATTTTTCAAACCTTTTCAGGCTCCTCGCAATTTTCACACCTTTTCATGCTCCTCGACATTTTCACACCTTTTCATGCTCCTCGTGGTTTTCACACCTTTTTATGTTCCTCGAATTTTTCACACCTTTTCATGCTCCTCGCATTTTTCACACCTTTTCATGCTCCTCTCACTTTTCACACCTTTTCATGCTCCTCGCATTTTTCACACCTTTTCATGGTCCTCACATTTTTCACACCTTTTCATGCTCCTAAAATTTTGACAGCTTTTCATTTTCCTCAAAATTTTCACACGTTTTCATGCTCCTCGTATTTTTCACACCTTTTCTTTCTCCTCACATTTTTCACACCTTTTCATGCTCCTCGCATTTTTCACACCTTTTCATGCTCCTCGCATTTTTCACACCTTTTCATGCTCCTCGCATTTTTCACACCTTTTCATCCTCCTCACATTTTTCACACCTTTTGATGCTCCTAAAATTTTTGACAGCTTTTCATTTTCCTCGAAATTTTCACACGTTTTCATGCTCCTTGCATTTTTCACACGTTTTCATGCTTCTCGCATTTTTCACACCTTTTCATGCTCCTCGCATTTTTCACACCTTTTCATGCTCCTTTCATTTTTCACACCTTTTCATGCTCCTCGCATTTTTCACACATTTTCATGCTCCTCGCATTTTTCACACCTTTTCATGCTCCTCGTATTTTTCACACTTTTTCATGTTCCTTGTCTTTTTTTTTTTTGCTCCTCGCATTTTTCACACCTTCTCATGTTCCTTGCATTTGTCACACATTTTTATGCTCCCCACATTTTTCACAGCTTTTCATGCTCCTAGTACTTTTCACACCTCTTCGGGCTTCTCGCAATTTTCACACCTTTTCATGCTCCTCACAATTTTCACACCTTTTCATGCTTCTAGAATATCTGACAGCTTTTCACTGTCCTCGAAAATGTCACACGTTTTCATGTTCCATGTATTTTTAACACCTTTTCATGTTCCTCGAATTTTTCACAACTTTTCATGCTCCTCCAATTTTTGACACCTTTTCATGCTCCTCGATATTTTCACACCTTTTCATGCTCCTCGCATTTTTCACACCTTTTCATGCTCCTTGCATTTTTCACACCTTCTCATGCTCCTCGCTTTTATCACACATTTTCATGCTCCATGTATTTTTCACACCTTTTCATGCTCCTCGCATTTTTCACACCGTTTCATGCTCCTCACATTTTTCACACCTTTTCATGCTCCTCACATTTTTCACACCTTTTCATGCTCCTCGCATTTTTCACACCTTTTCATGCTCCTAGAATCTTTGACAGCTTTTCATTTTCCTAGAAATTTTCACACGTTTTCATGCACCTCGCATTTTTCACACCTTTACATTTTCCTCGAATTTTTCACACCTTTTCATGCTCCCCACATTTTTCACAACTTTTCATGCTCCTCACATTTTTCACACCTTTTCATGCTCCTCGCATTTTTCACACCTTTTAATGCTCCTAGAATTTTTGACAGCTTTTCATTTTCCTAGAAATTTTCACACGTTTTCATGCACCTCGCATTTTTCACACCATTTCATGCTCCTAGAATTTTTACAGCTTTTCATTTTCCTCGAATTTTTGACACCTTTTCATGCTCCTCGACATTTTCACACCTTTTCATTCTCCTCACATTTTTCACACGTTTTTATGCTCCTTGTATTTTTCACACCTTTTCATGTTCCTCGCATTTTTCACACCTTATCATGCTCCTTGCATTTTTCACACCTTTTCATGCTCCTCGACATTTTAACACCTTTTCATGCTCCTCGCATTTTTCACACCCTTTCATGCTCCTTGCATTTTTCACACCTTCTCATGCTCCTCGTATTTTTCACACATTTTCATGCTCCTTGCATTTTTCACTCCTTTTCATGATCCTCGCATTTTTCACACCTTTTCATACTCCTTGCATTTTGCACACCTTTTCATGCTCCTCGTCTTTTTTTTTTTTTGCTCTTCGCATTTTTGACACCTTTTCATGCTCCTCGCATTTTTCACACCTTTTCATGCTCCTCGTCGTTTTTTTTTTTGCTCCTCGCATTTTTCACACCTTTTCTAGCTCCTTGCATTTTTCACACCTTTTCATGCTCCTTGTCTTTTTTTTTTTTTGCTCTTTGCATTTTTGACACCTTTTCATGCTCCTCGCATTTTTCACACATTTTCATGCTCCTCATCGTTTTTTCTTTTTGCTCCTCGCATTTTTGACACCTTTTCATGCTCCTCGCATTTTTCAAACCTTTTCATGATCCTCGTCTTTATTTTTTTTGCTCCTCGCATTTTTCACACCTTTTCATGCTCCTAGAATGTTTCACACCTTTTCGGGCTCTTCGCAATTTTCACACCTTTTCATGCTCCTCGCATTTTTCACACTTTTTCATGCTCCTAGAATATTTGACAGCTTTTCATTGTCCTCAAAATAGTCACACGTTTTCATGCTCCTCGCATTATTCACACATTTTCATGCTCCTCGCATTTTTCACACTTGTCATGTTCCTTGCATTTTAAACACCTTTTTATGCTCTCCACATTTTTCACACCTTTTCATGCTCCTTGCATTTTTCACACCTTTTCATGCTCCTAGAATGTTTGACAGCTTTTCATTGTCCTCAAAATTGTCACACGTTTTCATGCTCCTTGTATTTTTCACACCTTTTCATGTTCCTCGCAGTTTTCACACCTTTTCATGCTCCTCTCACTTTTCACACCTTTTCATGCTCCTCTCACTTTTCACACCTTTTTATGCTCCTCGCATTTTTTACACCTTTTCATGCTCCTCGCATTTTTCATACCTTTTCAGGCTCTTCATCTTTTTTTTTTTTTTGCTCCTCTCATTTTTCACACCTTTTCATGCTCCTCGCATTTTTCACACCTTTTCATGTTCCTCGGCTTTTTTTTTTTTGCTCCTTGCATTTTTCACACGTTTTAATGTTCCTTGTATTTTTCACACCTTTTTATGCTCCCCACATTTTTCACACCTTTTCCTGCTGCTCGCATTTTTCACACCTTTTCATGCTCCTCACATTTTTCACACCTTTTCATGCTCCTCGCATTTTTCACACCTTTTCATGCTCCTAGAATTTTTGACAGCTTTTCATTTTCCTCGAAATTTTCACACGTTTTCCTGCTCCTTGTATTTTTCACACCTTTTCATGTTCCTCGAATTTTTCACACCATTTCATGATCCTCGCATTTTTTACACCTTTTCATGCTCCTCACATTTTTTACATCTTTTCATGCTCCTCACATTTTTCACACCTTTTCCTGCTTCTCACATTTTTCAAACCTTTTCAGGCTCCTCGCAATTTTCACACCTTTTCATGCTCCTCGACATTTTCACACCTTTTCATGCTCCTCGTGGTTTTCACACCTTTTTATGTTCCTCGAATTTTTCACACCTTTTCATGCTCCTCGCATTTTTCACACCTTTTCATGCTCCTCTCACTTTTCACACCTTTTCATGCTCCTCGCATTTTTCACACCTTTTCATGGTCCTCACATTTTTCACACCTTTTCATGCTCCTAAAATTTTGACAGCTTTTCATTTTCCTCAAAATTTTCACACGTTTTCATGCTCCTCGTATTTTTCACACCTTTTCTTTCTCCTCACATTTTTCACACCTTTTCATGCTCCTCGCATATTTCACACCTTTTCATGCTCCTCGCATTTTTCACACCTTTTCATGCTCCTCGCATTTTTCACACCTTTTCATCCTCCTCACATTTTTCACACCTTTTGATGCTCCTAAAATTTTTGACAGCTTTTCATTTTCCTCGAAATTTTCACACGTTTTCATGCTCCTTGCATTTTTCACACGTTTTCATGCTTCTCGCATTTTTCACACCTTTTAATGCTCCTCGCATTTTTCACACCTTTTCATGCTCCTTTCATTTTTCACACCTTTTCATGCTCCTCGCATTTTTCACACATTTTCATGCTCCTCGCATTTTTCACACCTTTTCATGCTCCTCGTATTTTTCACACTTTTTCATGTTCCTTGTCTTTTTTTTTTTTGCTCCTCGCATTTTTCACACCTTCTCATGTTCCTTGCATTTGTCACACATTTTTATGCTCCCCACATTTTTCACAGCTTTTCATGCTCCTAGTACTTTTCACACCTCTTCGGGCTTCTCGCAATTTTCACACCTTTTCATGCTCCTCACAATTTTCACACCTTTTCATGCTTCTAGAATATCTGACAGCTTTTCACTGTCCTCGAAAATGTCACACGTTTTCATGTTCCATGTATTTTTAACACCTTTTCATGTTCCTCGAATTTTTCACAACTTTTCATGCTCCTCCAATTTTTGACACCTTTTCATGCTCCTCGATATTTTCACACCTTTTCATGCTCCTCGCATTTTTCACACCTTTTCATGCTCCTTGCATTTTTCACACCTTCTCATGCTCCTCGCTTTTATCACACATTTTCATGCTCCATGTATTTTTCACACCTTTTCATGCTCCTCGCATTTTTCACACCGTTTCATGCTCCTCACATTTTTCACACCTTTTCATGCTCCTCACATTTTTCACACCTTTTCATGCTCCTCGCATTTTTCACACCTTTTCATGCTCCTAGAATCTTTGACAGCTTTTCATTTTCCTAGAAATTTTCACACGTTTTCATGCACCTCGCATTTTTCACACCTTTACATTTTCCTCGAATTTTTCACACCTTTTTATGCTCCCCACATTTTTCACAACTTTTCATGCTCCTCACATTTTTCACACCTTTTCATGCTCCTCGCATTTTTCACACCTTTTAATGCTCCTAGAATTTTTGACAGCTTTTCATTTTCCTAGAAATTTTCACACGTTTTCATGCACCTCGCATTTTTCACACCATTTCATGCTCCTAGAATTTTTACAGCTTTTCATTTTCCTCGAATTTTTGACACCTTTTCATGCTCCTCGACATTTTCACACCTTTTCATTCTCCTCACATTTTTCACACGTTTTTATGCTCCTTGTATTTTTCACACCTTTTCATGTTCCTCGAATTTTTCACACCTTATCATGCTCCTTGCATTTTTCACACCTTTTCATGCTCCTCGACATTTTAACACCTTTTCATGCTCCTCGCATTTTTCACACCCTTTCATGCTCCTTGCATTTTTCACACCTTCTCATGCTCCTCGTATTTTTCACACATTTTCATGCTCCTTGCATTTTTCACTCCTTTTCATGATCCTCGCATTTTTCACACCTTTTCATACTCCTTGCATTTTGCACACCTTTTCATGCTCCTCGTCTTTTTTTTTTTTTGCTCTTCGCATTTTTGACACCTTTTCATGCTCCTCGCATTTTTCACACCTTTTCATGCTCCTCGTCGTTTTTTTTTTGCTCCTCGCATTTTTCACACCTTTTCTAGCTCCTTGCATTTTTCACACCTTTTCATGCTCCTTGTCTTTTTTTTTTTTTGCTCTTTGCATTTTTGACACCTTTTCATGCTCCTCGCATTTTTCACACATTTTCATGCTCCTCATCGTTTTTTCTTTTTGCTCCTCGCATTTTTGACACCTTTTCATGCTCCTCGCATTTTTCAAACCTTTTCATGATCCTCGTCTTTATTTTTTTTGCTCCTCGCATTTTTCACACCTTTTCATGCTCCTAGAATGTTTCACACCTTTTCGGGCTCTTCGCAATTTTCACACCTTTTCATGCTCCTCGCATTTTTCACACCTTTTCATGCTCCTAGAATATTTGACAGCTTTTCATTGTCCTCAAAATAGTCACATGTTTTCATGCTCCTCGCATTATTCACACATTTTCATGCTCCTCGCATTTTTCACACTTGTCATGTTCCTTGCATTTTAAACACCTTTTTATGCTCCCCACATTTTTCACACCTTTTCATGCTCCTCGCATTTTTCTCACCTTTTCATGCTCCTAGAATGTTTGACAGCTTTTCATTGTCCTCAAAATTGTCACACGTTTTCATGCTCCTTGTATTTTTCACACCTTTTCATGTTCCTCGCATTTTTCACACCTTTTCATGCTCCTCTCACTTTTCACACCTTTTCATGCTCCTCTCACTTTTCACACCTTTTTATGCTCCTCGCATTTTTTACACCTTTTCATGCTCCTCGCATTTTTCATACATTTTCAGGCTCTTCATCTTTTTTTTTTTTTGCTCCTCTCATTTTTCACACCTTTTCATGCTCCTCGCATTTTTCACACCTTTTCATGTTCCTCGGCTTTTTTTTTTTTTTTGCTCCTTGCATTTTTCACACGTTTTAATGTTCCTTGTATTTTTCACACCTTTTTATGCTCCCCACATTTTTCACGCCTTTTTATGCTCCCCACATTTTTCACACCTTTTCATGCTCCTCGTCTTTTTTTTTTTTGCTCCTCGCATTTTTCACACCTTTTCATGCTCCTCGTATTTTTCACACTTTTTCATGCTGCTCGTCTTTTTTTTTTTGCTCCTCGCATTTTTCACACATTCTCATGTTCCTTGCATTTGTCACACCTTTTTATGCTCCCCACATTTTTCACACCTTTTCATGCTCCTAGTACTTTTCACACCTTTTCATGTTCCTCGAATTTTTCACACCTTTTCATGCTCCTCGACATTTTTACACCTTTTCATGCTCCTCGCATTTTTCACACCTTTTCATGGTCCTCGCATTTTTCACACCTTTTCATGCTCCTAAAATTTTGACAGCTTTTCATTTTCCTCGAAATTTTCACACGTTTTCATGCTCCTCGTATTTTTCACAACTTTTCATGGTCCTCGTATTTTTCATACCTTTTCATTCTCCTCACATTTTTCACACCTTTTCATGCTCCTCGCATATTTCACACCTTTTCATGCTCCTCGCATTTTTCACACCTTTTCATCCTCCTCACATTTTTCACACCTTTTGATGCTCCTAGAATTTTTGACAGCTTTTCATTTTCCTCGAAATTTTCACACGTTTTTATGCTCCTTGTATTTTTCACACCTTTTCATTTTCCTCGAATTTTTGACACCTTTTCATGCTCCTCGACATTTTCACACGTTTTCATGCTCCTTGCATTTTTCACAGGTTTTCATGCTTCTCGCATTTTTCACACCTTTTAATGCTCCTCGCATTTTTCACACCTTTTCATGCTCCTTTCATTTTTCACACCTTTTCATGCTCCTCGCATTTTTCACACATTTTCATGCTCCTCGCATTTTTCACACCTTTTCATGCTCCTCACATTTTTCACACCTTTTCATGCTCCTCGCATTTTTCACACCTTTTCATGCTCCTAGAATTTTTGACAGCTATTCATTTTCCTAGAAATTTTCACACGTATTCATGCAACTCGCATTTTTCACACCAATTCATGCTCCTAGAATTTTTGACAGCTTTTCATTTTCCTCGAATTTTTGACACCTTTTCATGCTCCTCGACATTTTCACACCTTTTCATTCTCCTCACATTTTTCACACGTTTTCATGCTCCTTGTATTTTTCACACCTTTTCATGTTCCTCGAATTTTTCACACCTTTTCATGCTCCTCGAATTTTTGACACCTTTTCATGCTCCTCGACATTTTAACACCTTTTCATGCTCCTCGCATTTTTCACACCTTTTCATGCTCCTTGCATTTTTCACACCTTCTCATGCTCCTCTTATTTTTCACACATTTTCATGCTCCTTGCATTTTTCACACCTTTTCATGCACCTCGTCTTTTTTTTTTTTTGCTCTTCGCATTTTTGACACCTTTTAATGCTCCTCGCATTTTTCACACCTTTTCATGATCCTCGTCGTTTCTTTTTTTTTGCTTTCGCATTTTTGACACCTTTTCATGCTTCTCGCATTTTTCACACCATTTAATGCTCCTCGCATTTTTCACACCTTTTCATGCTCCTTTCATTTTTCACACCTTTTCATGCTCCTCGCATTTTTTACACATTTTCATGCTCCTCCCATTTTTCACACCTTCTCATGTTGCTTGCATTTGTCACACCTTTTTATGCTCCCCACATTTTTCACACCTTTTCATGCTCCTAGTACTTTTCACACCTCTTCGGGCTTCTCGCAATTTTCACACCTTTTCAAGCTCCTCACATTTTTCACACCTTTTCATGCTTCTAGAATATCTGACAGCTTTTCACTGTCCTCGAAAATGTCACACGTTTTCATGCTCCATGTATTTTTCACACCTTTTCATGTTCCTCGAATTTTTCACACCTTTTCATGCTCCTCCAATTTTTGACACCTTTTCATGCTCCTCAACATTTTCACACCTTTTCATGCTCCTCGCATTTTTCACACCTTTTCATGCTCCTCGAATATTTGACACCTTTTCATGCTCCTCGATATTTTCACACCATTTCATGCTCCTCGCATTTTTCACACCTTTTCATGCTCCTTGCATTTTTCACACCTTCTCATGCTCCTCGCTTTTATCACACATTTTCATGCTCCATGTATTTTTCACACCTTTTCATGCTCCTCGCATTTTTCACACCGTTTCATGCTCCTCACATTTTTCACACCTTTTCATGCTCCTCACATTTTTCACATCTTTTCATGCTTCTCGCATTTTTCACACCTTTTCATGCTCCTAGAATCTTTGACAGCTTTTCATTTTCCTCGAAATTTTCCCACGATTTCATGCTCCTCGTTTTTTTCACACCTTTACATTTTCCTCGAATTTTTCACACCTTTTTATGCTCCCCACATTTTTCACAACTTTTCATGCTCCTCACATTTTTCACACCTTTTCATGCTCCTCGAATTTTTGACACCTTTTAATGCTCCTAGAATTTTTGACAGCTTTTCATTTTCCTAGAAATTTTCACACGTTTTCATGCACCTCGCATTTTTCACACCATTTCATGCTCCTAGAATTTTTACAGCTTTTCATTTTCCTCGAATTTTTGACACCTTTTCATGCTCCTCGACATTTTCACACCTTTTCATTCTCCTCACATTTTTCACACGTTTTCATGCTCCTTGTATTTTTCACACCTTTTCATGTTCCTCGAATTTTTCACACCTTTTCATGCTCCTTGCATTTTTCACACCTTTTCATGCTCCTCGATATTTTAACACCTTTTCATGCTCCTCGCATTTTTCACACCCTTTCATGCTCCTTGCATTTTTCACACCTTCTCATGCTCCTCGTATTTTTCACACATTTTCATGCTCCTTGCATTTTTCACTCCTTTTCATGATCCTCGCATTTTTCACACCTTTTCATACTCCTTGCACTTTGCACACCTTTTCATGCTCCTCGTCGTTTTTTTTTTTTTGCTCTTCGCATTTTTGACACCTTTTCATGCTCCTCGCATTTTTCACACCTTTTCATGCTCCTCGTCGTTTTTTTTTTTTGCTCCTCGCATTTTTCACACCTTTTCTAGCTCCTTGCATTTTTCACACCTTTTCATGATCCTCGCATTTTTCACACCTTTTCATGCTCCTTGCATTTTTCACACCTTTTCATGCTTCTCGTCTTTTTTTTTTTTTTGCTCTTTGCATTTTTGACACCTTTTCATGCTCCTCGCATTTTTCACACATTTTCATGCTCCTCATCGTTTTTTCTTTTTGCTCCTCGCATTTTTGACACCTTTTCATGCTCCTCGCATTTTTCACACCTTTTCATGATCCTCGTCTTTTTTTTTTTGCTCCTCGCATTTTTCACACCTTTTCATGCTCCTAGAATTTTTCACACCTTTTCGGGCTCTTCGCAATTTTCACACCTTTTCATGCTCCTCGCATTTTTCACACCTTTTCATGCTCCTAGAATATTTGACAGCTTTTCATTGTCCTCAAAATAGTCACACGTTTTCATGCTCCTCGCATTATTCACACATTTTCATGCTCCTCGCATTTTTCACACTTGTCATGTTCCTTGCATTTTATACACCTTTTTATGCTCCCCACATTTTTCACACCTTTTCATGCTCCTCGCATTTTTCACACCTTTTCATGCTCCTAGAATGTATGACAGATTTTCATTGTCCTCAAAATTGTCACACGTTTTCATGCTCCTTGTATTTTTCACACCTTTTCATGTTCCTCGCAGTTTTCACACCTTTTCATGCTCCTCTCACTTTTCACACCTTTTCATGCTCCTCTCACTTTTCACACCTTTTTATGCTCCTCGCATTTTTTACACCTTTTCATGCTCCTCGCATTTTTCATACATTTTCAGGCTCTTCATCTTTTTTTTTTTTTTTGCTCCTCTCATTTTTCACACCTTTTCATGCTCCTCGCATTTTTCACACCTTTTCATGTTCCTCGGCTTTTTTTTTTTTGCTCCTTGCATTTTTCACACGTTTTAATGTTCCTTGTATTTTTCACACCTTTTTAAGCTCCCCACATTTTTCACGCCTTTTCCTGCTCCTCGCATTTTTCACACCTTTTCATGCTCCTCACATTTTTCACACCTTTTCATGCTCCTCGCATTTTTCACACCTTTTCAGGCTCCTCGCAATTTTCAAACTTTTTAAGTTCCTCGAATTTTTCACACCTTTTCATGCTCCTAGAATTTTTGACAGCTTTTCATTTTCCTCGAAATTTTCACACGTTTTCCTGCTCCTTGTATTTTTCACACCTTTTCATGTTCCTCGAATTTTTCACACCATTTCATGATCCTCGCATTTTTTACACCTTTTCATGCTCCTCAAATTTTTTCCATCTTTTCATGCTCCTCGCATTTTTCACACCTTTTCCTGCTCCTCACATTTTTCTAACCTTTTCAGGCTCCTCGCAATTTTCACACCTTTTCATGCTCCTCGACATTTTCACACCTTTTCATGCTCCTCGTGTTTTTCACACCTTTTCATGTTCCTCGAATTTTTCACACCTTTTCATGCTCCTCGCATTTTTCACACCTTTTCATGGTCCTCGCATTTTTCACACCTTTTCATGCTCCTAAAATTTTGACAGCTTTTCATTTTCCTCGAAATTTTCACACGTTTTTATGCTCCTTGCATTTTTCACACCTTTTTAAGCTCCCTACATTTTTCACAACTTTTCATGCTCCTCACATTTTTCACACCTTTTCATGCTCCTCGCATTTTTCACACCTTTTCATGCTCCTAGAATTTTTGACAGCTTTTCATTTTCCTCGAATTTTTGACACCTTTTCATGCTCCTCGACATTTTCACACGTTTTCATGCTCCTTGCATTTTTCACACGTTTTCATGCTTCTCGCATTTTTCACACCTTTTAATGCTCCTCGCATTTTTCACACCTTTTCATGCTCCTTTCATTTTTCACACCTTTTCATGCTCCTCGCATTTTTCACACCTTCTCATGCTCCTCGCATTTTTCACACTTGTCATGTTCCTTGCATTTTTCACACCTTTTTATGCTCCCCACATTTTTCACACCTTTTCATGCTCCTCGCATTTTTCACACTTGTCATGCTCCTTGCATTTTTCACACCTTTTTATGCTCCCCACATTTTTCACACCTTTTCATGCTCCTCGTCTTTTTTTTTTTGCTCCTCGCATTTTCACACCTTTTTATATTCCCTGCATTTTTCACAACTTTTTATGTTCCCCACATTTTTCACACATTTTCATGCTCCTTTCATTTTCCACATCTTTTCATGTTCCTCGTCTTTTTTTTTTTTTCGCTCTTCGCATTTTTCACACCTTTTCATGCCCCTCGCATTTTCCACACATTTTCATGCTCCTTGTCTTTTTTTTTTTTTGCTCTTCGCATTTCTCACACGTTTTCATGCTCCTCGCATTTTTCACACCTTTTCATGCTCCTCGCAATTTTCACACCTTTTCATGCTCCTCCTCTATTTTTTTTTTGCTCCTCGCATTTTTCCAAGCTTTTCATGTTCCTTGCATTTTTCACACCTGTTTATGCTCCTCGTATTTTTCACACCTTTTCATGCTCCTCATCTTTTTTTTTTTGCTCCTCGCATTTTTCACACCTTTTCATGCTCCTCGTATTTTTCACACTTTTTCATGCTGCTCGTCTTTTTTTTTTTTGCTCCTCGCATTTTTCACACCTTCTCATGTTCCTTGCATTTGTCACACCTTTTTATGCTCCCCACATTTTTCACACCTTTTCATGCTCCTAGTACTTTTCACACCTCTTCGGGCTTCTCGCAATTTTCACACCTTTTCATGTTCCTCGAATTTTTCACACCTTTTCATGCTCCTCGCATTTTTCACACCTTTTCAAGCTCCTCTCACTTTTCACACCTATTCATGCTTCTCGCATTTTTCACACCTTTTCATGCTAATAAAATTTTTGACAGCTTTTCATTGTCCTCGAAATTTTCACACGTTTTCATGCTCCTCGAAATTTTCACACGTTTTCATGCTGCTTGTATTTTTCACACGTTTTCATGTTCCTCCAATTTTTCACACCTTTTCATGCTCCTCGAATTTTTGACACCTTTTCATGCTCCTAGAAATTTTCACACCTCTTCATGTTCCTCGTATTTTTCACACCTTTTCATGTTCCTCGAAATTTTCACACCTTTTCATGCTCTTCGCATTTTTCACACCTTTTCATGCTCCTCGTATTTTTCACACCTTTTCATACTCCTCCCATTTTTCACACTTTTTCATGCTCCTCGCATTTTTCACACCTTTTCATGCTCCTCGCATATTTCACACCTTTTCATGCTCCTAGAATTTTTGACAGCTATTCATTTTCCTCGAAATTTTCCCACGATTTCATGCTCCTCGTTTTTTTCACACCTTTACATTTTCCTCGAATTTTTCACACCTTTTTATGCTCCCCACATTTTTCACAACTTTTCATGCTCCTCACATTTTTCACACCTTTTCATGCTCCTCGCATTTTTCACACCTTTTCATGCTCCTAGAATTTTTGACAGCTTTTCATTTTCCTAGAAATTTTCACACGTATTCATGCAACTCGCATTTTTCACACCAATTCATGCTTCTAGAATTTTTGACAGCTTTTCATTTTCCTCGAATTTTTGACACCTTTTCATGCTCCTTGCATTTTTCACACCTTCTCATGCTCCTCTTATTTTTCACACATTTTCATGCTCCTTGCATTTTTCACACCTTCTCATGCACCTCGTCTTTTTTTTTTTTGCTCTTCGCATTTTTGACACCTTTTAATGCTCCTCGCATTTTTCACACCTTTTCATGATCCTCGTCGTTTTTTTTTTTTGCCCTTCGCATTTTTGACACCTTTTCATGCTCCTCGCATTTTTGACACCTTTTCATGCTCCTAGAATTTTTCACACCTTTTCGGGCTCGTCGCAATTTTCACACCTTTTCATGCTCCTCGCATTTTTCACACCTTTTCATGCTCCTAGAATGTTTGACAGCTTTTCATTGTTCTCAAAATTGTCACACGTTTTCATGCTCCTTGTATTTTTCACACCTTTTCATGCTCCTCTCACTTTTCACACCTTTTTATGCTCCTCGCATTTTTTACACCTTTTCATTCTCCTCGCATTTTTCACACCTTTTCAGGCTCCTCATCTTTTTTTTTTTTTTTGCTCCTCTCATTTTTCACACCTTTTCATGCTCCTCGCATTTTTCACACCTTTTCATGTTCCTCGGCTTTTTTTTTTTTTGCTCCTTGCATTTTCCACACGTTATAATGTTCCTTGTATTTTTCACACCTTTTTATGCTCCCCACATTTTTCACACCTTTTCATGCTCCTCGCATTTTTCACACCTTTTCATGCTCCTCGCATTTTTCACACCTTTTCATGCTCCTCGCATTTTTCACACCTTTTCAGGCTCCTCGCAATTTTCAAACTTTTTATGTTCCTCCAATTTTTCACACCTTTTCATGCACCTAGAATTTTTGACAGCTTTTCATTTTCCTCGAAATTTTCAAACGTTTTCCTGCTCCTTGTATTTTTCACACCTTTTCATGTTCCTCGAATTTTTCACACCATTTCATGATCCTCACATTTTTTACACCTTTTCATGCTCCTCGCATTTTTCACACCTTTTCCTGCTTCTCACATTTTTCAAACCTCTTCAGGCTCCTCGCAATTTTCACACCTTTTCATGCTCCTCGACATTTTCACACCTTTTCATGCTCCTCGTGTTTTTCACACCTTTTCATGTTCCTCGAATTTTTCACACCTTTTCATGCTCCTCGCATTTTTCACACCTTTTCATGCTCCTCTCACTTTTCACACCTTTTCATGCTCCTCGCATATTTCACACCTTTTCATGTTCCTCGAATTTTTCACACCTTTTCATTCCCCTCGAAATTTTCACAACTTTTCATGCTCCTCGTATTTTTCACACCTTTTCATGCTCCTCGTCTTTTTTTTTTTTGCTCCTCGCATTTTTCACACCTTTTCATGCTCCTCGTATTTTTCACACTTTTTCATGCTGCTCGTCTTTTTTTTTTTGCTCCTCGCATTTTTCACACCTTCTCATGTTCCTTGCATTTGTCACACCTTTTTATGCTCCCCACATTTTTCACACCTTTTCATGCTCCTAGTACTTTTCACACCTTTTCATGTTCCTCGAATTTTTCACACCTTTTCATGCTCCTCGACATTTTTACACCTTTTCATGCTCCTCGCATTTTTCACACCTTTTCATGGTCCTCGCATTTTTCACACCTTTTCATGCTCCTAAAATTTTGACAGCTTTTCATTTTCCTCGAAATTTTCACACGTTTTCATGCTCCTCGTATTTTTCACACCTTTTCATGTTCCTCGAATTTTTCACACCTTTTCATTCCCCTCGAAATTTTCACAACTTTTCATGGTCCTCGTATTTTTCATACCTTTTCATTCTCCTCACATTTTTCACACCTTTTCATGCTCCTCGCATATTTCACACCTTTTCATGCTCCTCGCATTTTTCACACCTTTTCATCCTCCTCACATTTTTCACACCTTTTGATGCTCCTAGAATTTTTGACAGCTTTTCATTTTCCTCGAAATTTTCACACGTTTTTATGCTCCTTGTATTTTTCACACCTTTTCATTTTCTTCGAATTTTTGACACCTTTTCATGCTCCTCGACATTTTCACACGTTTTCATGCTCCTTGCATTTTTCACAGGTTTTCATGCTTCTCGCATTTTTCACACCTTTTAATGCTCCTCGCATTTTTCACACCTTTTCATGCTCCTTTCATTTTTCACACCTTTTCATGCTCCTCGCATTTTTCACACATTTTCATGCTCCTCGCATTTTTCACACCTTTTCATGCTCCTCACATTTTTCACACCTTTTCATGCTCCTCGCATTTTTCACACCTTTTCATGCTCCTAGAATTTTTGACAGCTATTCATTTTCCTAGAAATTTTCACACGTATTCATGCACCTCGCATTTTTCACACCAATTCATGCTCCTAGAATTTTTGACAGCTTTTCATTTTCCTCGAATTTTTGACACCTTTTCATGCTCCTCGACATTTTCACACCTTTTCATTCTCCTCACATTTTTCACACGTTTTCATGCTCCTTGTATTTTTCACACCTTTTCATGTTCCTCGAATTTTTCACACCTTATCATGCTCCTCGAATTTTTGACACCTTTTCATGCTCCTCGACATTTTCACACCTTTTCATGCTCCTCGCATTTTTCACACCTTTTCATGCTCCTTGCATTTTTCACACCTTCTCATGCTCCTCTTATTTTTCACACATTTTCATGCTCCTTGCATTTTTCACACCTTTTCATGCACCTCGTCTTTTTTTTTTTTGCTCTTCGCATTTTTGACACCTTTTAATGCTCCTCGCATTTTTCACACCTTTTCATGATCCTCGTCGTTTTTTTTTTTTTTTGCTTTCGCATTTTTGACACCTTTTCATGCTTCTCGCATTTTTCACACCTTTTAATGCTCCTCGCATTTTTCACACCTTTTCATGCTCCTTTCATTTTTCACACCTTTTCATGCTCCTCGCATTTTTCACACATTTTCATGCTCCTCGCATTTTTCACACCTTCTCATGTTCCTTGCATTTGTCACACCTTTTTAAGCTCCCCACATTTTTCACACCTTTTCATGCTCCTAGTACTTTTCACACCTCTTCGGGCTTCTCGCAATTTTCACACCTTTTCATGCTCCTCACATTTTTCACACCTTTTCATGCTTCTAGAATATCTGACAGCTTTTCACTGTCCTCGAAAATGTCACACGTTTTCATGCTCCATGTATTTTTCACACCTTTTCATGTTCCTCGAATTTTTCACACCTTTTCATGCTCCTCCAATTTTTGACACCTTTTCATGCTCCTCAACATTTTCACACCTTTTCATGCTCCTCGCATTTTTCACACCTTTTCATGCTCCAAGAATATTTGACACCTTTTCATGCTCCTCGATATTTTCACAACATTTCATGCTCCTCGCATTTTTCACACCTTTTCATGCTCCTTGCATTTTTCACACCTTCTCATGCTCCTCGCTTTTATCACACATTTTCATGCTCCATGTATTTTTCACAACTTTTCATGCTCCTCGCATTTTTTACACCGTTTCATGCTCCTCACATTTTTCACACCTTTTCATGCTCCTCACATTTTTCACATCTTTTCATGCTCCTCGCATTTTTCACACCTTTTCATGCTCCTAGAATCTTTGACAGCTTTTCATTTTCCTCGAAATTTTCCCACGATTTCATGCTCCTCGTTTTTTTCACACCTTTACATTTTCCTCGAATTTTTCACACCTTTTTATGCTCCCCACATTTTTCACAACTTTTCATGCTCCTCACATTTTTCACACCTTTTCATGCTCCTCGAATTTTTGACACCTTTTAATGCTCCTAGAATTTTTGACAGCTTTTCATTTTCCTAGAAATTTTCACACGTTTTCATGCACCTCGCATTTTTCACACCATTTCATGCTCCTAGAATTTTTACAGCATTTCATTTTCCTCGAATTTTTGACACCTTTTCATGCTCCTCGACATTTTCACACCTTTTCATTCTCCTCACATTTTTCACACGTTTTCATGCTCCTTGTATTTTTCACACCTTTTCATTTCCTCGAATTTTTCACACCTTATCATGCTCCTTGCATTTTTCACACCTTTTCATGCTCCTCGATATTTTAACACCTTTTCATGCTCCTCGCATTTTTCACACCCTTTCATGCTCCTTGCATTTTTCACACCTTCTCATGCTCCTCGTATTTTTCACACATTTTCATGCTCCTTGCATTTTTCACTCCTTTTCATGATCCTCGCATTTTTCACACCTTTTCATACTCCTTGCACTTTGCACACCTTTTCATGCTCCTCGTCGTTTTTTTTTTTTTGCTCTTCGCATTTTTCACACCTTTTCATGCTCCTCGCATTTTTCACACCTTTTCATGCTCCTCGTCGTTTTTTTTTTGCTCCTCGCATTTTTCACACCTTTTCTAGCTCCTTGCATTTTTCACACCTTTTCATGATCCTCGCATTTTTCACACCTTTTCATGCTCCTTGCATTTTTCACACCTTTTCATGCTCCTCGTCTTTTTTTTTTTTGCTCTTTGCATTTTTGACACCTTTTCATGCTCCTCGCATTTTTCACACATTTTCATGCTCCTCATCGTTTTTTCTTTTTGCTCCTCGCATTTTTGACACCTTTTCATGCTCCTCGCATTTTTCAAACCTTTTCATGATCCTCGTCTTTTTTTTTTTGCTCCTCGCATTTTTCACACCTTTTCATGCTCCTAGAATTTTTCACACCTTTTCGGGTTCTTCGCAATTTTCACACCTTTTCATGCTCCTCGCATTTTTCACACCTTTTCATGCTCCTAGAATATTTGACAGCTTTTCATTGTCCTCAAAATAGTCACACGTTTTCATGCTCCTCGCATTATTCACACATTTTCATGCTCCTCGCATTTTTCACACTTGTCATGTTCCTTGCATTTTAAACACCTTTTTATGCTCCCCACATTTTTCACACCTTTTCATGCTCCTCGCATTTTTCTCACCTTTTCATGCTCCTAGAATGTTTGACAGCTTTTCATTGTCCTCAAAATTGTCACACGTTTTCATGCTCCTTGTATTTTTCACACCTTTTCATGTTCCTCGCATTTTTCACACCTTTTCATGCTCCTCTCACTTTTCACACCTTTTCATGCTCCTCTCACTTTTCACACCTTTTTATGCTCCTCGCATTTTTTACACCTTTTCATGCTCCTCGCATTTTTCATACATTTTCAGGCTCTTCATTTTTTTTTTTTTTGCTCCTCTCATTTTTCACACCTTTTCATGCTCCTCGCATTTTTCACACCTTTTCATGTTCCTCGGCTTTTTTTTTTTTTGCTCCTTGCATTTTTCACACGTTTTAATGTTCCTTGTATTTTTCACACCTTTTTAAGCTCCCCACATTTTTCACGCCTTTTCCTGCTCCTCGCATTTTTCACACCTTTTCATGCTCCTCACATTTTTCACACCTTTTCATGCTCCTCGCATTTTTCACACCTTTTCAGGCTCCTCGCAATTTTCAAACTTTTTAAGTTCCTCGAATTTTTCACACCTTTTCATGCTCCTAGAATTTTTGACAGCTTTTCATTTTCCTCGAAATTTTCACACGTTTTCCTGCTCCTTGTATTTTTCACACCTTTTCATGTTCCTCGAATTTTTCACACCATTTCATGATCCTCGCATTTTTTACACCTTTTCATGCTCCTCACATTTTTTACATTTTTTCATGCTCCTCGCATTTTTCACACCTTTTCCTGCTCCTCACATTTTTCTAACCTTTTCACGCTCCTCGCAATTTTCACACCTTTTCATGCTCCTCGACATTTTCACACCTTTTCATGCTCCTCGTGTTTTTCACACCTTTTCATGTTCCTCAAATTTTTCACACCTTTTCATTCTCCTCGCATTTTTCACACCTTTTCATGGTCCTCGCATTTTTCACACCTTTTCATGCTCCTAAAATTTTGACAGCTTTTCATTTTCCTCGAAATTTTCACACGTTTTCATGCTCCTCGTATTTTTCACACCTTTTCATGTTCCTCGAATTTTTCACACCTTTTCATTCCCCTCGAAATTTTCACAACTTTTCATGGTCCTCGTATTTTTCATACCTTTTCATTCTCCTCACATTTTTCACACCTTTTCATGCTCCTCGCATATTTCACACCTTTTCATGCTCCTCGCATTTTTCACACCTTTTCATCCTCCTCACATTTTTCACACCTTTTGATGCTCCTAGAATTTTTGACAGCTTTTCATTTTCCTCGAAATTTTCACACGTTTTTATGCTCCTTGTATTTTTCACACCTTTTCATTTTCCTCGAATTTTTCACACCTTTTTAAGCTCCCTACATTTTTCACAACTTTTCATGCTCCTCACATTTTTCACACCTTTTCATGCTCCTCGCATTTTTCACACCTTTTCATGCTCCTAGAATTTTTGACAGCTTTTCATTTTCCTCGAATTTTTGACACCTTTTCATGCTCCTCGACATTTTCACACGTTTTCATGCTCCTTGCATTTTTCACACGTTTTCATGCTTCTCGCATTTTTCACACCTTTTAATGCTCCTCGCATTTTTCACACCTTTTCATGCTCCTTTCATTTTTCACACCTTTTCATGCTCCTCGCATTTTCACACCTTCTCATGCTCCTCGCATTTTTCACACTTGTCATGTTCCTTGCATTTTTCACACCTTTTTATGCTCCCCACATTTTTCACACCTTTTCATGCTCCTCGCATTTTTCACACTTGTCATGTTCCTTGCATTTTTCACACCTTTTTATGCTCCCCACATTTTTCACACCTTTTCATGCTCCTCGTCTTTTTTTTTTTGCTCCTCGCATTTTCACACCTTTTTATATTCCCTGCATTTTTCACAACTTTTTATGTTCCCCACATTTTCATGCTCCTTTCATTTTCCACATCTTTTCATGCTCCTCGTCTTTTTTTTTTTTTTTCGCTCTTCGCATTTTTCACACCTTTTCATGCCCCTCGCATTTTCCACACATTTTCATGCTCCTTGTCTTTTTTTTTTTTTGCTCTTCGCATTTCTCTCACCTTTTCATGCTCCTCGCATTTTTCACACCTTTTCATGCTCCTCGCAATTTTCACACCTTTTCATGCTCCTCCTCTATTTTTTTTTTGCTCCTCGCATTTTTCCAAGCTTTTCATGTTCCTTGCATTTTTCACACCTGTTTATGCTCCTCGTATTTTTCACACCTTTTCATGCTCCTCATCTTTTTTTTTTTGCTCCTCGCATTTTTCACACCTTTTCATGCTCCTCGTATTTTTCACACTTTTTCATGCTGCTCGTCTTTTTTTTTTTTGCTCCTCGCATTTTTCACACCTTCTCATGTTCCTTGCATTTGTCACACCTTTTTAGGCTCCCCACATTTTTCACACCTTTTCATGCTCCTAGTACTTTTCACACCTCTTCGGGCTTCTCGCAATTTTCACACCTTTTCATGTTCCTCGAATTTTTCACACCTTTTCATGCTCCTCGCATTTTTCACACCTTTTCAAGCTCCTCTCACTTTTCACACCTATTCATACTCCTCGCATTTTTCACACCTTTTCATGCTAATAAAATTTTTGACAGCTTTTCATTGTCCTCGAAATTTTCACACGTTTTCATGCTCCTCGAAATTTTCACACGTTTTCATGCTGCTTGTATTTTTCACACCTTTTCATGTTCCTCCAATTTTTCACACCTTTTCATGCTCCTCGAATTTTTGACACCTTTTCATGCTCCTAGAAATTTTCACACCTCTTCATGTTCTTCGTATTTTTCACACCTTTTCATGTTCCTCGAAATTTTCACACCTTTTCATGCTCTTCGCATTTTTCACACCTTTTCATGCTCCTCGTATTTTTCACACCTTTTCATACTCCTCCCATTTTTCACACCTTTTCATGCTCCTCGCATTTTTCACACCTTTTCATGCTCCTCGCATATTTCACACCTTTTCATGCTCCTAGAATTTTTGACAGCTTTTCGTTTTCCTCGAAATTTTCCCACGATTTCATGCTCCTCGTTTTTTTCACACCTTTACATTTTCCTCGAATTTTTCACACCTTTTTATGCTCCCCACATTTTTCACAACTTTTCATGCTCCTCACATTTTTCACACCTTTTCATGCTCCTCGCATTTTTCACACATTTTCATGCTCCTTTCATTTTCCACATCTTTTCATGCTCCTCGTCTTTTTTTTTTTTTTCGCTCTTCGCATTTTTCACACCTTTTCATGCCCCTCGCATTTTCCACACATTTTCATGCTCCTTGTCTTTTTTTTTTTTTGCTCTTCGCATTTCTCACACCTTTTCAGGCTCCTCGCATTTTTCACACCTTTCATGCTCCTCGCAATTTTCACACCTTTTCATGCTCCTCCTCTATTTTTTTTTTGCTCCTCGCATTTTTCCAAGCTTTTCATGTTCCTTGCATTTTTCACACCTGTTTATGCTCCTCGTATTTTTCACACCTTTTCATGCTCCTCATCTTTTTTTTTTTGCTCCTTGCATTTTTCACACCTTTTCATGCTCCTCGTATTTTTCACACTTTTTCATGCTGCTCGTCTTTTTTTTTTTTGCTCCTCGCATTTTTCACACCTTCTCATGTTCCTTGCATTTGTCACACCTTTTTATGCTCCCCACATTTTTCACACCTTTTCATGCTCCTAGTACGTTTCACACCTCTTCGGGCTTCTCGCAATTTTCACACCTTTTCATGTTCCTCGAATTTTTCACACCTTTTCATGCTCCTCCCATTTTTCACACCTTTTCAAGCTCCTCTCACTTTTCACACCTATTCATGCTCCTCGCATTTTTCACACCTTTTCATGCTAATAAAATTTTTGACAGCTTTTCATCGTCCTCGAAATTTTCACACGTTTTCATGCTCCTCGAAATTTTCACACGTTTTCATGCTGCTTGTATTTTTCACACCTTTTCATGTTCCTCGAATTTTTCACACCATTTTATGATCCTCGCATTTTTACACCTTTTCATGCTCCTCACATTTTTTACATCTTTTCATGCTCCTCGCATTTTTCACACCTTTTCCTGCTCCTCACATTTTTCTAACCTTTTCAGGCTCCTCGCAATTTTCACACCTTTTCATGCTCCTCAACATTTTCACACCTTTTCATGCTCCTCGCATTTTTCACACCTTTTCATGCTCCTCGCATTTTTCACACCTTTTCATCCTCCTCGATATTTTCACACCTTTTCATGCTCCTCGCATTTTTCACACCTTTTCATGCTCCTTGCATTTTTCACACCTTCTCATGCTCCTCGCTTTTATCACACATTTTCATGCTCCATGTATTTTTCACACCTTTTCATGCTCCTCGCATTTTTCACACCGTTTCATGCTCCTCACATTTTTCACACCATTTCATGCTCCTCGCATTTTTCACACCTTTTCATGCTCCTAGAATTTTTGACAGCTTTTCATTTTCCTAGAAATTTTCACACGTTTTCATGCACCTCGCATTTTTCACACCATTTCATGCTCCTAGAATTTTTGACAGCTTTTCATTTTCCTCGAATTTTTGACACCTTTTCATGCTCCTCGACATTTTCACACCTTTTCATTCTCCTCACATTTTTCACACGTTTTCATGCTCCTTCTATTTTTCACACCTTTTCATGTTCCTCGAATTTTTCACACCTTATCATGCTCCTTGTATTTTTCACACCTTTTCATGCTCCTCGACATTTTAACACCTTTTCATGCTCCTCGCATTTTTCACACCCTTTCATGCTCCTTGCATTTTTCACACCTTCTCATGCTCCTCGTATTTTTCACAGATTTTCATGCTTCTTGCATTTTTCACTCCTTTCCATGATCCTCGCATTTTTCACACCTTTTCATGCTCCTCGCATTTTTCACACCTTTTCATGCTCCTCGTCGTTTTTTTTTTTTTGCTCCGCGCATTTTTCACACCTTTTCATGCTCCTTGCATTTTTCACACCTTCTCATGCTCCTCGTATTTTTCACACATTTTCATGCTCCTTGCATTTTTCACACGTTTTCATGCTCCTCGCATTTTTCACACCTTTTCATGCTCCTTGCATTTTTCACACCTTTTCATGCTCCTCGTCTTTCTTTTTTTTGCTCTTTGCATTTTTAACACCTTTTCATGCTCCTCGCATTTTTCACACATTTTCATGCTCCTCATCGTTTTTTCTTTTTGCTCCTCGCATTTTTCACACCTTTTCATGCTCCTCGCATTTTTCACACCTTTTCATGATCCTCGTCTTTTTTTTTTTTGCTCCTCGCATTTTTCATACCTTTTCATGCTCCTAGAATTTTTCACACCTTTTCGGGATCGTCGCAATTTTCACACCTTTTCATGCTCCTCGCATTTTTCACACTTTTTCATGCTCCTAGAATATTTGACAGCTTTTCATTGTCCTCAAAATAGTCACACGTTTTCATGCTCCTCGCATTATTCACACATTTTCATGCTCCTCGCATTTTTCACACTTGTCATGTTCCTTGCATTTTAAACAACTTTTGATGCTCTCCACATTTTTCACACCTTTTCATGCTCCTTGCATTTTTCACACCTTTTCATGCTCCTAGAATGTTTGACAGCTTTTCATTGTCCTCAAAATTGTCACACGTTTTCATGCTCCTTGTATTTTTCACACCTTTTCATGTTCCTCGCAGTTTTCACACCTTTTCATGCTCCTCTCACTTTTCACACCTTTTCATGCTCCTCTCACTTTTCACACCTTTTTATGCTCCTCGCATTTTTTACACCTTTTCATGCTCCTCGCATTTTTCATACCTTTTCAGGCTCTTCATCTTTTTTTTTTTTTTTGCTCCTCTCATTTTTCACACCTTTTCATGCTCCTCGCATTTTTCACACCTTTTCATGTTCCTCGGCTTTTTTTTTTTTGCTCCTTGCATTTTTCACACGTTTTAATGTTCCTTGTATTTTTCACACCTTTTTATGCTCCCCACATTTTTCACACCTTTTCC
Organism: Cervus elaphus; assembly: GCF_910594005.1. Lineage (NCBI taxonomy): Eukaryota > Metazoa > Chordata > Mammalia > Artiodactyla > Cervidae > Cervus > Cervus elaphus. The sequence continues at coordinate 2,712,467 of NW_025316787.1, forward strand.
TGCTGCTCGCATTTTTCACACATTTTCATGCTCCTCACATTTTTCACACCTTTTCATGCTCCTAGAATTTTTGACAGCTTTTCATTTTCCTCGAAATTTTCACACGTTTTCCTGCTCCTTGTATTTTTCACACCTTTTCATGTTCCTCGAATTTTTCACACCATTTCATGATCCTCGCATTTTTTACACCTTTTCATGCTCCTCACATTTTTTACATCTTTTCATGCTCCTCACATTTTTCACACCTTTTCCTGCTTCTCACATTTTTTAAACCTTTTCAGGCTCCTCGCAATTTTCACACCTTTTCATGCTCCTTGACATTTTCACACCTTTTCATGCTCCTCGTGGTTTTCACACCTTTTTATGTTCCTCGAATTTTTCACACCTTTTCATGCTCCTCGCATTTTTCACACCTTTTCATGCTCCTCTCACTTTTCACACCTTTTCATGCTCCTCGCATTTTTCACACCTTTTCATGGTCCTCGCATTTTTCACACCTTTTCATGCTCCTAAAATTTTGACAGCTTTTCATTTTCCTCGAAATTTTCACACGTTTTCATGCTCCTCGTATTTTTCACACCTTTTCATTCTCCTCACATTTTTCACACCTTTTCATGCTCCTCGCATATTTCACACCTTTTCATGCTCCTCGCATTTTTCACACCTTTTCATGCTCCTCGCATTTTTCACACCTTTTCATCCTCCTCACATTTTTCACACCTTTTGATGCTCCTAAAATTTTTGACAGCTTTTCATTTTCCTCGAAATTTTCACACGTTTTCATGCTCCTTGCATTTTTCACACGTTTTCATGCTTCTCGCATTTTTCACACCTTTTAATGCTCCTCGCATTTTTCACACCTTTTCATGCTCCTTTCATTTTTCACACCTTTTCAGGCTCCTCGCATTTTTCACACATTTTCATGCTCCTCGCATTTTTCACACCTTTTCATGCTCCTCGTATTTTTCACACTTTTTCATGTTCCTTGTCTTTTTTTTTTTTGCTCCTCGCATTTTTCACACCTTCTCATGTTCCTTGCATTTGTCACACATTTTTATGCTTCCCACATTTTTCACAGCTTTTCATGCTCCTAGTACTTTTCACACCTCTTCGGGCTTCTCGCAATTTTCACACCTTTTCATGCTCCTCACATTTTTCACACCTTTTCATGCTTCTAGAATATCTGACAGCTTTTCACTGTCCTCGAAAATGTCACACGTTTTCATGTTCCATGTATTTTTAACACCTTTTCATGTTCCTCGAATTTTTCACAACTTTTCATGCTCCTCCAATTTTTGACACCTTTTCATGCTCCTCGATATTTTCACACCTTTTCATGCTCCTCGCATTTTTCACACTTTTTCATGCTCCTTGCATTTTTCACACCTTTTCATGCTCCTTGCATTTTTCACACCTTCTCATGCTCCTCGCTTTTATCACACATTTTCATGCTCCATGTATTTTTCACACCTTTTCATGCTCCTCGCATTTTTCACACCGTTTCATGCTCCTCACATTTTTCACACCTTTTCATGCTCCTCACATTTTTCACACCTTTTCATGCTCCTCGCATTTTTCACACCTTTTCATGCTCCTAGAATTTTTGACAGCTTTTCATTTTCCTAGAAATTTTCACACGTTTTCATGCACCTCGCATTTTTCACACCTTTACATTTTCCTCGAATTTTTCACACCTTTTTATGCTCCCCACATTTTTCACAACTTTTCATGCTCCTCACATTTTTCACACCTTTTCATGCTCCTCGCATTTTTCACACCTTTTAATGCTCCTAGAATTTTTGACAGCTTTTCATTTTCCTAGAAATTTTCACACGTTTTCATGCACCTCGCATTTTTCACACCATTTATGCTCCTAGAATTTTTACAGCTTTTCATTTTCCTCGAATTTTTGACACCTTTTCATGCTCCTCGACATTTTCACACCTTTTCATTCTCCTCACATTTTTCACACGTTTTTATGCTCCTTGTATTTTTCACACCTTTTCATGTTCCTCGAATTTTTCACACCATTTCATGCTCCTTGCATTTTTCACACCTTTTCATGCTCCTCGACATTTTAACACCTTTTCATGCTCCTCGCATTTTTCACACCCTTTCATGCTCCTTGCATTTTTCACACCTTCTCATGCTCCTCGTATTTTTCACACATTTTCATGCTCCTTGCATTTTTCACTCCTTTTCATGATCCTCGCATTTTTCACACCTTTTCATACTCCTTGCATTTTGCACACCTTTTCATGCTCCTCGTCTTTTTTTTTTTTTGCTCTTCGCATTTTTGACACCTTTTCATGCTCCTCGCATTTTTCACACCTTTTCATGCTCCTCGTCGTTTTTTTTTTGCTCCTCGCATTTTTCACACCTTTTCTAGCTCCTTGCATTTTTCACACCTTTTCATGCTCCTTGTCTTTTTTTTTTTTTGCTCTTTGCATTTTTGACACCTTTTCATGCTCCTCGCATTTTTTACACATTTTCATTCTCCTCATCGTTTTTTCTTTTTGCTCCTCGCATTTTTGACACCTTTTCATGCTCCTCGCATTTTTCAAACCTTTTCATGATCCTCGTCTTTATTTTTTTTGCTCCTCGCATTTTTCACACCTTTTCATGCTCCTAGAATGTTTCACACCTTTTCGGGCTCTTCGCAATTTTCACACCTTTTCATGCTCCTCGCATTTTTCACACCTTTTCATGCTCCTAGAATATTTGACAGCTTTTCATTGTCCTCAAAATAGTCACATGTTTTCATGCTCCTCGCATTATTCACACATTTTCATGCTCCTCGCATTTTTCACACTTGTCATGTTCCTTGCATTTTAAACACCTTTTTATGCTCCCCACATTTTTCACACCTTTTCATGCTCCTCGCATTTTTCTCACCTTTTCATGCTCCTAGAATGTTTGACAGCTTTTCATTGTCCTCAAAATTGTCACACGTTTTCATGCTCCTTGTATTTTTCACACCTTTTCATGTTCCTCGCATTTTTCACACCTTTTCATGCTCCTCGCATTTTTCACACATTTTCATGCTCCTCGCATTTTTCACACCTTTTCATGCTCCTCGTATTTTTCACACTTTTTCATGTTCCTTGTCTTTTTCTTTTTTGCTCCTCGCATTTTTCACACCTTCTCATGTTCCTTGCATTTGTCACACATTTTTATGCTCCCCACATTTTTCACAGCTTTTCATGCTCCTAGTACTTTTCACACCTCTTCGGGCTTCTCGCAATTTTCACACCTTTTCATGCTCCTCACATTTTTCACACCTTTTCATGCTTCTAGAATATCTGACAGCTTTTCACTGTCCTCGAAAATGTCACACGTTTTCATGTTCCATGTATTTTTAACACCTTTTCATGTTCCTCGAATTTTTCACAACTTTTCATGCTCCTCCAATTTTTGACACCTTTTCATGCTCCTCGATATTTTCACACCTTTTCATGCTCCTCGCATTTTTCACACCTTTTCATGTTCCTTGCATTTTTCACACCTTCTCATGCTCCTCGCTTTTATCACACATTTTCATGCTCCATGTATTTTTCACACCTTTTCATGCTCCTCGCATTTTTCACACCGTTTCATGCTCCTCACATTTTTCACACCTTTTCATGCTCCTCACATTTTTCACACCTTTTCATGCTCCTCGCATTTTTCACACCTTTTCATGCTCCTAGAATCTTTGACAGCTTTTCATTTTCCTAGAAATTTTCACACGTTTTCATGCACCTCGCATTTTTCACACCTTTACATTTTCCTCGAATTTTTCACACCTTTTTATGCTCCCCACATTTTTCACAACTTTTCATGCTCCTCACATTTTTCACACCTTTTCATGCTCCTCGCATTTTTCACACCTTTTAATGCTCCTAGAATTTTTGACAGCTTTTGATTTTCCTAGAAATTTTCACACGTTTTCATGCACCTCGCATTTTTCACACCATTTCATGCTCCTAGAATTTTTACAGCTTTTCATTTTCCTCGAATTTTTGACACCTTTTCATGCTCCTCGACATTTTCACACCTTTTCATTCTCCTCACATTTTTCACACGTTTTTATGCTCCTTGTATTTTTCACACCTTTTCATGTTCCTCGAATTTTTCACACCTTATCATGCTCCTTGCATTTTTCACACCTTTTCATGCTCCTCGACATTTTAACACCTTTTCATGCTCCTCGCATTTTTCACACCCTTTCATGCTCCTTGCATTTTTCACACCTTCTCATGCTCCTCGTATTTTTCACACATTTTCATGCTCCTTGCATTTTTCACTCCTTTTCATGATCCTCGCATTTTTCACACCTTTTCATACTCCTTGCATTTTGCACACCTTTTCATGCTCCTCGTCTTTTTTTTTTTTTGCTCTTCGCATTTTTGACACCTTTTCATGCTCCTCGCATTTTTCACACCTTTTCATGCTCCTCGTCGTTTTTTTTTTGCTCCTCGCATTTTTCACACCTTTTCTAGCTCCTTGCATTTTTCACACCTTTTCATGCTCCTTGTCTTTTTTTTTTTTTTGCTCTTTGCATTTTTGACACCTTTTCATGCTCCTCGCATTTTTCACACATTTTCATGCTCCTCATCGTTTTTTCTTTTTGCTCCTCGCATTTTTGACACCTTTTCATGCTCCTCGCATTTTTCAAACCTTTTCATGATCCTCGTCTTTATTTTATTTGCTCCTCGCATTTTTCACACCTTTTCATGCTCCTAGAATGTTTCACACCTTTTCGGGCTCTTCGCAATTTTCACACCTTTTCATGCTCCTCGCATTTTTCACACCTTTTCATGCTCCTAGAATATTTGACAGCTTTTCATTGTCCTCAAAATAGTCACATGTTTTCATGCTCCTCGCATTATTCACACATTTTCATGCTCCTCGCATTTTTCACACTTGTCATGTTCCTTGCATTTTAAACACCTTTTTATGCTCCCCACATTTTTCACACCTTTTCATGCTCCTCGCATTTTTCTCACCTTTTCATGCTCCTAGAATGTTTGACAGCTTTTCATTGTCCTCAAAATTGTCACACGTTTTCATGCTCCTTGTATTTTTCACACCTTTTCATGTTCCTCGCATTTTTCACACCTTTTCATGCTCCTCTCACTTTTCACACCTTTTCATGCTCCTCTCACTTTTCACACCTTTTTATGCTCCTCGCATTTTTTACACCTTTTCATGCTCCTCGCATTTTTCATACATTTTCAGGCTCTTCATCTTTTTTTTTTTTTGCTCCTCTCATTTTTCACACCTTTTCATGCTCCTCGCATTTTTCACACCTTTTCATGTTCCTCGGCTTTTTTTTTTTTTTGCTCCTTGCATTTTTCACACGTTTTAATGTTCCTTGTATTTTTCACACCTTTTTATGCTCCCCACATTTTTCACGCCTTTTTATGCTCCCCACATTTTTCACGCCTTTTCCTGCTCCTCGCATTTTTCACACCTTTTCATGCTCCTCGCATTTTTCACACCTTTTCATGCTCCTCGCATTTTTCACACCTTTTCATCCTCCTCACATTTTTCACACCTTTTGATGCTCCTAAAATTTTTGACAGCTTTTCATTTTCCTCGAAATTTTCACACGTTTTCCTGCTCCTTGTATTTTTCACACCTTTTCATGTTCCTCGAATTTTTCACACCATTTCATGATCCTCGCATTTTTTACACCTTTTCATGCTCCTCACATTTTTTACATCTTTTCATGCTCCTCGCATTTTTCACACCTTTTCCTGCTCCTCACATTTTTCTAACCTTTTCAGGCTCCTCGCAATTTTCACACCTTTTCATGCTCCTCTCACTTTTCACACCTTTTCATGCTTCTCGCATTTTTCACACCTTTTCATGGTCCTCGCATTTTTCACACCTTTTCATACTCCTAAAATTTTGACAGCTTTTCATTTTCCTCGAAATTTTCACACGTTTTCATGCTCCTCGTATTTTTCACACCTTTTCATGTTCCTCGAATTTTTCACACCTTTTCATTCCCCTCGAAATTTTCACAACTTTTCATGGTCCTCGTATTTTTCATACCTTTTCATTCTCCTCACATTTTTCACACCTTTTCATGCTCCTCGCATATTTCACACCTTTTCATGCTCCTCGCATTTTTCACACCTTTTCATCCTCCTCACATTTTTCACACCTTTTGATGCTCCTAGAATTTTTGACAGCTTTTCATTTTCCTCGAAATTTTCACACGTTTTTATGCTCCTTGTATTTTTCACACCTTTTCATTTTCCTCGAATTTTTGACACCTTTTCATGCTCCTCGACATTTTCACACGTTTTCATGCTCCTTGCATTTTTCACAGGTTTTCATGCTTCTCGCATTTTTCACACCTTTTAATGCTCCTCGCATTTTTCACACCTTTTCATGCTCCTTTCATTTTTCACACCTTTTCATGCTCCTAGAATTTTTGACAGCTATTCATTTTCCTAGAAATTTTCACACGTATTCATGCAACTCGCATTTTTCACACCAATTCATGCTCCTAGAATTTTTGACAGCTTTTCATTTTCCTCGAATTTTTGACACCTTTTCATGCTCCTCGACATTTTCACACCTTTTCATTCTCCTCACATTTTTCACACGTTTTCATACTCCTTGTATTTTTCACACCTTTTCATGTTCCTCGAATTTTTCACACCTTATCATGCTCCTCGAATTTTTGACACCTTTTCATGCTCCTCGACATTTTAACACCTTTTCATGCTCCTCGCATTTTTCACACCTTTTCATGCTCCTTGCATTTTTCACACCTTCTCATGCTCCTCTTATTTTTCACACATTTTCATGCTCCTTGCATTTTTCACACCTTTTCATGCACCTCGTCTTTTTCTTTTTTGCTCTTCGCATTTTTGACACCTTTTAATGCTCCTCGCATTTTTCACACCTTTTCATGATCCTCGTCGTTTTTTTTTTTTTGCTTTCGCATTTTTGACACCTTTTCATGCTTCTCGCATTTTTCACACCATTTAATGCTCCTCGCATTTTTCACACCTTTTCATGCTCCTTTCATTTTTCACACCTTTTCATGCTCCTCGCATTTTTTACACATTTTCATGCTCCTCCCATTTTTCACACCTTCTCATGTTGCTTGCATTTGTCACACCTTTTTATGCTCCCCACATTTTTCACACCTTTTCATGCTCCTAGTACTTTTCACACCTCTTCGGGCTTCTCGCAATTTTCACACCTTTTCATGCTCCTCACATTTTTCACACCTTTTCATGCTTCTAGAATATCTGACAGCTTTTCACTGTCCTCGAAAATGTCACACGTTTTCATGCTCCATGTATTTTTCACACCTTTTCATGTTCCTCGAATTTTTCACACCTTTTCATGCTCCTCGAATTTTTGACACCTTTTCATGCTCCTCAACATTTTCACACCTTTTCATGCTCCTCGCATTTTTCACACCTTTTCATGCTCCTCGAATATTTGACACCTTTTCATGCTCCTCGATATTTTCACACCATTTCATGCTCCTCGCATTTTTCACACCTTTTCATGCTCCTTGCATTTTTCACACCTTCTCATGCTCCTCGCTTTTATCACACATTTTCATGCTCCATGTATTTTTCACACCTTTTCATGCTCCTCGCATTTTTCACACCGTTTCATGCTCCTCACATTTTTCACACCTTTTCATGCTCCTCACATTTTTCACATCTTTTCATGCTTCTCGCATTTTTCACACCTTTTCATGCTCCTAGAATCTTTGACAGCTTTTCATTTTCCTCGAAATTTTCCCACGATTTCATGCTCCTCGTTTTTTTCACACCTTTACATTTTCCTCGAATTTTTCACACCTTTTTTTGCTCCCCACATTTTTCACAACTTTTCATGCTCCTCACATTTTTCACACCTTTTCATGCTCCTCGCATTTTTCACACCTTTTAATGCTCCTAGAATTTTTGACAGCTTTTCATTTTCCTAGAAATTTTCACACGTTTTCATGCACCTCGCATTTTTCACACCATTTCATGCTCCTAGAATTTTTACAGCTTTTCATTTTCCTCGAATTTTTGACACCTTTTCATGCTCCTCGACATTTTCACACCTTTTCATTCTCCTCACATTTTTCACACGTTTTCATGCTCCTTGTATTTTTCACACCTTTTCATGTTCCTCGAATTTTTCACACCTTATCATGCTCCTTGCATTTTTCACACCTTTTCATGCTCCTCGATATTTTAACACCTTTTCATGCTCCTCGCATTTTTCACACCCTTTCATGCTCCTTGCATTTTTCACACCTTCTCATGCTCCTCGTATTTTTCACACATTTTCATGCTCCTTGCATTTTTCACTCCTTTTCATGATCCTCGCATTTTTCACACCTTTTCATACTCCTTGCACTTTGCACACCTTTTCATGCTCCTCGTCGTTTTTTTTTTTTTGCTCTTCGCATTTTTGACACCTTTTCATGCTCCTCGCATTTTTCACACCTTTTCATGCTCCTCGTCATTTTTTTTTTTTGCTCCTCGCATTTTTCACACCTTTTCTAGCTCCTTGCATTTTTCACACCTTTTCATGATCCTCGCATTTTTCACACCTTTTCATGCTCCTTGCATTTTTCACACCTTTTCATGCTCCTCGTCTTTTTTTTTTTTTGCTCTTTGCATTTTTGACACCTTTTCATGCTCCTCGCATTTTTCACACATTTTCATGCTCCTCATCGTTTTTTCTTTTTGCTCCTCGCATTTTTGACACCTTTTCATGCTCCTCGCATTTTTCACACCTTTTCATGATCCTCGTCTTTTTTTTTTTGCTCCTCGCATTTTTCACACCTTTTCATGCTCCTAGAATTTTTCACACCTTTTCGGGCTCTTCGCAATTTTCACACCTTTTCATGCTCCTCGCATTTTTCACACCTTTTCATGCTCCTAGAATATTTGACAGCTTTTCATTGTCCTCAAAAGAGTCACACGTTTTCATGCTCCTCGCATTATTCACACATTTTCATGCTCCTCGCATTTTTCACACTTGTCATGTTCCTTGCATTTTAAACACCTTTTTATGCTCCCCACATTTTTCACACCTTTTCATGCTCCTCGCATTTTTCTCACCTTTTCATGCTCCTAGAATGTTTGACAGCTTTTCATTGTCCTCAAAATTGTCACACGTTTTCATGCTCCTTGTATTTTTCACACCTTTTCATGTTCCTCGCATTTTTCACACCTTTTCATGCTCCTCTCACTTTTCACACCTTTTCATGCTCCTCTCACTTTTCACACCTTTTTATGCTCCTCGCATTTTTTACACCTTTTCATGCTCCTCGCATTTTTCATACAATTTCAGGCTCTTCATCTTTTTTTTTTTTTTTGCTCCTCTCATTTTTCACACCTTTTCATGCTCCTCGCATTTTTCACACCTTTTCATGTTCCTCGGCTTTTTTTTTTTTGCTCCTTGCATTTTTCACACGTTTTAATGTTCCTTGTAATTTTCACACCTTTTTAAGCTCCCCACATTTTTCACGCCTTTTCCTGCTCCTCGCATTTTTCACAACTTTTCATGCTCCTCACATTTTTCACACCTTTTCATGCTCCTCGCATTTTTCACACCTTTTCAGGCTCCTCGCAATTTTCAAACTTTTTAAGTTCCTCGAATTTTTCACACCTTTTCATGCTCCTAGAATTTTTGACAGCTTTTCATTTTCCTCGAAATTTTCACACGTTTTCCTGCTCCTTGTATTTTTCACACCTTTTCATGTTCCTCGAATTTTTCACACCATTTCATGATCCTCGCATTTTTTACACCTTTTCATGCTCCTCACATTTTTTACATCTTTTCATGCTCCTCGCATTTTTCACACCTTTTCCTGCTCCTCACATTTTTCTAACCTTTTCAGGCTCCTCGCAATTTTCACACCTTTTCATGTTCCTCGACATTTTCACACCTTTTCATGCTCCTCGTGTTTTTCACACCTTTTCATGTTCCTCGAATTTTTCACACCTTTTCATGCTCCTCGCATTTTTCACACCTTTTCATGGTCCTCGCATTTTTCACACCTTTTCATGCTCCTAAAATTTTGACAGCTTTTCATTTTCCTCGAAATTTTCACACGTTTTTATGCTCCTTGCATTTTTCACACCTTTTCATTTTCCTCGAATTTTTCACACCTTTTTAAGCTCCCTACATTTTTCACAACTTTTCATGCTCCTCACATTTTTCACACCTTTTCATGCTCCTCGCATTTTTCACACCTTTTCATGCTCCTAGAATTTTTGACAGCTTTTCATTTTCCTCGAATTTTTGACACCTTTTCATGCTCCTCGACATTTTCACACGTTTTCATGCTCCTTGCATTTTTCACACGTTTTCATGCTTCTCGCATTTTTCACACCTTTTAATGCTCCTCGCATTTTTCACACCTTTTCATGCTCCTTTCATTTTTCACACCTTTTCATGCTCCTCGCATTTTTCACACCTTCTCATGCTCCTCGCATTTTTCACACTTGTCATGTTCCTTGCATTTTTCACACCTTTTTATGCTCCCCACATTTTTCACACCTTTTCATGCTCCTCGCATTTTTCACACTTGTCATGTTCCTTGCATTTTTCACACCTTTTTATGCTCCCCACATTTTTCACACCTTTTCATGCTCCTCGTCTTTTTTTTTTTGCTCCTCGCATTTTCACACCTTTTTATATTCCCTGCATTTTTCACAACTTTTTATGTTCCCCACATTTTTCACACATTTTCATGCTCCTTTCATTTTCCACATCTTTTCATGTTCCTCGTCTTTTTTTTTTTTTCGCTCTTCGCATTTTTCACACCTTTTCATGCCCCTCGCATTTTCCACACATTTTCATGCTCCTTGTCTTTTTTTTTTTTGCTCTTCGCATTTCTCACACGTTTTCATGCTCCTCGCATTTTTCACACCTTTTCATGCTCCTCGCAATTTTCACACCTTTTCATGCTCCTCCTCTATTTTTTTTTTGCTCCTCGCATTTTTCCAAGCTTTTCATGTTCCTTGCATTTTTCACACCTGTTTATGCTCCTCGTATTTTTCACACCTTTTCATGCTCCTCATCTTTTTTTTTTTGCTCCTTGCATTTTTCACACCTTTTCATGCTCCTCATATTTTTCACACTTTTTCATGCTGCTCGTCTTTTTTTTTTTTGCTCCTCGCATTTTTCACACCTTCTCATGTTCCTTGCATTTGTCACACCTTTTTAGGCTCCCCACATTTTTCACACCTTTTCATGCTCCTAGTACTTTTCACACCTCTTCGGGCTTCTCGCAATTTTCACACCTTTTCATGTTCCTCGAATTTTTCACACCTTTTCATGCTCCTCGCATTTTTCACACCTTTTCAAGCTCCTCTCACTTTTCACACCTATTCATGCTTCTCGCATTTTTCACACCTTTTCATGCTAATAAAATTTTGACAGCTTTTCATTGTCCTCGAAATTTTCACACGTTTTCATGCTCCTCGAAATTTTCACACGTTTTCATGCTGCTTGTATTTTTCACACGTTTTCATGTTCCTCCAATTTTTCACACCTTTTCATGCTCCTCGAATTTTTGACACCTTTTCATGCTCCTAGAAATTTTCACACCTCTTCATGTTCCTCGTATTTTTCACACCTTTTCATGTTCCTCGAAATTTTCACACCTTTTCATGCTCTTCGCATTTTTCACACCTTTTCATGCTCCTCGTATTTTTCACACCTTTTCATGCTCCTCCCATTTTTCACACTTTTTCATGCTCCTCGCATTTTTCACACCTTTTCATGCTCCTCGCATATTTCACACCTTTTCATGCTCCTAGAATTTTTGACAGCTATTCATTTTCCTCGAAATTTTCCCACGATTTCATGCTCCTCGTTTTTTTCACACCTTTACATTTTCCTCGAATTTTTCACACCTTTTTATGCTCCCCACATTTTTCACAACTTTTCATGCTCCTTGCATTTTTCACACCTTTTCATGCTCCTCGCATTTTTCACACCTTTTCATGCTCCTAGAATTTTTGACAGCTTTTCATTTTCCTAGAAATTTTCACACGTATTCATGCACCTCGCATTTTTCACACCAATTCATGCTCCTAGAATTTTTGACAGCTTTTCATTTTCCTCGAATTTTTGACACCTTTTCATGCTCCTTGCATTTTTCACACCTTCTCATGCTCCTCTTATTTTTCACACATTTTCATGCTCCTTGCATTTTTCACACCTTTTCATGCACCTCATCTTTTTTTTTTTTGCTCTTCGCATTTTTGACACCTTTTAATGCTCCTCGCATTTTTCACACCTTTTCATGATCCTCGTCGTTTTTTTTTTTTTTGCCCTTCGCATTTTTGACACCTTTTCATGCTCCTAGAATTTTTCACACCTTTTCGGGCTCGTCGCAATTTTCACACCTTTTCATGCTCCTCGCATTTTTCACACCTTTTCATGCTCCTAGAATGTTTGACAGCTTTTCATTGTTCTCAAAATTGTCACACGTTTTCATGCTCCTTGTATTTTTCACACCTTTTCATGTTCCTCGCATTTTTCACACCTTTTCATGCTCCTCTCACTTTTCACACCTTTTTATGCTCCTCGCATTTTTTACACCTTCATTCTCCTCGCATTTTTCACACCTTTTCAGGCTCCTCATCTTTTTTTTTTTTTTTGCTCCTCTCATTTTTCACACCTTTTCATGCTCCTCGCTTTTTTCACACCTTTTCATGATCCTCGGCTTTTTTTTTTTTTGCTCCTTGCATTTTCCACACGTTATAATGTTCCTTGTATTTTTCACACCTTTTTATGCTCCCCACATTTTTCACACCTTTTCATGCTCCTCGCATTTTTCACACCTTTTCATACTCCTCACATTTTTCACACCTTTTCATGCTCCTCGCATTTTTCACACCTTTTCAGGCTCCTCGCAATTTTCAAACTTTTTATGTTCCTCCAATTTTTCACACCTTTTCATGCACCTAGAATTTTTGACAGCTTTTCATTTTCCTCGAAATTTTCAAACGTTTTCCTGCTCCTTGTATTTTTCACACCTTTTCATGTTCCTCGAATTTTTCACACCATTTCATGATCCTCACATTTTTTACACCTTTTCATGCTCCTCGCATTTTTCACACCTTTTCCTGCTTCTCACATTTTTCAAACCTCTTCAGGCTCCTCGCAATTTTCACACCTTTTCATGCTCCTCGACATTTTCACACCTTTTCATGCTCCTCGTGTTTTTCACACCTTTTCATGTTCCTCGAATTTTTCACACCTTTTCATGCTCCTCGCATTTTTCACACCTTTTCATGCTCCTCTCACTTTTCACACCTTTTCATGCTCCTCGCATTTTTCACACCTTTTCATGTTCCTCGAATTTTTCACACCATTTCATGATCCTCGCATTTTTTACACCTTTTCATGCTCCTCACATTTTTTACATCTTTTCATGCTCCTCGCATTTTTCACACCTTTTCCTGCTCCTCACATTTTTCTAACCTTTTCAGGCTCCTCGCAATTTTCACACCTTTTCATGCTCCTCGACATTTTCACACCTTTTCATGCTCCTCGTGTTTTTCACACCTTTTCATGTTCCTCGAATTTTTCACACCTTTTCATGCTCCTCGCATTTTTCACACCTTTTCATGGTCCTCGCATTTTTCACACCTTTTCATGCTCCTAAAATTTTGACAGCTTTTCATTTTCCTCGAAATTTTCACACGTTTTTATGCTCCTTGCATTTTTCACACCTTTTCATTTTCCTCGAATTTTTCACACCTTTTTAAGCTCCCTACATTTTTCACAACTTTTCATGCTCCTCACATTTTTCACACCTTTTCATGCTCCTCGCATTTTTCACACCTTTTCATGCTCCTAGAATTTTTGACAGCTTTTCATTTTCCTCGAATTTTTGACACCTTTTCATGCTCCTCGACATTTTCACACGTTTTCATGCTCCTTGCATTTTTCACACGTTTTCATGCTTCTCGCATTTTTCACCCCTTTTAATGCTCCTCGCATTTTTCACACCTTTTCATGCTCCTTTCATTTTTCACACCTTTTCATGCTCCTCGCATTTTTCACACCTTCTCATGCTCCTCGCATTTTTCACACTTGTCATGTTCCTTGCATTTTTCACACCTTTTTATGCTTCCCACATTTTTCACACCTTTTCATGCTCCTCGCATTTTTCACACTTGTCATGTTCCTTGCATTTTTCACACCTTTTTATGCTCCCCACATTTTTCACACCTCTTCATGCTCCTCGTCTTTTTTTTTTGCTCCTCGCATTTTCACACCTTTTTATATTCCCTGCATTTTTCACAACTTTTTATGTTCCCCACATTTTTCACACATTTTCATGCTCCTTTCATTTTCCACATCTTTTCATGTTCCTCGTCTTTTTTTTTTTTCGCTCTTCGCATTTTTCACACCTTTTCATGCCCCTCGCATTTTCCACACATTTTCATGCTCCTTGTCTTTTTTTTTTTTTGCTCTTCGCATTTCTCACACGTTTTCATGCTCCTCGCATTTTTCACACCTTTTCATGCTCCTCGCAATTTTCACACCTTTTCATGCTCCTCCTCTATTTTTTTTTTTGCTCCTCGCATTTTTCCAAGCTTTTCATGTTCCTTGCATTTTTCACACCTGTTTATGCTCCTCGTATTTTTCACACCTTTTCATGCTCCTCATCTTTTTTTTTTTGCTCCTCGCATTTTTCACACCTTTTCATGCTCCTCGTATTTTTCACACTTTTTCATGCTGCTCGTCTTTTTTTTTTTTTGCTCCTCGCATTTTTCACACCTTCTCATGTTCCTTGCATTTGTCACACCTTTTTAGGCTCCCCACATTTTTCACACCTTTTCATGCTCCTAGTACTTTTCACACCTCTTCGGGCTTCTCGCAATTTTCACACCTTTTCATGTTCCTCGAATTTTTCACACCTTTTCATGCTCCTCGCATTTTTCACACCTTTTCAAGCTCCTCTCACTTTTCACACCTATTCATGCTTCTCGCATTTTTCACACCTTTTCATGCTAATAAAATTTTGACAGCTTTTCATTGTCCTCGAAATTTTCACACGTTTTCATGCTCCTCGAAATTTTCACACGTTTTCATGCTGCTTGTATTTTTCACACGTTTTCATGTTCCTCCAATTTTTCACACCTTTTCATGCTCCTCGAATTTTTGACACCTTTTCATGCTCCTAGAAATTTTCACACCTCTTCATGTTCCTCGTATTTTTCACACCTTTTCATGTTCCTCGAAATTTTCACACCTTTTCATGCTCTTCGCATTTTTCACACCTTTTCATGCTCCTCGTATTTTTCACACCTTTTCATACTCCTCCCATTTTTCACACTTTTTCATCCTCCTCGCATTTTTCACACCTTTTCATGCTCCTCGCATATTTCACACCTTTTCATGCTCCTAGAATTTTTGACAGCTATTCATTTTCCTCGAAATTTTCCCACGATTTCATGCTCCTCGTTTTTTTCACACCTTTACATTTTCCTCGAATTTTTCACACCTTTTTATGCTCCCCACATTTTTCACAACTTTTCATGCTCCTCACATTTTTCACACCTTTTCATGCTCCTCGCATTTTTCACACCTTTTCATGCTCCTAGAATTTTTGACAGCTTTTCATTTTCCTAGAAATTTTCACACGTATTCATGCAACTCGCATTTTTCACACCAATTCATGCTCCTAGAATTTTTGACAGCTTTTCATTTTCCTCGAATTTTTGACACCTTTTCATGCTCCTTGCATTTTTCACACCTTCTCATGCTCCTCTTATTTTTCACACATTTTCATGCTCCTTGCATTTTTCACACCTTTTCATGCACCTCATCTTTTTTTTTTTTGCTCTTCGCATTTTTGACACCTTTTAATGCTCCTCGCATTTTTCACACCTTTTCATGATCCTCGTCGTTTTTTTTTTTTTGCCCTTCGCATTTTTGACACCTTTTCATGCTCCTCGCATTTTTGACACCTTTTCATGCTCCTAGAATTTTTCACACCTTTTCGGGCTCGTCGCAATTTTCACACCTTTTCATGCTCCTCGCATTTTTCACACCTTTTCATGCTCCTAGAATGTTTGACAGCTTTTCATTGTTCTCAAAATTGTCACACGTTTTCATGCTCCTTGTATTTTTCACACCTTTTCATGTTCCTCGCATTTTTCACACCTTTTCATGCTCCTCTCACTTTTCACACCTTTTTATGCTCCTCGCATTTTTTACACCTTCATTCTCCTCGCATTTTTCACACCTTTTCAGGCTCCTCATCTTTTTTTTTTTTTTTGCTCCTCTCATTTTTCACACCTTTTCATGCTCCTCGCATTTTTCACACCTTTTCATGTTCCTCGGCTTTTTTTTTTTTTGCTCCTTGCATTTTCCACACGTTATAATGTTCCTTGTATTTTTCACACCTTTTTATGCTCCCCACATTTTTCACACCTTTTCATGCTCCTCGCATTTTTCACACCTTTTCATACTCCTCACATTTTTCACACCTTTTCATGGTCCTCGCATTTTTCACACCTTTTCAGGCTCCTCGCAATTTTCAAACTTTTTATGTTCCTCCAATTTTTCACACCTTTTCATGCACCTAGAATTTTTGACAGCTTTTCATTTTCCTCGAAATTTTCAAACGTTTTCCTGCTCCTTGTATTTTTCACACCTTTTCATGTTCCTCGAATTTTTCACACCATTTCATGATCCTCACATTTTTTACACCTTTTCATGCTCCTCGCATTTTTCACACCTTTTCCTGCTTCTCACATTTTTCAAACCTCTTCAGGCTCCTCGCAATTTTCACACCTTTTCATGCTCCTCGACATTTTCACACCTTTTCATGCTCCTCGTGTTTTTCACACCTTTTCATGTTCCTCGAATTTTTCACACCTTTTCATGCTCCTCGCATTTTTCACACCTTTTCATGCTCCTCTCACTTTTCACACCTTTTCATGCTCCTCGCATTTTTCACACCTTTTCATGTTCCTCGAATTTTTCACACCTTTTCATTCCCCTCGAAATTTTCACAACTTTTCATGCTCCTCGTATTTTTCACACCTTTTCATGCTCCTCGTCTTTTTTTTTTTTGCTCCTCGCATTTTTCACACCTTTTCATGCTCCTCGTATTTTTCACACTTTTTCATGCTGCTCGTCTTTTTTTTTTTGCTCCTCGCATTTTTCACACCTTCTCATGTTCCTTGCATTTGTCACACCTTTTTATGCTCCCCACATTTTTCACACCTTTTCATGCTCCTAGTACTTTTCACACCTTTTCATGTTCCTCGAATTTTTCACACCTTTTCATGCTCCTCGACATTTTCACACCTTTTCATGCTCCTCGCATTTTTCACACCTTTTCATGGTCCTCGCATTTTTCACACCTTTTCATGCTCCTAAAATTTTGACAGCTTTTCATTTTCCTCGAAATTTTCACACGTTTTCATGCTCCTCGTATTTTTCACACCTTTTCATGTTCCTCGAATTTTTCACACCTTTTCATTCCCCTCGAAATTTTCACAACTTTTCATGGTCCTCGTATTTTTCATACCTTTTCAT
The DNA here is from genome assembly GCF_910594005.1 of Cervus elaphus. NCBI lineage: Eukaryota > Metazoa > Chordata > Mammalia > Artiodactyla > Cervidae > Cervus > Cervus elaphus. The sequence continues at coordinate 2,730,008 of NW_025316787.1, forward strand.
TCTCCTCACATTTTTCACACCTTTTCATGCTCCTCGCATATTTCACACCTTTTCATGCTCCTCGCATTTTTCACACCTTTTCATCCTCCTCACATTTTTCACACCTTTTGATGCTCCTAGAATTTTTGACAGCTTTTCATTTTCCTCGAAATTTTCACACGTTTTTATGCTCCTTGTATTTTTCACAACTTTTCATTTTCCTCGAATTTTTGACACCTTTTCATGCTCCTCGACATTTTCACACGTTTTCATGCTCCTTGCATTTTTCACAGGTTTTCATGCTTCTCGCATTTTTCACACCTTTTAATGCTCCTCGCATTTTTCACACCTTTTCATGCTCCTTTCATTTTTCACACCTTTTCATGCTCCTCGCATTTTTCACACATTTTCCTGCTCCTCGCATTTTTCACACCTTTTCATGCTCCTCACATTTTTCACACCTTTTCATGCTCCTCGCATTTTTCACACCTTTTCATGCTCCTAGAATTTTTGACAGCTATTCATTTTCCTAGAAATTTTCACACGTATTCATGCAACTCGCATTTTTCACACCAATTCATGCTCCTAGAATTTTTGACAGCTTTTCATTTTCCTCGAATTTTTGACACCTTTTCATGCTCCTCGACATTTTCACACCTTTTCATTCTCCTCACATTTTTCACACGTTTTCATGCTCCTTGTATTTTTCACACCTTTTCATGTTCCTCGAATTTTTCACACCTTATCATGCTCCTCGAATTTTTGACACCTTTTCATGCTCCTCGACATTTTAACACCTTTTCATGCTCCTCGCATTTTTCACACCTTTTCATGCTCCTTGCATTTTTCACACCTTCTCATGCTCCTCTTATTTTTCACACATTTTCATGCTCCTTGCATTTTTCACACCTTTTCATGCACCTCGTCTTTTTTTTTTTTGCTCTTCGCATTTTTGACACCTTTTAATGCTCCTCGCATTTTTCACACCTTTTCATGATCCTCGTCTTTTTTTTTTTTTTGCTTTCGCATTTTTGACACCTTTTCATGCTTCTCGCATTTTTCACACCTTTTAATGCTCCTCGCATTTTTCTCACCTTTTCATGCTCCTTTCATTTTTCACACCTTTTCATGCTCCTAGTACTTTTCACACCTCTTCGGGCTTCTCGCAATTTTCACACCTTTTCATGCTCCTCACATTTTTCACACCTTTTCATGCTTCTAGAATATCTGACAGCTTTTCACTGTCCTCGAAAATGTCACACGTTTTCATGCTCCATGTATTTTTCACACCTTTTCATGTTCCTCGAATTTTTCACACCTTTTCATGCTCCTCGAATTTTTGACACCTTTTCATGCTCCTCAACATTTTCACACCTTTTCATGCTCCTCGCATTTTTCACACCTTTTCATGCTCCAAGAATATTTGACACCTTTTCATGCTCCTCGATATTTTCACACCATTTCATGCTCCTCGCATTTTTCACACCTTTTCATGCTCCTTGCATTTTTCACACCTTCTCATGCTCCTCGCTTTTATCACACATTTTCATGCTCCATGTATTTTTCACACCTTTTCATGCTCCTCACATTTTTCACATCTTTTCATGCTCCTCGCATTTTTCACACCTTTTCATGCTCCTAGAATCTTTGACAGCTTTTCATTTTCCTCGAAATTTTCCCACGATTTCATGCTCCTCGTTTTTTTCACACCTTTACATTTTCCTCGAATTTTTCACACCTTTTTATGCTCCCCACATTTTTCACAACTTTTCATGCTCCTCACATTTTTCACACCTTTTCATGCTCCTCGAATTTTTGACACCTTTTAATGCTCCTAGAATTTTTGACAGCTTTTCATTTTCCTAGAAATTTTCACACGTTTTCATGCACCTCGCATTTTTCACACCATTTCATGCTCCTAGAATTTTTACAGCATTTCATTTTCCTCGAATTTTTGACACCTTTTCATGCTCCTCGACATTTTCACACCTTTTCATTCTCCTCACATTTTTCACACGTTTTCATGCTCCTTGTATTTTTCACACCTTTTCATGTTCCTCGAATTTTTCACACCTTATCATGCTCCTTGCATTTTTCACACCTTTTCATGCTCCTCGATATTTTAACACCTTTTCATGCTCCTCGCATTTTTCACACCCTTTCATGCTCCTTGCATTTTTCACACCTTCTCATGCTCCTCGTATTTTTCACACATTTTCATGCTCCTTGCATTTTTCACTCCTTTTCATGATCCTCGCATTTTTCACACCTTTTCATACTCCTTGCACTTTGCACACCTTTTCATGCTCCTCGTCGTTTTTTTTTTTTGCTCTTCGCATTTTTGACACCTTTTCATGCTCCTCGCATTTTTCACACCTTTTCATGCTCCTCGTCGTTTTTTTTTTTGCTCCTCGCATTTTTCACACCTTTTCTAGCTCCTTGCATTTTTCACACCTTTTCATGATCCTCGCATTTTTCACACCTTTTCATGCTCCTTGCATTTTTCACACCTTTTCATGCTCCTCGTCTTTTTTTTTTTTTGCTCTTTGCATTTTTGACACCTTTTCATGCTCCTCGCATTTTTCACACATTTTCATGCTCCTCATCGTTTTTTCTTTTTGCTCCTCGCATTTTTGACACCTTTTCATGCTCCTCGCATTTTTCAAACCTTTTCATGATCCTCGTCTTTTTTTTTTTGCTCCTCGCATTTTTCACACCTTTTCATGCTCCTCGCATTTTTCACACCTTTTCATGCTCCTAGAATATTTGACAGCTTTTCATTGTCCTCAAAATAGTCACACGTTTTCATGCTCCTCGCATTATTCACACATTTTCATGCTCCTCGCATTTTTCACACTTGTCATGTTCCTTGCATTTTAAACACCTTTTTATGCTCCCCACATTTTTCACACCTTTTCATGCTCCTCGCATTTTTCTCACCTTTTCATGCTCCTAGAATGTTTGACAGCTTTTCATTGTCCTCAAAATTGTCACACGTTTTCATGCTCCTTGTATTTTTCACACCTTTTCATGTTCCTCGCATTTTTCACACCTTTTCATGCTCCTCTCACTTTTCACACCTTTTCATGCTCCTCTCACTTTTCACACCTTTTTATGCTCCTCGCATTTTTTACACCTTTTCATGCTCCTCGCATTTTTCATACATTTTCAGGCTCTTCATTTTTTTTTTTTTTTGCTCCTCTCATTTTTCACACCTTTTCATGCTCCTCGCATTTTTCACACCTTTTCATGTTCCTCGGCTTTTTTTTTTTTTGCTCCTTGCATTTTTCACACGTTTTAATGTTCCTTGTATTTTTCACACCTTTTTAAGCTCCCCACATTTTTCACGCTTTTTCCTGCTCCTCGCATTTTTCACACCTTTTCATGCTCCTCACATTTTTCACACCTTTTCATGGTCCTCGCATTTTTCACACCTTTTCAGGCTCCTCGCAATTTTCAAACTTTTTAAGTTCCTCGAATTTTTCACACCTTTTCATGCTCCTAGAATTTTTGACAGCTTTTCATTTTCCTCGAAATTTTCACACGTTTTCCTGCTCCTTGTATTTTTCACACCTTTTCATGTTCCTCGAATTTTTCACACCATTTCATGATCCTCGCATTTTTTACACCTTTTCATGCTCCTCACATTTTTTACATCTTTTCATGCTCCTCGCATTTTTCACACCTTTTCCTGCTCCTCACATTTTTCTAACCTTTTCACGCTCCTCGCAATTTTCACACCTTTTCATGCTCCTCGACATTTTCACACCTTTTCATGCTCCTCGTGTTTTTCACACCTTTTCATGTTCCTCAAATTTTTCACACCTTTTCATTCTCCTCGCATTTTTCACACCTTTTCATGGTCCTCGCATTTTTCACACCTTTTCATGCTCCTAAAATTTTGACAGCTTTTCATTTTCCTCGAAATTTTCACACGTTTTCATGCTCCTCGTATTTTTCACACCTTTTCATGTTCCTCGAATTTTTCACACCTTTTCATTCCCCTCGAAATTTTCACAACTTTTCATGGTCCTCGTATTTTTCATACCTTTTCATTCTCCTCACATTTTTCACACCTTTTCATGCTCCTCGCATATTTCACACCTTTTCATGCTCCTCGCATTTTTCACACCTTTTCATCCTCCTCACATTTTTCACACCTTTTGATGCTCCTAGAATTTTTGACAGCTTTTCATTTTCCTCGAAATTTTCACACGTTTTCATGCTCCTTGTATTTTTCACACCTTTTCATTTTCCTCGAATTTTTCACACCTTTTTAAGCTCCCTACATTTTTCACAACTTTTCCTGCTCCTCACATTTTTCACACCTTTTCATGCTCCTCGCATTTTTCACACCTTTTCATGCTCCTAGAATTTTTGACAGCTTTTCATTTTCCTCGAATTTTTGACACCTTTTCATGCTCCTCGACATTTTCACACGTTTTCATGCTCCTTGCATTTTTCACACGTTTTCATGCTTCTCGCATTTTTCACACCTTTTAATGCTCCTCGCATTTTTCACACCTTTTCATGCTCCTTTCATTTTTCACACCTTTTCATGCTCCTCGCATTTTCACACCTTCTCATGCTCCTCGCATTTTTCACACTTGTCATGTTCCTTGCATTTTTCACACCTTTTTATGCTCCCCACATTTTTCACACCTTTTCATGCTCCTCGCATTTTTCACACTTGTCATGTTCCTTGCATTTTTCACACCTTTTTATGCTCCCCACATTTTTCACACCTTTTCATGCTCCTCGTCTTTTTTTTTTTGCTCCTCGCATTTTCACACCTTTTTATATTCCCTGCATTTTTCACAACTTTTTATGTTCCCCACTTTTTCATGCTCCTTTCATTTTCCACATCTTTTCATGCTCCTCGTCTTTTTTTTTTTTTTTCGCTCTTCGCATTTTTCACACCTTTTCATGCCCCTCGCATTTTCCACACATTTTCATGCTCCTTGTCTTTTTTTTTTTTTGCTCTTCGCATTTCTCACACCTTTTCATGCTCCTCGCATTTTTCACACCTTTTCATGCTCCTCGCAATTTTCACACCTTTTCATGCTCCTCCTCTATTTTTTTTTTGCTCCTCGCATTTTTCCAAGCTTTTCATGTTCCTTGCATTTTTCACACCTGTTTATGCTCCTCGTATTTTTCACACCTTTTCATGCTCCTCATCTTTTTTTTTTTGCTCCTCGCATTTTTCACACCTTTTCATGCTCCTCGTATTTTTCACACTTTTTCATGCTGCTCGTCTTTTTTTTTTTTGCTCCTCGCATTTTTCACACCTTCTCATGTTCCTTGCATTTGTCACACCTTTTTAGGCTCCCCACATTTTTCACACCTTTTCATGCTCCTAGTACTTTTCACACCTCTTCGGGCTTCTCGCAATTTTCACACCTTTTCATGTTCCTCGAATTTTTCACACCTTTTCATGCTCCTCGCATTTTTCACACCTTTTCAAGCTCCTCTCACTTTTCACACCTATTCATGCTCCTCGCATTTTTCACACCTTTTCATGCTAATAAAATTTTTGACAGCTTTTCATTGTCCTCGAAATTTTCACACGTTTACATGCTCCTCGAAATTTTCACACGTTTTCATGCTGCTTGTATTTTTCACACCTTTTCATGTTCCTCCAATTTTTCACACCTTTTCATGCTCCTCGAATTTTTGACACCTTTTCATGCTCCTAGAAATTTTCACACCTCTTCATGTTCTTCGTATTTTTCACACCTTTTCATGTTCCTCGAAATTTTCACACCTTTTCATGCTCTTCGCATTTTTCACACCTTTTCATGCTCCTCGTATTTTTCACACCTTTTCATACTCCTCCCATTTTTCACACCTTTTCATGCTCCTCGCATTTTTCACACCTTTTCATGCTCCTCGCATATTTCACACCTTTTCATGCTCCTAGAATTTTTGACAGCTTTTCGTTTTCCTCGAAATTTTCCCACGATTTCATGCTCCTCGTTTTTTTCACACCTTTACATTTTCCTCGAATTTTTCACACCTTTTTATGCTCCCCACATTTTTCACAACTTTTCATGCTCCTCACATTTTTCACACCTTTTCATGCTCCTCGCATTTTTCACACCTTTTCATGCTCCTAGAATTTTTGACAGCTTTTCATTTTCCTAGAAATTTTCACACGTATTCATGCAACTCGCATTTTTCACACCAATTCATGCTCCTAGAATTTTTGACAGCTTTTCATTTTCCTCGAATTTTTGACAACTTTTCATGCTCCTTGCATTTTTCACACCTTCTCATGCTCCTCTTATTTTTCACACATTTTCATGCTCCTTGCATTTTTCACACCTTTTCATGCACCTTGTCTTTTTTTTTTTGCTCTTCGCATTTTTGACACCTTTTAATGCTCCTCGCATTTTTGACACCTTTTCATGCTCCTCGCATTTTTGACACCTTTTCATGATCCTAGAATTTTTCACACCTTTTCGGGCTCGTCGCAATTTTCACACCTTTTCATGCTCCTCGCATTTTTCACACCTTTTCATGCTCCTAGAATGTTTGACAGCTTTTCATTGTTCTCAAAATTGTCACACGTTTTCATGCTCCTTGTATTTTTCACACCTTTTCATGTTCCTCGCATTTTTCACACCTTTTCATGCTCCTCTCACTTTTCACACCTTTTTATGCTCCTCGCATTTTTTACACCTTTTCATTCTCCTCGCATTTTTCACACCTTTTCAGGCTCCTCACCTTTTTTTTTTTTTTTTGCTCCTCTCATTTTTCACACCTTTTCATGCTCCTCGCATTTTTCACACCTTTTCATGTTCCTCGGCTTTTTTTTTTTTTGCTCCTTGCATTTTCCACACGTTATAATGTTCCTTGTATTTTTCACACCTTTTTATGCTCCCCACATTTTTCACACCTTTTCATGATCCTCGCATTTTTCACACCTTTTCATACTCCTCACATTTTTCACACCTTTTCATGGTCCTCGCATTTTTCACACCTTTTCAGGCTCCTCGCAATTTTCAAACTTTTTATGTTCCTCCAATTTTTCACACCTTTTCATGCTCCTAGAATTTTTGACAGCTTTTCATTTTCCTCGAAATTTTCAAACGTTTTCCTGCTCCTTGTATTTTTCACACCTTTTCATGTTCCTCGAATTTTTCACACCATTTCATGATCCTCACATTTTTTACACCTTTTCATGCTCCTCGCATTTTTCACACCTTTTCCTGCTTCTCACATTTTTCAAACCTCTTCAGGCTCCTCGCAATTTTCACACCTTTTCATGCTCCTCGACATTTTCACACCTTTTCATGCTCCTCGCATTTTTCACACCTTTTCATGCTCCTCTCACTTTTCACACCTTTTCATGCTCCTCGCATTTTTCACACCTTTTCATGTTCCTCGAATTTTTCACACCTTTTCATTCCCCTCGAAATTTTCACAACTTTTCATGCTCCTCGGATTTTTCACACCTTTTCATGCTCCTCGTCTTTTTTTTTTTTTGCTCCTCGCATTTTTCACACCTTTTCATGCTCCTCGAATTTTTCACACTTTTTCATGCTGCTCGTCTTTTTTTTTTTTGCTCCTCGCATTTTTCACACCTTCTCATGTTCCTTGCATTTGTCACACCTTTTTATGCTCCCCACATTTTTCACACCTTTTCATGCTCCTAGTACTTTTCAGACCTCTTCGGGCTTCTCGCAATTTTCACACCTTTTCATGCTCCTCGCATTTTTCACACCTTTTCATGCTCCTCGCATTTTTCACACCTTTTCATGCTCCTCGCATTTTTCACACCTTTTCATGCTCCTCGCATTTTTCACACCTTTTCATGCTCCTCTCACTTTTCACACCTTTTCATGCTCCTAGAATTTTTGACAGCTTTTCATTTTCCTCGAAATTTTCCCACGATTTCATGCTCCTCGTTTTTTTCACACCTTTACATTTTCCTCGAATTTTTCACACCTTTTTATGCTCCCCACATTTTTCACAACTTTTCATGCTCCTCACATTTTTCACACCTTTTCATGCTCCTCGCATTTTTCACACCTTTTCATGCTCCTCGACATTTTCACACCTTTTCATGCTCCTCGCATTTGTCACACCTTTTCATGCTCCTAGAATTTTTGAAACCTTTTCATGCTCCTCGACATTTTCACACCTTTTCATGCTCCTCGCATTTTTCACACCTTTTCATGCTCCTCACTTTTTTCACACCTTTTCAGGCTCCTCGCAATTTTCATACCTTTTCATGCTCCTCGACATTTTCAAACCTTTTCATGCTTTTCGTATTTTTCACACCTTTTCATGTTCCTCGAATTTTTCACACCTTTTCATGCGCCTCGCCTTTTTCACACCTTTTCAAGCTCCTCTCACTTTTCACACCTATTCATGCTCCTCGCATTTTTCACACCTTTTCATGCTAATAAAATTTTTGACAGCTTTTCATTGTCCTCGAAATTTTCACACGTTTTCATGCTCCTCGAAATTTTCACACGTTTTCATGCTGCTTGTATTTTTCACACCTTTTCATGTTCCTCCAATTTTTCACACCTTTTCATGCTCCTCGAATTTTTGACACCTTTTCATGCTCCTAGAATTTTTCACACCTCTTCATGTTCCTCGTATTTTTCACACCTTTACATGTTCCTCGAAATTTTCACACCTTTTCATGCTCTTCGCATTTTCCACACCTTTTCATGCTCCTCGTATTTTTCACACCTTTTCATACTCCTCCCATTTTTCACACCTTTTCATACTCCTCGCATTTTTCACACCTTTTCATGCTCCTCGCATATTTCACACCTTTTCATGCTCCTAGAATTTTTGACAGCATTTCATTTTCCTCGAAATTTTCCCACGATTTCATGCTCCTCGTTTTTTTCACACCTTTACATTTTCCTCGAATTTTTCACACCTTTTTATGCTCCCCACATTTTTCACAACTTTTCATGCTCCTCACATTTTTCACACCTTTTCATGCTCCTCGCATTTTTCACACCTTTTCATGCTCCTAGAATTTTTGACAGCTTTTCATTTTCCTAGAAATTTTCACACGTATTCATGCAACCTGCATTTTTCACACCAATTCATGCTCCTAGAATTTTTGACAGCTTTTCATTTTCCTCGAATTTTTGACACCTTTTCATGCTCCTCGACATTTTCACACCTTTTCATTCTCCTCACATTTTTCACACGTTTTCATGCTCCTTGTATTTTTCACACCTTTTCATGTTCCTCGAATTTTTCACACCTTATCATGCTCCTCGAATTTTTGACACCTTTTCATGCTCCTCGACATTTTAACACCTTTTCATGCTCCTCGCATTTTTCACACCTTTTCATGCTCCTTGCATTTTTCACACCTTCTCATGCACCTCGTCTTTTTTTTTTTGCTCTTCGCATTTTTGACACCTTTTAATGCTCCTCGCATTTTTCACACCTTTTCATGATCCTCGTCGTTTTTTTTTTTTGCTCTTCGCATTTTTGACACCTTTTCATGCTCCTCGCATTTTTGACACCTTTTCATGCTCCTAGAATTTTTCACACCTTTTCGGGCTCGTCGCAATTTTCACACCTTTTCATGCTCCTCGCATTTTTCACACCTTTTCATGCTCCTAGAATGTTTGACAGCTTTTCATTGTTCTCAAAATTGTCACACGTTTTCATGCTCCTTGTATTTTTCACACCTTTTCATGTTCCTCGCATTTTTCACACCTTTTCATGCTCCTCTCACTTTTCACACCTTTTCATGCTCCTCTCACTTTTCACACCTTTTTATGCTCCTCGCATTTTTTACACCTTTTCTTGCTCCTCGCATTTTTCACACCTTTTCAGGCTCCTCATCTTTTTTTTTTTTTGGTCCTCTCATTTTCCACACCTTTTCATGCTCCTCGCATTTTTCACACATTTTCATGTTCCTCGGCTTTTTTTTTTTTGCTCCTTGCAATTTTCACACATTATAATGTTCCTTGTATTTTTCACACCTTTTTATGCTCCCCACATTTTTCACACCTTTTCATGCTCCTCGCATTTTTCACACCTTTTCATACTCCTCACATTTTTCACACCTTTTCATGGTCCTCGCATTTTTCACACCTTTTCAGGCTCCTCGCAATTTTCAAACTTTTTATGTTCCTCCAATTTTTCACACCTTTTCATGCTCCTAGAATTTTTGACAGCTTTTCATTTTCCTCGAAATTTTCAAACGTTTTCCTGCTCCTTGTATTTTTCACACCTTTTCATGTTCCTCGAATTTTTCACACCATTTCATGATCCTCACATTTTTCACACCTTTTCATGCTCCTAGAATATTTGACAGCTTTTCACTGTCCTCGAAAATGTCACAGGTTTTCATGCTCCATGTATTTTTCACACCTTTTCATGTTCCTCGAATTTTTCACACCTTTTCATGCTCCTCGAATTTTTGACACCTTTTCATGCTCCTCGACATTTTCACACCTTTTCATGCTCCTCGCAATTTTCACACCTTTTCATGCTCCTCGCATTTTTCACACCTTTTCATGCTCCTCGACATTTTCACACCTTTTCATGCTCCTCGCATTTTTCACACCTTTTCATGCTCCTTGCATTTTTCACACCTTCTCATGCTCCTCGCATTTTTCACACATTTTCATGCTCCTTGCATTTTTCACACCTTTTGATGCTCTTCGCATTTTACACACCTTTTCATGCTCCTCACATTTTTCACACCTGTTTCATGCTCCTCGCATTTTTCACACCTTTTCATGCTCCTCACATTTTTCACACCTTTTCAGGCTCCTCCCAATTTTCATACCTTTTCATGCTCCTCGACATTTTCAAACCTTTTCATGCCTTTCGTATTTTTCACACCTTTTCATGTTCCTCGAATTTTTCACACCTTTTCATGCTCCTCGCATTTTTCACACCTTTTCAAGCTCCTCTAACTTTTCACACCTTTTCATGCTCCTCGCATTTTTCACACGTTTTCATGCTAATAAAATTTTTGACAGCTTTCATTGTCCTCGAAATTTTCACACGTTTTCATGCTCCTTCTATTTTTCACACCTTTTCAAGTTCCTCCAATTTTTCACACCTTTTCATGCTCCTCGAATTTTTGACACCTTTTCATGCTCCTAGAAATTTTCACACCTCTTCCTGTTCCTCGTATTTTTCACACCTTTTCATGTTCCTCGAAATTTTCACACCTTTTCATGTTCCTTGTATTTTTCACACCTTTTCATGTTCCTCGAAATTTTCACACCTTTTCATGCTCCTCGCATTTTTCACACCTTTTCATGCTCTTCGCATTTTTCACACCTTTTCATGCTCCTCGTATTTTTCACACCTTTTCATACTCCTCCCATTTTTCACACCTTTTCATGCTCCTCGCATTTTTCACACCTTTTCATGCTCCTCACATATTTCACACCTTTTCATACTCCTCACATTTTTCACACCTTTTCATGGTCCTCGCATTTTTCACACCTTTTCATGCTCCTAGAATGTTTGACAGCTTTTCATTGTTCTCAAAATTGCCACACGTTTTCATGCTCCTTGTATTTTTCACACCTTTTCATGTTCCTCGCATTTTTCACACCTTTTCATGCTCCTCTCACTTTTCACACCTTTTCATGCTCCTCTCACTTTTCACACCTTTTTATGCTCCTCGCATTTTTTACACCTTTTCATGCTCCTCGCATTTTTCACACCTTTTCAGGCTCCTCAACTTTTTTTTTTTTTGGTCCTCTCATTTTCCACACCTTTTCATGCTCCTCGCATTTTTCACACCTTTTCATGTTCCTCGGCTTTTTTTTTTTTGCTCCTTGCATTTTTCACACGTTATAATGTTCCTTGTATATTTCACACCTTTTTATGCTCCCCACATTTTTCACACCTTTTCATGCTCCTCGCATTTTTCACACCTTTTCATACTCCTCACATTTTTCACACCTTTTCATGGTCCTCGCATTTTTCACACCTTTTCAGGCTCCTCGCAATTTTCAAACTTTTTATGTTCCTCCAATTTTTCACACCTTTTCATGCTCCTAGAATTTTTGACAGCTTTTCATTTTCCTCGAAATTTTCAAACGTTTTCCTGCTCCTTGTATTTTTCACACCTTTTCATGTTCCTCGAATTTTTCACACCATTTCATGATCCTCACATTTTTCACACCTTTTCATGCTCCTAGAATATTTGACAGCTTTTCACTGTCCTCGAAAATGTCACAGGTTTTCATGCTCCATGTATTTTTCACACCTTTTCATGTTCCTCGAATTTTTCACACCTTTTCATGCTCCTCGAATTTTTGACACCTTTTCATGCTCCTCGACATTTTCACACCTTTTCATGCTCCTCGCATTTTTCACACCTTTTCATGCTCCTCGGATTTTTTGACACCTTTTCATGCTCCTCGACATTTTCACACCTTTTCATGCTCCTCACATTTTTCTCACCTTTTCATGCTCCTTGCATTTTTCACACCTTCTCATGCTCCTCGCATTTTTCACACATTTTCATGCTCCTTGCATTTTTCACACCTTTTGATGCTGTTCGCATTTTTCACACCTTTTCATGCTCCTCACATTTTTCACACCTTTTCATGCTCCTCGCATTTTTCACACCTTTTCATGCTCCTCACATTTTTCACACCTTTTCATGCTCCTCGCAATTTTCATACCTTTTCATGCTCCTCGACATTTTCAAACCTTTTCATGCTTTTCGTATTTTTCACACCTTGTCATGTTCCTCGAATTTTTCACACCTTTTCATGCTCCTCGCATTTTTCACACCTTTTCAAGCTCCTCTAACTTTTCACACCTTTTCATGCTAATAAAATTTTTGACAGCTTTTCATTGTCCTCGAAATTTTCACACGTTTTCATGCTCCTCGAAATTTTCACACGTTTTCATGCTCCTTCTATTTTTCACACCTTTTCAAGTTCCTCCAATTTTTCACACCTTTTCATGCTCCTCGAATTTTTGACACCTTTTCATGCTCCTAGAAATTTTCACACCTCTTCCTGTTCCTCGAATTTTTCACACCTTATCATGTTCCTCGAAATTTTCACACCTTTTCATGCTCCTCGACATTTTAACACCTTTTCATGCTCCTCGCATTTTTCACACCCTTTCATGCGCCTTGCATTTTTCACACCTTCTCATGCTCCTCGTATTTTTCACACATTTTCATGCTCCTTGCATTTTTCACTCCTTTTCATGATCTTCGCATTTTTCACACCTTTTCATGCTCCTTGCATTTTTCACACCTTTTCATGCTCCTCGTCTTTTTTTTTTTTGCTCTTCGCATTTTTGACACCTTTTCATACTCCTCGCATTTTTCACACCTTTTCAGGCTCCTTGCATTTTTCACACCTTCTCATGCTCCTCGTATTTTTCACACATTTTCATGCTCCTTGCATTTTTCACACCTTTTCATGATCCTCGCATTTTTCACACCTTTTCATGCTCCTTGCATTTTTCACACCTTTTCATGCTCCTCGTCTTTTTTTTTTTTGCTCTTTGCATTTTTGACACCTTTTCATGCTCCTCGCATTTTTCACACATTTTCATGCTCCTCATCGTTTTTTCTTTTTGCTCCTCGCATTTTTCACACATTTTCATGCTCCTCGCATTTTCCACACCTTTTCATGATCCTCGTCTTTTTTTTTTTTGCTCCTCGCATTTTTCACACCTTTTCATGCTCCTAGAATTTTTCACACCTTTTCGGGCTCGTCGCAATTTTCACACCTTTTCATGCTCCTCGCATTTTTCACACCATTTCATGCTCCTAGAATATTTGACAGCTTTTCATTGTCCTCAAAATAGTCACACGTTTTCATGCTCCTCGCATTATTCACACATTTTCATGCTCCTCGCATTTTTCACACTTGTCATGTTCCTTGCATTTTAAACACCTTTTTATGCTCCCCACATTTTTCACACCTTTTCATGCTCCTCGCATTTTTCACACCTTTTCATGCTCCTAGAATGTATGACAGATTTTCATTGTCCTCAAAATTGTCACACGTTTTCATGCTCCTTGTATTTTTCACACCTTTTCATGTTCCTCGCATTTTTCACACCTTTTCATGCTCCTCTCACTTTTCACACCTTTTCATGCTCCTCTCACTTTTCACACCTTTTTATGCTCCTCGCATTTTTTACACCTTTTCATGCTCCTCGCATTTTTCATACCTTTTCAGGCTCTTCATCTTTTTTTTTTTTTGCTCCTCTCATTTTTCACACCTTTTTATGCTCCTCGCATTTTTCACACCTTTTCATGTTCCTCGGCTTTTTTTTTTATGCTCCTTGCATTTTTCACACGTTTTAATGTTCCTTGTATTTTTCACACCTTTTTATGCTCCCCACATTTTTCACACCTTTTCCTGCTCCTCGCATTTTTCACACCTTTTCATGCTCCTCACATTTTTCACACCTTTTCATGCTCCTCGCATTTTTCACACCTTTTCAGGCTCCTCCCAATTTTCAAACTTTTTAAGTTCCTCGAATTTTTCACACCTTTTCATGCTCCTAGAATTTTTGACAGCTTTTCATTTTCCTCGAAATTTTCACACGTTTTCCTGCTCCTTGTATTTTTCACACCTTTTCATGTTCCTCGAATTTTTCACACCATTTCATGATCCTCGCATTTTTTACACCTTTTCATGCTCCTCACATTTTTTACAACTTTTCATGCTCCTCGCATTTTTCACACCTTTTCCTGCTTCTCACATTTTTCAAACCTTTTCAGGCTCCTCGCAATTTTCACACCTTCTCATGCTCCTCTTGTTTTTCACACTTTTTCATGTTCCTCGAATTTTTCACATCTTTTCATGCTCCTCGCATTTTTCACACATTTTCATGCTCCTCTCACTTTTCACACCTTTTCATGCTCCTCGCATTTTTCACACCTTTTCATGGTCCTCGCATTTTTCACACCTTATCATGCTCCTAAAATTTTGACAGCTTTTCATTTTCCTCGAAATTTTCACACGTTTTCATGCTCCTCGTATTTTTCACACCTTTTCATGTTCCTCGAATTTTTCACCTTTTCATTCCCCTCGAAATTTTCACAACTTTTCATGGTCCTCGTATTTTTCATACCTTTTCATTCTCCTCACATTTTTCACACCTTTTCATGCTCCTCGCATATTTCACACCTTTTCATGCTCCTCGCATTTTTCACACCTTTTCATGCTCCTCGCATTTTTCACACCTTTTCATCTTCCTCGCATTTTTCACACCTTTTGATGCTCCTAGAATATTTGACAGCTTTTCATTTTCCTCGAAATTTTCACACGTTTTTATGCTCCTTGTATTTTTCACACCTTTTCATTTTCCTCGAATTTTTCACACCTTTTTAAGCTCCCTACATTTTTCACAACTTTTCATGCTCCTCACATTTTTCACACCTTTTCATGCTCCTCGCATTTTTCACACCTTTTCATGCTCCTAGATTTTTTGACAGCTTTTCATTTTCCTCGAATTTTTGACACCTTTTCATGCTCCTCGACATTTTCACACGTTTTCATGCTCCTTGCATTTTTCACACGTTTTCATGCTTCTCGCATTTTTCACACCTTTTAATGCTCCTCGACATTTTCACACCTTTTCATGCTCCTCGCATTTTTCACACATTTTCATGCTCCTCGCATTTTTCACACTTGTCATGTTCCTTGCATTTTCACACCTTTTTATGCTCCCGACATTTTTCACACCTTTTCATGCTCCTCGTCTTTTTTTTTTGCTCCTCGCATTTTCACACCTTTTCATGTTCCCTGCATTTTTCACAACTTTTTATGTTCCCCACATTTTTCACACATTTTCATGCTCCTTTCATTTTCCACATCTTTTCATGCTCCTCGTCTTTTTTTTTTTTGCTCTTCGCATTTTTCACACCTTTTCATGCCCCTCGCATTTTCCACACATTTTCATGCTCCTTGTCTTTTTTTTTTTTTTGCTCTTCGCATTTTTCACAACTTTTCATGCTCCTCGCATTTTTCACACCTTTTCATGCTCCTCGCAATTTTCACACCTTTTCATGCTCCTCCTCTATTTTTTTTTTTGCTCCTCGCATTTTTCACAGCTTTTCATGTTCCTTGCATTTTTCACACCTTTTTATGCTCCTCGTTTTTTTTCACACCTTTTCATGCTCCTCGTCTTTTTTTTTTGCTCCTCGCATTATTCACACCTTTTCATGCTCCTCGTATTTTTCACACTTTTTCATGCTCCTTGTCTTTTTTTTTTTTTTCTCCTCGCATTTTTCACACCTTCTCATGTTCCTTGCATTTGTCACACCTTTTTATGCTCTCCCCATTTTTCACACCTTTTCATGCTCCTAGTACTTTTCACACCTCTTCGGGCTTCTCGCAATTTTCACACCTTTTCGTGCTCCTCACATTTTTCACACCTTTTCATGCTTCTAGAATATCTGACAGCTTTTCACTGTCCTCGAAAATGTCACACGTTTTCATGCTCCATGTATTTTTCACACGTTTTCATGTTCCTCGAATTTTTCACACCTTTTCAAGCTCCTCTCACTTTTCACACTTTTTCATGCTCCTCGCATTTTTCACACCTTTTCATGCTAATAAATATTTGGCAGCTTTTCATGTCCTCGAAATTTTCACACGTTTTCATGCTCCTCGAAATTTTCACACGTTTTCATGCTCCTTGTATTTTTCACACCTTTTCATGTTCCTCCAATTTTTCACACCTTTTCATGCTCCTCGAATTTTTGACCTTTTCATGCTCCTCGAAATTTTCACACCTCTTCATGTTCCTCGTATTTTTCACACCTTTTCATGTTCCTCGAAATTTCACACCTTTTCATGCTCCTCGCATTTTTCACACCTTTTCCTTTTCATGCTCTTCGCATTTTTCACACCTTTTCATGCTCCTCGTATTTTTCACACCTTTTCATACTCCTCCCATTTTTCACACCTTTTCATGCTCCTCGCATTTTTCACACCTTTTCATGCTCCTCACATATTTCACACCTTTTCATGCTCCTAGAATTTTTGACAGCTTTTCATTTTCCTCGAAATTTTCACACGATTTCATGCTCCTCGTATTTTTCACACCTTTACATTTTCCTCGAATTTTTCACACCTTTTTATGCTCCCCACATTTTTCACAACTTTTCATGCTCCTCACATTTTTCACACCTTTTCATGCTCCTAGAATTTTTGACAGCTTTTCATTTTCCTCGAATTTTTGACACGTTTTCATGCTCCTCGACATTTTCACACCTTTTCATTCTCCTCACATTTTTCACACGTTTTCATGCTCCTTGTATTTTTCACACCTTATCATGTTCCTCGAATTTTTCACACCTTATCATGCTCCTCGAATTTTTGACACCTTTTCATGCTCCTCGACATTTTCACACCTTTTCATGCTCCTCGCATTTTTCACACCCTTTCATGCTCCTTGCATTTTTCACACCTTTTCGTGCTCCTTGTATTTTTCACACCTTTTCATGCTCCTCGACATTTTCACACCTTTTCCTGCTCCTCGCATTTTTCACACCTTTTCATGCTCCTCACATTTTTCACACCTTTTCATGCTCCTCGCATTTTTCACACCTTTTCAGGCTCCTCCCAATTTTCAAACTTTTTAAGTTCCTCGAATTTTTCACACCTTTTCATGCTCCTAGAATTTTTGACAGCTTTTCATTTTCCTCGAAATTTTCACACGTTTTCCTGCTCCTTGTATTTTTCACACCTTTTCATGTTCCTCGAATTTTTCACACCATTTCATGATCCTCGCATTTTTTACACCTTTTCATGCTCCTCACATTTTTTACAACTTTTCATGCTCCTCGCATTTTTCACACCTTTTCCTGCTTCTCACATTTTTCAAACCTTTTCAGGCTCCTCGCAATTTTCACACCTTTTCATGCTCCTCTTGTTTTTCACACTTTTTCATGTTCCTCGAATTTTTCACATCTTTTCATGCTCCTCGCATTTTTCACACATTTTCATGCTCCTCTCACTTTTCACACCTTTTCATGCTCCTCGCATTTTTCACACCTTTTCATGGTCCTCGCATTTTTCACACCTTATCATGCTCCTAAAATTTTGACAGCTTTTCATTTTCCTCGAAATTTTCACACGTTTTCATGCTCCTCGTATTTTTCACACCTTTTCATGTTCCTCGAATTTTTCACCTTTTCATTCCCCTCGAAATTTTCACAACTTTTCATGGTCCTCGTATTTTTCATACCTTTTCATTCTCCTCACATTTTTCACACCTTTTCATGCTCCTCGCATATTTCACACCTTTTCATGCTCCTCGCATTTTTCACACCTTTTCATGCTCCTCGCATTTTTCACACCTTTTCATCTTCCTCACATTTTTCACACCTTTTGATGCTCCTAGAATATTTGACAGCTTTTCATTTTCCTCGAAATTTTCACACGTTTTTATGCTCCTTGTATTTTTCACACCTTTTCATTTTCCTCGAATTTTTCACACCTTTTTAAGCTCCCTACATTTTTCACAACTTTTCATGCTCCTCACATTTTTCACACCTTTTCATGCTCCTCGCATTTTTCACACCTTTTCATGCTCCTAGATTTTTTGACAGCTTTTCATTTTCCTCGAATTTTTGACACCTTTTCATGCTCCTCGACATTTTCACACGTTTTCATGCTCCTTGCATTTTTCACACGTTTTCATGCTTCTCGCATTTTTCACACCTTTTAATGCTCCTCGACATTTTCAACACCTTTTCATGCTCCTCGCATTTTTCACACATTTTCATGCTCCTCGCATTTTTCACACTTGTCATGTTCCTTGCATTTTCACACCTTTTTATGCTCCCCACATTTTTCACACCTTTTCATGCTCCTCGTCTTTTTTTTTTTGCTCCTCGCATTTTCACACCTTTTCATGTTCCCTGCATTTTTCACAACTTTTTATGTTCCCCACATTTTTCACACATTTTCATGCTCCTTTCATTTTCCACATCTTTTCATGCTCCTCGTCTTTTTTTTTTTTTTTTGCTTTTGACATTTTTCACACCTTTTCATGCCCCTCGCATTTTCCACACATTTTCATGCTCCTTGTCTTTTTTTTTTTTTTTGCTCTTCGCATTTTTCACAACTTTTCATGCTCCTCACATTTTTCACACCTTTTCATGCTCCTCGCAATTTTCACACCTTTTCATGCTCCTCCTCTATTTTTTTTTTTGCTCCTCGCATTTTTCACAGCTTTTCATGTTCCTTGCATTTTTCACACCTTTTTATGCTCCTCGTATTTTTCACACCTTTTCGTACTCCTCATCTTTTTTTTTTGCTCCTCGCATTTTTCACACCTTTTCATGCTCCTCGTATTATTCACACTTTTTCATGCTGCTTGTCTTTTTTTTTTTTGCTCCTCGCATTTTTCACACCTTCTCATGTTCCTTGCATTTGTCACACCTTTTTATGCTCCCCACATTTTTCACACCTTTTCATGCTCCTAGTACTTTTCACACCTCTTCGGGCTTCTCGCAATTTTCACACCTTTTCATGCTCCTCGCATTTGTCACACCTTTTTATGCTCCCCACATTTTTCACACCTTTTCATGCTCCTAGTACTTTTCACACCTCTTCGGGCTTCTCGCAATTTTCACACCTATTCATGCTCCTCGCATTTTTCACACCTTTTCATGCTAATAAAATTTTTGACAGCTATTCATTGTCCTCGAAATTTTCACACGTTTTCATGCTCCTCGAAATTTTCACACGTTTTCATGCTGCTTGTATTTTTCACACCTTTTCATGTTCCTCCAATTTTTCACACCTTTTCATGCTCCTCGAATTTTTGACACCTTTTCATGCTCCTAGAATTTTTCACACCTCTTCATGTTCCTCGTATTTTTCACACCTTTTCATGTTCCTCGAAATTTTCACACCTTTTCATGCTCTTCGCATTTTTCACACGTTTTCATGCTCCTCGTATTTTTCACACCTTTTCATACTCCTCCCATTTTTCACACCTTTTCATGCTCCTCGCATTTTTCACACCTTTTCATGCTCCTCGCATATTTCACACCTTTTCATGCTCCTAGAATTTTTGACAGCTTTTCATTTTCCTCGAAATTTTCCCACGATTTCATGCTCCTCGTTTTTTTCACACCTTTACATTTTCCTCGAATTTTTCACACCTTTTTATGCTCCCCACATTTTTCACAACTTTTCATGCTCCTCACATTTTTCACACCTTTTCATGCTCCTCGCATTTTTCACACCTTTTCATGCTCCTAGAATTTTTGACAGCTTTTCATTTTCCTAGAAATTTTCACACGTATTCATGCAACTCGCATTTTTCACACCAATTCATGCTCCTAGAATTTTTGACAGCTTTTCATTTTCCTAGAATTTTTGACACCTTTTCATGCTCCTCGACATTTTCACACCTTTTCATTCTCCTCATATTTTTCACACGTTTTCATGCTCCTTGTATTTTTCACACCTTTTCATGTTCCTCGAATTTTTCACACCTTATCATGCTCCTCGAATTTTTGACACCTTTTCATGCTCCTCGACATTTTAACACCTTTTCATGCTCCTCGCATTTTTCACACCTTTTCATGCTCCTTGCATTTTTCACACCTTCTCATGCTCCTCTTATTTTTCACACATTTTCATGCTCCTTGCATTTTTCACACCTTTTCATGCACCTCGTCTTTTTTTTTTTGCTCTTCGCATTTTTGACACCTTTTAATGCTCCTCGCATTTTTCACACCTTTTCATGATCCTCGTCGTTTTTTTTTTTTGCTCTTCGCATTTTTGACAACTTTTCATGCTCCTCGCATTTTTGACACCTTTTCATGCTCCTAGAATTTTTCACACCTTTTCGGGCTCGTCGCAATTTTCACACCTTTTCATGCTCCTCGCATTTTTCACACCTTTTCATGCTCCTAGAATGTTTGACAGCTTTTCATTGTTCTCAAAATTGTCACACGTTTTCATGCTCCTTGTATTTTTCACACCTTTTCATGTTCCTCGCATTTTTCATACCTTTTCATGCTCCTCTCACTTTTCACACCTTTTCATGCTCCTCTCACTTTTCACACCTTTTTATGCTCCTCGCATTTTTTACACCTTTTCATGCTCCTCGCATTTTTCACACCTTTTCAGGCTCCTCATCTTTTTTTTTTTTTTTGCTCCTCTCATTTTTCACACCTTTTCATGCTCCTCGCATTTTTCACACCTTTTCATGTTCCTCGGCTTTTTTTTTTTGCTCCTTGCATTTTTCACACGTTATAAAGTTCCTTGTATTTTTCACACCTTTTTATGCTCCCCACATTTTTCACACCTTTTCATGCTCCTCGCATTTTTCACACCTTTTCATACTCCTCACATTTTTCACACCTTTTCATGGTCCTCGCATTTTTCACACCTTTTCAGGCTCCTCGCAATTTTCAAACTTTTTATGTTCCTCCAATTTTTCACACCTTTTCATGCTCCTAGAATTTTTGACAGCTTTTCATTTTCCTTGAAATTTTCAAACGTTTTCCTGCTCCTTGTATTTTTCACACCTTTTCATGTTCCTCGAATTTTTCACAGCATTTCATGATCCTCACATTTTTTACACCTTTTCATGCTCCTCGCATTTTTCACACCTTTTCCTGCTTCTCACATTTTTCAAACCTTTTCAGGCTCCTCGCAATTTTCACACCTTTTCATGCTCCTCGACATTTTCACACCTTTTCATGCTCCTCGTGTTTTTCACCCCTTTTCATGTTCCTCGAATTTTTCACACCTTTTCATGCTCCTCGCATTTTTCACACCTTTTCATGCTCCTCTCACTTTTCACACCTTTTCATGCTCCTCGCATTTTTCACACCTTTTCATGCTCCTAAAATTTTGACAGCTTTTCATTTTCCTCGAAATTTTCACACGTTTTCATGCTCCTCATATTTTTCACACCTTTTCATGTTCCTCGAATTTTTCACACCTTTTCATTCCCCTCGAAATTTTCACAACTTTTCATGGTCCTCGTATTTTTCATACCTTTTCATTGTCCTCACATTTTTCACACCTTTTCATGCTCCTCGCATATTTCACACCTTTTCATGCTCCTCGCATTTTTCACACCTTTTCATGTTCCTTGCATTTTCACAACTTTTTATCTTCCCCACATTTTTCACACATTTTCATGCTCCTTTCATTTTCCACATCTTTTCATGCTCCTCGTCTTTTTTTTTTTTGCTCTTCGCATTTTTCACACCTTTTCATGCCCCTCGCATTTTCCACACATTTTCATGCTCCTTGTATTTTTTTTTTTTTTTGCTCTTCGCATTTCTCACACCTTTTCATGCTCCTCGCATTTTTCACACCTTTTCATGCTCCTCGCAATTTTCACACCTTTTCATGCTCCTCCTCTATTTTTTTTTTTTGCTCCTCGCATTTTTCACAGCTTTTCATGTTCCTTGCATTTTTCACACCTTTTTATGCTCCTCGTATTTTTCACACCTTTTCATACTCCTCATCTTTTTTTTTTGCTCCTCGCATTTTTCACACCTTTTCATGCTCCTCGTATTTTTCACACTTTTTCATGCTGCTTGTCTTTTTTTTTTTTGCTCCTCGCATTTTTCACACCTTCTCATGTTCCTTGCATTTGTCACACCTTTTTATGCTCCCCACATTTTTCACACCTTTTCATGCTCCTAGTACTTTTCACACCTCTTCGGGCTTCTCGCAATTTTCACACCTTTTCATGCTCCTCGCATTTTTCACACCTTTTCATGCTCCTAGAATATTTGACAGCTTTTCACTGTCCTCGAAAATGTCACACGTTTTCATGCTCCATGTATTTTTCACACCTTTTCATGTTCCTCGAATTTTTCACACCTTTTCATGCTCCTCGAATTTTTGACACCTTTTCATGCTCCTCGACATTTTCACACCTTTTCATGCTCCTCGCATTTTTCACACCTTTTCATGCTCCTCGCATTTTTCACACCTTTTCATGCTCCTCACTTTTTTCACACCTTTTCAGGCTCCTCGCAATTTTCATACCTTTTCATGCTCCTCGACATTTTCAAACCTTTACATGCTTTTCATATTTTTCACACCTTTTCATGTTCCTCGAATTTTTCACACCTTTTCATGCTCCTCGCATTTTTCACACCTTTTCAAGCTCCTCTCACTTTTCACACCTATTCATGCTCCTCGCATTTTTCACACCTTTTCATGCTAATAAAATTTTTGACAGCTATTCATTGTCCTCGAAATTTTCACACGTTTTCATGCTCCTCGAAATTTTCACACGTTTTCAGGCTGCTTGTATTTTTCACACCTTTTCATGTTCCTCCAATTTTTCACACCTTTTCTTGCTCCTCGAATTTTTGACACCTTTTCATGCTCCTAGAATTTTTCACACCTCTTCATGTTCCTCGTATTTTTCACACCTTTTCATGTTCCTCGAAATTTTCACACCTTTTCATGCTCTTCGCATTTTTCACACCTTTTCATGCTCCTCGTATTTTTCACACCTTTTCATACTCCTCCCATTTTTCACACCTTTTCATGCTCCTCGCATTTTTCACACCTTTTCATGCTCCTCGCATATTTCACACCTTTTCATGCTCCTAGAATTTTTGACAGCTTTTCATTTTCCTCGAAATTTTCCCACGATTTCATGCTCCTCGTTTTTTTCACACCTTTACATTTTCCTCGAATTTTTCACACCTTTTTATGCTCCCCACATTTTTCACAACTTTTCATGCTCCTCACATTTTTCACACCTTTTCATGCTCCTCGCATTTTTCACACCTTTTCATGCTCCTAGAATTTTTGACAGCTTTTCATTTTCCTAGAAATTTTCACACGTATTCATGCAACTCGCATTTTTCACACCAATTCATGCTCCTAGAATTTTTGACAGCTTTTCATTTTCCTCGAATTTTTGACACCTTTTCATGCTCCTCGACATTTTCACACCTTTTCATTCTCCTCACATTTTTCACACGTTTTCATGCTCCTTGTATTTTTCACACCTTTTCATGTTCCTCGAATTTTTCACACCTTATCATGCTCCTCGAATTTTTGACACCTTTTCATGCTCCTCGACATTTTAACACCTTTTCATGCTCCTCGCATTTTTCACACCTTTTCATGCTCCTTGCATTTTTCACACCTTCTCATGCTCCTCTTATTTTTCACACATTTTCATGCTCCTTTCATTTTTCACACCTTTTCATGCACCTCGTCTTTTTTTTTTTTGCTCTTCGCATTTTTGACACCTTTTAATGCTCCTCGCATTTTTCACACCTTTTCATGATCCTCGTCGTTTTTTTTTTTTGCTCTTCACATTTTTGACACCTTTTCATGCTCCTCGCATTTTTGACACCTTTTCATGCTCCTAGAATTTTTCACACCTTTTCGGGCTCGTCGCAATTTTCACACCTTTTCATGCTCCTCGCATTTTTCACACCTTTTCATGCTCCTAGAATGTTTGACAGCTTTTCATTGTTCTCAAAATTGTCACACGTTTTCATGCTCCTTGTATTTTTCACACCTTTTCATGTTCCTCGCATTTTTCACACCTTTTCATGCTCCTCTCACTTTTCACACCTTTTCATGCTCCTCTCACTTTTCACACCTTTTTATGCTCCTCGCATTTTTTACACCTTTTCATGCTCCTCGCATTTTTCACACCTTTTCAGGCTCCTCATCTTTTTTTTTTTTTTTTTTGCTCCTCTCATTTTTCACACCTTTTCATGCTCCTCGCATTTTTCACACCTTTTCATGTTCCTCGGCTTTTTTTTTTTGCTCCTTGCATTTTTCACACGTTATAATGTTCCTTGTATTTTTCACACCTTTTTATGCTCCCCACATTTTTCACACCTTTTCATGCTCCTCGCATTTTTCACACCTTTTCATACTCCTCACATTTTTCACACCTTTTCATGGTCCTCGCATTTTTCACACCTTTTCAGGCTCCTCGCAATTTTCAAACTTTTTATGTTCCTCCAATTTTTCACACCTTTTCATGCTCCTAGAATTTTTGACAGCTTTTCATTTTCCTCGAAATTTTCAAACGTTTTCCTGCTCCTTGTATTTTTCACACCTTTTCATGTTCCTCGAATTTTTCACACCATTTCATGATCCTCACATTTTTTACACCTTTTCATGCTCCTCGCATTTTTCACACCTTTTCCTGCTTCTCACATTTTTCAAACCTCTTCAGGCACCTCGCAATTTTCACACCTTTTCATGCTCCTCGACATTTTCACACCTTTTCATGCTCCTCGTGTTTTTCACACCTTTTCATGTTCCTCGAATTTTTCACACCTTTTCATGCTCCTCGCATTTTTCACACCTTTTCATGCTCCTCTCACTTTTCACACCTTTTCATGCTCCTCGCATTTTTCACACCTTTTCATGGTCCTCACATTTTTCACACCTTTTCATGCTCCTAAAATTTTGACAGCTTTTCATTTTCCTCGAATTTTTCACACCTTTTCATTCCCCTCGAAATTTTCACAACTTTTCATGGTCCTCGTATTTTTCATACCTTTTCATTCTCCTCACATTTTTCACACCTTTTCATGCTCCTCGCATATTTCACACCTTTTCATGCTCCTCGCATTTTTCACACCTTTTCATGCTCCTCGCATTTTTCACACCTTTTCATCCTCCTCACATTTTTCACACCTTTTGATGCTCCTAGAATTTTTGACAGCTTTTCATTTTCCTCGAAATTTTCACACCTTTTTATGCTCCTCGTATTTTTCACACCTTTTCATGCTCCTCGTCTTTTTTTTTTTGCTCCTCGCATTTTTCACACCTTTTCATGCTCCTCGTATTTTTCACACTTTTTCATGCTGCTCGTCTTTTTTTTTTTGCTCGTCGCATTTTTCACACCTTCTCATGTTCCTTGCATTTGTCACACCTTTTTATGCTCCCCACATTTTTCACACCTTTTCATGCTCCTAGTACTTTTCACACCTCTTCGGGCTTCTCGCAATTTTCACACCTTTTCATGCTCCTCGCATTTTTCACACCTTTTCATGCTCCTCGTATTTTTCACACCTTTTCATACTCCTCGCATTTTTCACACCTTTTCATGCTCCTCGCATTTTTCACACCTTTTCATGCTCCTCGCATATCTCACACCTTTTCATGCTCCTAGAATTTTTGACAGCTTTTCATTTTCCTCGAAATTTTCCCACGATTTCATGCTCCTCGTTTTTTTCACACCTTTACATTTTCCTCGAATTTTTCACACCTTTTTATGCTCCCCACATTTTTCACAACTTTTCATGCTCCTCACATTTTTCACATCTTTTCATGCTCCTCGCATTTTTCACACCTTTTCATGCTCCTAGAATTTTTGACAGCTTTTCATTTTCCTAGAAATTTTCACACGTTTTCATGCACCTCGCATTTTTCACACCAATTCATGCTCCTAGAATTTTTGACAGCTTTTCATTTTCCTCGAATTTTTGACACCTTTTCATGCTCCTCGACATTTTCACACCTTTTCATTCTCCTCGCATTTTTCACACGTTTTCATGCTCCTTGTATTTTTCACACCTTTTCATGTTCCTCGAATTTTTCACACCTTATCATGCTCCTCGAATTTTTGACACCTTTTCATGCTCCTCGACATTTTAACACCTTTTCATGCTCCTCGCATTTTTCACACCTTTTCATGCTCCTTGCATTTTTCACACCTTCTCATGCTCCTCTTATTTTTCACACATTTTCATGCTCCTTGCATTTTTCACACCTTTTCATGCACCTCGTCTTTTTTTTTTTTTGCTCTTCGCATTTTTGACATCTTTTAATGCTCCTCGCATTTTTCACACCTTTTCATGATCCTCGTCGTTTTTTTTTTTTTGCTCTTCGCATTTTTGACACCTTTTCATGCTCCTCGCATTTTTGACACCTTTTCATGCTCCTTGAATTTTTCACACCTTTTCGGGCTCGTCGCAATTTTCACACCTTTTCATGCTCCTCGCATTTTTCACAACTTTTCATGCTCCTAGAATGTTTGACAGCTTTTCATTGTTCTCAAAATTGTCACACGTTTTCATGCTCCTTGTATTCTTCACACCTTTTCATGTTCCTCGCATTTTTTACACCTTTCATGCTCCTCTCACTTTTCACACCTTTTCATGCTCCTCTCACTTTTCACACCTTTTTATGCTCCTCGCATTTTTTACACCTTTTCAGGCTCCTCATCTTTTTTTTTTTTTTGCTCCTCTCATTTTTCACACCTTTTCATGTTCCTCGGCTTTTTTTTTTTTGCTCCTTGCATTTTTCACACGTTATAATGTTCCTTGTATTTTTCACACCTTTTTATGCTCCCCACATTTTTCACACTTTTTCATGCTCCTCGCATTTTTCACACCTTTTCATACTCCTCACATTTTTCACACCTTTTCATGCTCCTCGCATATTTCACACCTTTTCATGCTCCTAGAATTTTTGACAGCTTTTCATTTTCCTCGAAATTTTTCCACGATTTCATGCTCCTCGTTTTTTTCACACCTTTACATTTTCCTCGAATTTTTCACACCTTTTTATGCTCCCCACATTTTTCACAACTTTTCATGCTCCTCACATTTTTCACACCTTTTCATGCTCCTCGCATTTTTCACACCTTTTCATGCTCCTAGAATTTTTGACAGCTTTTCATTTTCCTAGAAATTTTCACACGTATTCATGCAACTCGCATTTTTCACACCAATTCATGCTCCTAGAATTTTTGACAGCTTTTCATTTTCCTCGAATTTTTGACACCTTTTCATGCTCCTCGACATTTTCACACCTTTTCATTCTCCTCACATTTTTCACACGTTTTCATGCTCCTTGTATTTTTCACACCTTTTCATGTTCCTCGAATTTTTCACACCTTATCATGCTCCTCGAATTTTTGACACCTTTTCATGCTCCTCGACATTTTAACACCTTTTCATGCTCCTCGCATTTTTCACACCTTTTCATGCTCCTTGCATTTTTCACACCTTCTCATGCTCCTCTTATTTTTCACACATTTTCATGCTCCTTGCATTTTTCACACCTTTTCATGCACCTCGTCTTTTTTTTTTTTGCTCTTCGCATTTTTGACACCTTTTAATGCTCCTCGCATTTTTCACACCTTTTCATGATCCTCGTCGTTTTTTTTTTTTTGCTCTTCACATTTTTGACACCTTTTCATGCTCCTCGCATTTTTGACACCTTTTCATGCTCCTAGAATTTTTCACACCTTTTCGGGCTCGTCGCAATTTTCACACCTTTTCATGCTCCTCGCATTTTTCACACCTTTTCATGCTCCTAGAATGTTTGACAGCTTTTCATTGTTCTCAAAATTGTCACACGTTTTCATGCTCCTTGTATTTTTCACACCTTTTCATGTTCCTCGCATTTTTCACACCTTTTCATGCTCCTCTCACTTTTCACACCTTTTCATGCTCCTCTCACTTTTCACACCTTTTTATGCTCCTCGCATTTTTTACACCTTTTCATGCTCCTCGCATTTTTCACACCTTTTCAGGCTCCTCATCTTTTTTTTTTTTTTTTGCTCCTCTCATTTTTCACACCTTTTCATGCTCCTCGCATTTTTCACACCTTTTCATGTTCCTCGGCTTTTTTTTTTTGCTCCTTGCATTTTTCACACGTTATAATGTTCCTTGTATTATTCACACCTTTTTATGCTCCCCACATTTTTCACACCTTTTCATGCTCCTCGCATTTTTCACACCTTTTCATACTCCTCACATTTTTCACACCTTTTCATGGTCCTCGCATTTTTCACACCTTTTCATGCTCCTCGCATTTTTCACACCTTTTCATGCTCCTAGAATGTATGACAGATTTTCATTGTCCTCAAAATTGTCACACGTTTTCATGCTCCTTGTATTTTTCACACCTTTTCATGCTCCTCTCACTTTTCACACCTTTTTATGCTCCTCGCATTTTTTACACCTTTTCATGCTCCTCGCATTTTTCATACCTTTTCAGGCTCTTCATCTTTTTTTTTTTTTTGCTCCTCTCATTTTTCACACCTTTTTATGCTCCTCGCATTTTTCACACCTTTTCATGCTCCTCTCACTTTTCACACCTTTTCATGCTCCTCGCATTTTTCACACCTTTTCATGGTCCTCGCATTTTTCACACCTTTTCATGCTCCTAAAATTTTGACAGCTTTTCATTTTCCTCGAATTTTTCACACCTTTTCATTCCCCTCGAAATTTTCACAACTTTTCATGGTCCTCGTATTTTTCATACCTTTTCATTCTCCTCACATTTTTCACACCTTTTCATGCTCCTCGCATATTTCACACCTTTTCATGCTCCTCGCATTTTTCACACCTTTTCATGCTCCTCGCATTTTTCACACCTTTTCATCCTCCTCACATTTTTCACACCTTTTGATGCTCCTAGAATTTTTGACAGCTTTTCATTTTCCTCGAAATTTTCACACCTTTTTATGCTCCTCGTATTTTTCACACCTTTTCATGCTCCTCGTCTTTTTTTTTTTGCTCCTCGCATTTTTCACACCTTTTCATGCTCCTCGTATTTTTCACACTTTTTCATGCTGCTCGTCTTTTTTTTTTTTGCTCGTCGCATTTTTCACACCTTCTCATGTTCCTTGCATTTGTCACACCTTTTTATGCTCCCCACATTTTTCACACCTTTTCATGCTCCTAGTACTTTTCACACCTCTTCGGGCTTCTCGCAATTTTCACACCTTTTCATGCTCCTCGCATTTTTCACACCTTTTCATGCTCCTCGTATTTTTCACACCTTTTCATACTCCTCCCATTTTTCACACCTTTTCATGCTCCTCGCATTTTTCACACCTTTTCATGCTCCTCGCATATCTCACACCTTTTCATGCTCCTAGAATTTTTGACAGCTTTTCATTTTCCTCGAAATTTTCCCACGATTTCATGCTCCTCGTTTTTTTCACACCTTTACATTTTCCTCGAATTTTTCACACCTTTTTATGCTCCCCACATTTTTCACAACTTTTCATGCTCCTCACATTTTTCACATCTTTTCATGCTCCTCGCATTTTTCACACCTTTTCATGCTCCTAGAATTTTTGACAGCTTTTCATTTTCCTAGAAATTTTCACACGTATTCATGCACCTCGCATTTTTCACACCAATTCATGCTCCTAGAATTTTTGACAGCTTTTCATTTTCCTCGAATTTTTGACACCTTTTCATGCTCCTCGACATTTTCACACCTTTTCATTCTCCTCACATTTTTCACACCTTTTCATGCTCCTTGTATTTTTCACACCTTTTCATGTTCCTCGAATTTTTCACACCTTATCATGCTCCTCGAATTTTTCACACCTTTTCATGCTCCTCGACATTTTAACACCTTTTCATGCTCCTCGCATTTTTCACACCTTTTCATGCTCCTTGCATTTTTCACACCTTCTCATGCTCCTCTTATTTTTCACACATTTTCATGCTCCTTGCATTTTTCACACCTTTTCATGCACCTCGTCTTTTTTTTTTTTTGCTCTTCGCATTTTTGACATCTTTTAATGCTCCTCGCATTTTTCACACCTTTTCATGATCCTCGTCGTTTTTTTTTTTTTTGCTCTTCGCATTTTTGACACCTTTTCATGCTCCTCGCATTTTTGACACCTTTTCATGCTCCTTGAATTTTTCACACCTTTTCGGGCTCGTCGCAATTTTCACACCTTTTCATGCTCCTCGCATTTTTCACAACTTTTCATGCTCCTAGAATGTTTGACAGCTTTTCATTGTTCTCAAAATTGTCACACGTTTTCATGCTCCTTGTATTCTTCACACCTTTTCATGTTCCTCGCATTTTTCACACCTTTCATGCTCCTCTCACTTTTCACACCTTTTCATGCTCCTCTCACTTTTCACACCTTTTTATGCTCCTCGCATTTTTTACACCTTTTCAGGCTCCTCATCTTTTTTTTTTTTTTGCTCCTTTCATTTTTCACACCTTTTCATGCTCCTCGCATTTTTCACACCTTTTCATGTTCCTCGGCTTTTTTTTTTTTGCTCCTTGCATTTTTCACACGTTATAATGTTCCTTGTATTTTTCACACCTTTTTATGCTCCCCACATTTTTCACACTTTTTCATGCTCCTCGCATTTTTCACACCTTTTCATACTCCTCACATTTTTCACACCTTTTCATGGTCCTCGCATTTTTCACACCTTTTCAAGCTCCTCGCAATTTTCAAACTTTTTATGTTCCTCCAATTTTTCACACCTTTTCATGCTCCTAGAATTTTTGACAGCTTTTCATTTTCCTCGAAATTTTCAAACGTTTTCCTGCTCCTTGTATTTTTCACACCTTTTCATGTTCCTCGAATTTTTCACACCATTTCATGATCCTCACATTTTTTACACCTTTTCATGCTCCTCGCATTTTTCACACCTTTTCCTGCTTCTCACATTTTTCAAACCTCTTCAGGCTCCTCGCAATTTTCTCACCTTTTCATGCTCCTCGACATTTTCACACCTTTTCATGCTCCTCGTGTTTTTCACACCTTTTCATGTTCCTCGAATTTTTCACACCTTTTCATGCTCCTGGCATTTTTCACACCTTTTCATGCTCCTCTCACTTTTCACACCTTTTCA
Source organism: Cervus elaphus (assembly GCF_910594005.1). Classification (NCBI taxonomy): domain Eukaryota; kingdom Metazoa; phylum Chordata; class Mammalia; order Artiodactyla; family Cervidae; genus Cervus; species Cervus elaphus. The sequence continues at coordinate 2,761,545 of NW_025316787.1, forward strand.
TGCTCCTCGCATTTTTCACACCTTTTCATGGTCCTCGCATTTTTCACACCTTTTCATGCTCCTAAAATTTTGACAGCTTTTCATTTTCCTCAAAATTTTCACACGTTTTCATGCTCCTCGTATTTTTCACACCTTTTCATTCCCCTCGAAATTTTCACAATTTTTCATGGTCCTCGTATTTTTCATACCTTTTCATTCTCCTCACATTTTTCACACCTTTTCATGCTCCTCGCATATTTCACACCTTTTCATGCTCCTCGCATTTTTCACACTTTTTCATGCTGCTCGTCTTTTTTTTTTTTTGCTCCTCGCATTTTTCACACCTTCTCATGTTCCTTGCATTTGTCACACCTTTTTATGCTCCCCACATTTTTCACACCTTTTCATGCTCCTAGTACTTTTCACACCTCTTCGGGCTTCTCGCAATTTTCACACCTTTTCATGCTCCTCGCATTTTTCACACCTTTTCATGCTCCTCGTATTTTTCACACCTTTTCATACTCCTCCCATTTTTCACACCTTTTCATGCTCCTCGCATTTTTCACACCTTTTCATGCTCCTCACATATTTCACACCTTTTCATGCTCCTAGAATTTTTGACAGCTTTTCATTTTCCTCGAAATTTTCACACGTTTTCATGCTCCTCGTATTTTTCACACCTTTACATTTTCCTCGAATTTTTCACACCTTTTTATGCTCCCCACATTTTTCACAACTTTTCATGCTCCTCACATTTTTCACACCTTTTCATGCTCCTCGCATTTTTCACATCTTTTCATGCTCCTAGAATTTTTGACAGCTTTTCATTTTCCTAGAAATTTTCACACCTTTTCATGCTCCTCGCATTTTTCACACCTTTTCATGCTCCTAGAATTTTTGACAGCTTTTCATTTTCCTCGAATTTTTGACACCTTTTCATGCTCCTCGACATTTTCACACGTTTTCATGCTCCTTGCATTTTTCACACGTTTTCATGCTTCTCGCATTTTTCACACCTTTTAATGCTCCTCGCATTTTTCACACCTTTTCATGCTCCTCGCATTTTTCACACATTTTCATGCTCCTCGCATTTTTCACACTTGTCATGTTCCTTGCATTTTTCACACCTTTTTATGCTCCCCACATTTTTCACACCTTTTCATGCTCCTCGTCTTTTTTTTTTTGCTCCTCGCATTTTCACACCTTTTCATGTTCCCTGCATTTTTCACAACTTTTTATGTTCCCCACATTTTTCACACATTTTCATGCTCCTTTCATTTTCCACATCTTTTCATGCTCCTCGTCTTTTTTTTTTCTTTTGCTCTTCGCATTTTTCACACCTTTTCATGCCCCTTGTATTTTCCACACATTTTCATGCTCCTTGTCTTTTTTTTTTTTGCTCTTCGCATTTCTCACACTTTTTCATGCTCCTCGCATTTTTCACACCTTTTCATGCTCCTCGCAATTTTCACACCTTTTCATGCTCCTCCTCTATTTTTTTTTGCTCCTCGCATTTTTCCAAGCTTTTCATGTTCCTTGCATTTTTCACACCTTTTTATGCTCCTCGTATTTTTCACACCTTTTCATGCTCCTCGTCTTTTTTTTTTTTGCTCCTCGCATTTTTCACACCTTTTCATGCTCCTCGTATTTTTCACAATTTTTCATGCTGCTCGTCTTTTTTTTTTTTTGCTCCTCGCATTTTTCACACCTTCTCATGTTCCTTGCATTTGTCACACCTTTTTATGCTCCCCACATTTTTCACACCTTTTCATGCTCCTAGTACTTTTCACACCTCTTCGGGCTTCTCGCAATTTTCACACCTTTTCATGCTCCTCGCATATTTCACACCTTTTCATGCTCCTAGAATTTTTGACAGCTTTTCATTTTCCTCGAAATTTTCCCACGATTTCATGCTCCTCGTTTTTTTCACACCTTTACATTTTCCTCGAATTTTTCACACCTTTTTATGCTCCCCACATTTTTCACAACTTTTCATGCTCCTCACATTTTTCACACCTTTTCATGCTCCTCGCATTTTTCACACCTTTTCATGCTCCTAGAATTTTTGACAGCTTTTCATTTTCCTAGAAATTTTCACACGTATTCATGCAACTCGCATTTTTCACACCAATTCATGCTCCTAGAATTTTTGACACCTTTTCATGCTCCTCGCATTTTTCACACCTTTTCATGCTCCTCACTTTTTTCACACCTTTTCAGGCTCCTCGCAATTTTCATACCTTTTCATGCTCCTCGACATTTTCAAACCTTTACATGCTTTTCATATTTTTCACACCTTTTCATGTTCCTCGAATTTTTCACACCTTTTCATGCTCCTCGCATTTTTCACACCTTTTCATGCTAATAAAATTTTTGACAGCTATTCATTGTCCTCGAAATTTTCACACGTTTTCATGCTCCTCGAAATTTTCACACGTTTTCAGGCTGCTTGTATTTTTCACACCTTTTCATGTTCCTCCAATTTTTCACACCTTTTCATGCTCCTCGAATTTTTGACACCTTTTCATGCTCCTAGAATTTTTCACACCTCTTCATGTTCCTCGTATTTTTCACACCTTTTCATGTTCCTCGAAATTTTCACACCTTTTCATGCTCTTCGCATTTTTCACACCTTTTCATGCTCCTCGTATTTTTCACACCTTTTCATACTCCTCCCATTTTTCACACCTTTTCATGCTCCTCGCATTTTTCACACCTTTTCATGCTCCTCGCATATTTCACACCTTTTCATGCTCCTAGAATTTTTGACAGCTTTTCATTTTCCTCGAAATTTTCCCACGATTTCATGCTCCTCGTTTTTTTCACACCTTTACATTTTCCTCGAATTTTTCACACCTTTTTATGCTCCCCACATTTTTCACAACTTTTCATGCTCCTCACATTTTTCACACCTTTTCATGCTCCTCGCATTTTTCACACCTTTTCATGCTCCTAGAATTTTTGACAGCTTTTCATTTTCCTAGAAATTTTCACACGTTTTCATGCAACTCGCATTTTTCACACCAATTCATTCTCCTAGAATTTTTGACAGCTTTTCATTTTCCTCGAATTTTTGACACCTTTTCATGCTCCTCGACATTTTCACACCTTTTCATTCTCCTCACATTTTTCACACGTTTTCATGCTCCTTGTATTTTTCACACCTTTTCATGTTCCTCGAATTTTTCACACCTTATCATGCTCCTCGAATTTTTGACACCTTTTCATGCTCCTCGACATTTTAACACCTTTTCATGCTCCTCGCATTTTTCACACCTTTTCATGCTCCTTGCATTTTTCACACCTTCTCATGCTCCTCTTATTTTTCACACATTTTCATGCTCCTTGCATTTTTCACACCTTTTCATGCACCTTGTCTTTTTTTTTTTTGCTCTTCGCATTTTTGACACCTTTTAATGCTCCTCGCATTTTTCACACCTTTTCATGATCCTCGTCGTTTTTTTTTTTTGCTCTTCACATTTTTGACACCTTTTCATGCTCCTCGCATTTTTGACACCTTTTCATGCTCCTAGAATTTTTCACACCTTTTCGGGCTCGTCGCAATTTTCACACCTTTTCATGCTCCTCGCATTTTTCACACCTTTTCATGCTCCTAGAATGTTTGACAGCTTTTCATTGTTCTCAAAATTGTCACACGTTTTCATGCTCCTTGTATTTTTCACACCTTTTCATGTTCCTCGCATTTTTCACACCTTTTCATGCTCCTCTCACTTTTCACACCTTTTCATGCTCCTCTCACTTTTCACACCTTTTTATGCTCCTCGCATTTTTTACACCTTTTCATGCTCCTCGCATTTTTCACACCTTTTCAGGCTCCACATCTTTTTTTTTTTTTTTTGCTCCTCTCATTTTTCACACCTTTTCATGCTCCTCGCATTTTTCACACCTTTTCATGTTCCTCGGCTTTTTTTTTTTGCTCCTTGCATTTTTCACACGTTATAATGTTCCTTGTATTTTTCACACCTTTTTATGCTCCCCACATTTTTCACACCTTTTCATGCTCCTCGCATTTTTCACACCTTTTCATACTCCTCACATTTTTCACACCTTTTCATGGTCCTCGCATTTTTCACACCTTTTCAGGCTCCTCGCAATTTTCAAACTTTTTATGTTCCTCCAATTTTTCACACCTTTTCATGCTCCTAGAATTTTTGACAGCTTTTCATTTTCCTCAAAATTTTCAAACGTTTTCCTGCTCCTTGTATTTTTCACACCTTTTCATGTTCCTCGAATTTTTCACACCATTTCATGATCCTCACATTTTTTACACCTTTTCATGCTCCTCGCATTTTTCACACCTTTTCCTGCTTCTCACATTTTTCAAACCTCTTCAGGCTCCTCGCAATTTTCACACCTTTTCATGCTCCTCGACATTTTCACACCTTTTCATGCTCCTCGTGTTTTTCACACCTTTTCATGTTCCTCGAATTTTTCACACCTTTTCATGCTCCTCGCATTTTTCACACCTTTTCATGCTCCTCTCACTTTTCACACCTTTTCATGCTCCTCGCATTTTTCACACCTTTTCATGGTCCTCGCATTTTTCACACCTTTTCATGCTCCTAAAATTTTGACAGCTTTTCATTTTCCTCGAATTTTTCACACCTTTTCATTCCCCTCGAAATTTTCACAACTTTTCATGGTCCTCGTATTTTTCATACCTTTTCATTCTCCTCACATTTTTCACACCTTTTCATGCTCCTCGCATATTTCACACCTTTTCATGCTCCTCGCATTTTTCACACCTTTTCATGCTCCTCGCATTTTTCACACCTTTTCATCCTCCTCACATTTTTCACACCTTTTGATGCTCCTAGAATTTTTGACAGCTTTTCATTTTCCACGAAATTTTCACACCTTTTTATGCTCCTCGTATTTTTCACACCTTTTCATGCTCCTCGTCTTTTTTTTTTTGCTCCTCGCATTTTTCACACCTTTTCATGCTCCTCGTATTTTTCACACTTTTTCATGCTGCTCGTCTTTTTTTTTTTTGCTCGTCGCATTTTTCACACCTTCTCATGTTCCTTGCATTTGTCACACCTTTTTATGCTCCCCACATTTTTCACACCTTTTCATGCTCCTAGTACTTTTCACACCTCTTCGGGCTTCTCGCAATTTTCACACCTTTTCATGCTCCTCGCATTTTTCACACCTTTTCATGCTCCTCGTATTTTTCACACCTTTTCATACTCCTCCCATTTTTCACACCTTTTCATGCTCCTCGCATTTTTCACACCTTTTCATGCTCCTCGCATATCTCACACCTTTTCATGCTCCTAGAATTTTTGACAGCTTTTCATTTTCCTCGAAATTTTCCCACGATTTCATGCTCCTCGTTTTTTTCACACCTTTACATTTTCCTCGAATTTTTCACACCTTTTTATGCTCCCCACATTTTTCACAACTTTTCATGCTCCTCACATTTTTCACATCTTTTCATGCTCCTCGCATTTTTCACACCTTTTCATGCTCCTAGAATTTTTGACAGCTTTTCATTTTCCTAGAAATTTTCACACGTATTCATGCACCTCGCATTTTTCACACCAATTCATGCTCCTAGAATTTTTGACAGCTTTTCATTTTCCTCGAATTTTTGACACCTTTTCATGCTCCTCGACATTTTCACACCTTTTCATTCTCCTCACATTTTTCACACGTTTTCATGCTCCTTGTATTTTTCACACCTTTTCATGTTCCTCGAATTTTTCACACCTTATCATGCTCCTCGAATTTTTGACACCTTTTCATGCTCCTCGACATTTTAACACCTTTTCATGCTCCTCGCATTTTTCACACCTTTTCATGCTCCTTGCATTTTTCACACCTTCTCATGCTCCTCTTATTTTTCACACATTTTCATGCTCCTTGCATTTTTCACACCTTTTCATGCACCTCGTCTTTTTTTTTTTTTGCTCTTCGCATTTTTGACATCTTTTAATGCTCCTCGCATTTTTCACACCTTTTCATGATCCTCGTCGTTTTTTTTTTTTTTTGCTCTTCGCATTTTTGACACCTTTTCATGCTCCTCGCATTTTTGACACCTTTTCATGCTCCTTGAATTTTTCACACCTTTTCGGGCTCGTCGCAATTTTCACACCTTTTCATGCTCCTCGCATTTTTCACAACTTTTCATGCTCCTAGAATGTTTGACAGCTTTTCATTGTTCTCAAAATTGTCACACGTTTTCATGCTCCTTGTATTCTTCACACCTTTTCATGTTCCTCGCATTTTTCACACCTTTCATGCTCCTCTCACTTTTCACACCTTTTCATGCTCCTCTCACTTTTCACACCTTTTTATGCTCCTCGCATTTTTTACACCTTTTCAGGCTCCTCATCTTTTTTTTTTTTTTGCTCCTCTCATTTTTCACACCTTTTCATGCTCCTCGCATTTTTCACACCTTTTCATGTTCCTCGGCTTTTTTTTTTTTGCTCCTTGCATTTTTCACACGTTATAATGTTCCTTGTATTTTTCACACCTTTTTATGCTCCCCACATTTTTCACACTTTTTCATGCTCCTCGCATTTTTCACACCTTTTCATACTCCTCACATTTTTCACACCTTTTCATGGTCCTCGCATTTTTCACACCTTTTCAAGCTCCTCGCAATTTTCAAACTTTTTATGTTCCTCCAATTTTTCACACCTTTTCATGCTCCTAGAATTTTTGACAGCTTTTCATTTTCCTCGAAATTTTCAAACGTTTTCCTGCTCCTTGTATTTTTCACACCTTTTCATGTTCCTCGAATTTTTCACACCATTTCATGATCCTCACATTTTTTACACCTTTTCATGCTCCTCGCATTTTTCACACCTTTTCCTGCTTCTCACATTTTTCAAACCTCTTCAGGCTCCTCGCAATTTTCTCACCTTTTCATGCTCCTCGACATTTTCACACCTTTTCATGCTCCTCGTGTTTTTCACACCTTTTCATGTTCCTCGAATTTTTCACACCTTTTCATGCTCCTGGCATTTTTCACACCTTTTCATGCTCCTCTCACTTTTCACACCTTTTCATGCTCCTCGCATTTTTCACACCTTTTCATGGTCCTCGCATTTTTCACACCTTTTCATGCTCCTAAAATTTTGACAGCTTTTCATTTTCCTCAAAATTTTCACACGTTTTCATGCTCCTCGTATTTTTCACACCTTTTCATGTTCCTCGGAATTTTTAACACCTTTTCATTCCCCTCGAAATTTTCACAATTTTTCATGGTCCTCGTATTTTTCATACCTTTTCATTCTCCTCACATTTTTCACACCTTTTCATGCTCCTCGCATATTTCACACCTTTTCATGCTCCTCGCATTTTTCACACTTTTTCATGCTGCTCGTCTTTTTTTTTTTTTGCTCCTCGCATTTTTCACACCTTCTCATGTTCCTTGCATTTGTCACACCTTTTTATGCTCCCCACATTTTTCACACCTTTTCATGCTCCTAGTACTTTTCACACCTCTTCGGGCTTCTCGCAATTTTCACACCTTTTCATGCTCCTCGCATTTTTCACACCTTTTCATGCTCCTCGTATTTTTCACACCTTTTCATACTCCTCCCATTTTTCACACCTTTTCATGCTCCTCGTATTTTTCACACCTTTTCATACTCCTCCCATTTTTCACACTTTTTCATGCTCCTCCTCTATTTTTTTTTTTTGCTCCTCGAATTTTTCACAGCTTTTCATGTTCCTTGCATTTTTCACACATTATTATGCTCGTCGTATTTTTCACACCTTTTCATGCTCCTCGTCTTTTTTTTTTTGCTCCTCGCATTTTTCACACTTTTTCATGCTCCTCGTATTTTTCACACTTTTTCATGCTCCTTGTCTTTTTTTTTTTTTGCTCCTCTCATTTTTCTCACCTTCTCATGTTCCTTGCATTTGTCACACCTTTTTATGCTCCCCACGTTTTTCACACCTTTTCATGCTCCTAGTACTTTTCACACCTCTTCGGGCTTCTCGCAATTTTCCCACCTTTTCATGCTCCTCGCATTTTTCACACCTTTCATGCTCCTAGAATATTTGATAGCTTTTCACTGTCCTCGAAAATGTCACACGTTTTGATGCTCCATGTATTTTTCACACCTTTTCATGTTCCTCGAATTTTTCACACCTTTTCATGCTCCTCCCATTTTTCACCCCTTTTCATGCTCCTCGAATTTTTGACACCTTTTCATGTTCCTCGACATTTTCACACCTTTTCATGCTCCTCTCATTTTTCACACCTTTTCATGTTCCTCGAAATTTTCACACCTTTTCATGCTCCTCGCATTTTTCACACCTTTTCATGCTCTTCGCATTTTTCACACCTTTTCATGCTCCTCGTATTTTTCACACCTTTTCATGCTCCTCCCATTTTTCACACCTTTTCATGCTCCTCGCATTTTTCACACCTTTTCATGCTCCTCACATATTTCACACCTTTTCATGCTCCTAGAATTTTTGACAGCTTTTCATTTTCCTTGAAATTTTCACACGTTTTCATGCTCCTCGTATTTTTCACACCTTTACATTTTCCTCGAATTTTTCACACCTTTTTATGCTCCCCACATTTTTCACAACTTTTCATGCTCCTCACATTTTCACACCTTTTCATGCTCCTCGCATTTTTCACACCTTTTCATGCTCCTAGAATTTTTGACAGCTTTTCATTTTCCTAGAAATTTTCACACGTTTTCATGCACCTCGCATTTTTCACACCATTTCATGCTCCTAGAATTTTTGACAGCTTTTCATTTTCCTCGAATTTTTGACACCCTTTCATGCTCCTCGACATTTTCACACCTTTTCATTCTCCTCACATTTTTCACACGTTTTCATGCTCCTTGCATTTTTCACACCTTTTCGTGTTCCTCGAATTTTTCACACCTTTTCATGCTCCTCGACATTTTCACACCTTTTCATGCTCCTCGACATTTTAACACCTTTTCATGCTCCTCGCATTTTTCACACCCTTTCATGCTCCTTGCATTTTTCACACCTTCTCATGCTCCTCGTATTTTTCACACATTTTCATGCTCCTTGCATTTTTCACTCCTTTTCATGATCCTCGCATTTTTCACACCTTTTCATGCTCCTTGCATTTTTCACACCTTTTCATGCTCCACGTCTTTTTTTTTTCCTCTTCGCATTTTTGACACCTTTTCATGCTCCTCGCATTTTTCACACCTTTTCATGCTCCTCGTCGTTTTTTTTTTTCCTCCTCGCATTTTTCACACTTTTTCATGATCCTCGTCTTTTTTTTTTTTTGCTCCTCGCATTTTTCACACCTTTTCATGCTCCTAGAATTTTTCACACCTTTTCGGGCTCGTCGCAATTTTCACACCTTTTCATGCTCCTCGCATTTTTCACACCTTTTCATGCTCCTCGCATTTTTCACACCTTTTCATGCTCCTCGCATTTTTCACACCTTTTCATGCTCCTCGCATTTTTCACACCTTTTCATGTTCTTCGGCTTTTTTTTTTTTTGCTCCTTGCATTTTTCACACGTTTTAATGTTCCTTGTATTTTTCACACCTTTTTATGCTCCCCACATTTTTCACACCTTTTCCTGCTCCTCGCATTTTTCACACCTTTTCATGCTCCTCACATTTTTCACACCTTTTCATGCTCGTCGCATTTTTCACACCTTTTCAGGCTCCTCGCATTTTTCACTCCTATTCATGATCCTCGATTTTTCACACCTTTTCATGCTCCTTGCATTTTTCACACCTTTTCATGCTCCTCGTCTTTTTTTTTTGCTCTTCGCATTTTTGACACCTTTTCATGCTCCTCGCATTTTTGACACCTTTTCATGCTCCTCGTCGTTTTTTTTTTTTTGCTCCTCGCATTTTTCACACCTTTTCATGCTCCTTGCATTTTTCATACCTTCTCATGCTCCTCGTATTTTTCACACATTTTCATGCTCCTTGCATTTTTCACACCTTTTCATGATCCTCGCATTTTTCACACCTTTTCATGCTCCTCGTCTTTTTTTTTTTTGCTCTTTGCATTTTTGACACCTTTTCATGCTCCTCGCATTTTTCACACATTTTCATGCTCCTCATCGTTTTTTCTTTTTGCTTCTCGCATTTTTCACACCTTTTCATGCTCCTCGCATTTTTCACACCTTTTCATGATCCTCGTCTTTTTTTTTTTTGCTCCTCGCATTTTTCACACCTTTTCATGCTCCTAGAATTTTTCACACCTTTTCGGGCTCGTCGCAATTTTCACACCTTTTCATGCTCCTCGCATTTTTCACACCTTTTCATGCTCCTAGAATATTTGACAGCTTTTCATTGTCCTCAAAATAGTCACACGTTTTCATGCTCCTCGCATTATTCACACATTTTCATGCTCCTCGCATTTTTCACACTTGTCATGTTCCTTGCATTTTATACACCTTTTTATGCTCCCCACATTTTTCACACCTTTTCATGCTCCTCGCATTTTTCACACCTTTTCATGCTCCTAGAATGTATGACAGATTTTCATTGTCCTCAAAATTGTCACACGTTTCATGCTCCTTGTATTTTTCACACCTTTTCATGTTCCTCGCATTTTTCACACCTTTTCATGCTCCTCTCACATTTCACACCTTTTCATGCTCCTCTCACTTTTCACACCTTTTTATGCTCCTCGCATTTTTCACACCTTTTCAGGCTCCTAGAATGTATGACAGATTTTCATTGTCCTCAAAATTGTCACACGTTTTCATGCTCCTTGTATTTTTCACACCTTTTCATGTTCCTCGCATTTTTCACACCTTTTCATGCTCCTCTCACATTTCACACCTTTTCATGCTCCTCTCACTTTTCACACCTTTTTATGCTCCTCGCATTTTTTACACCTTTTCATGCTCCTCGCATTTTTCATACGTTTTCATGCTCTTCATCTTTTTTTTTTTTTTGCTCCTGTCATTTTTCACACCTTTTCATGCTCCTCACATTTTTCACACCTTTTCATGCTCCTCGCATTTTTCACACCATTTCATGATCCTCGCATTTTTTACACCTTTTCATGCTCCTCACATTTTTTACACCTTTTCATGCTCCTCGCATTTTTCACACCTTTTCCTGCTTCTCACATTTTTCAAACCTTTTCAGGCTCCTCGCAATTTTCACACCTTTTCATGCTCCTCGAAATTTTCACACCTTTTCATGCTCCTCGTGTTTTTCACACTTTTTCATGTTCCTCGAATTTTTCACACCTTTTCATGCTCCTCGCATTTTTACACCTTTTCATGCTCCTCTCACTTTTCACACCTTTTCATGCTCCTTGCATTTTTCACACCTTTTCATGGTCCTCGCAATTTTCACACCTTTTCATTCCCCTCGAAATTTTCACAACTTTTCATGGTCCTCGTATTTTTCATACCTTTTCATTCTCCTCACATTTTTCACACCTTTTCATGCTCCTTGCATTTTTCACACCTTTTCATGCTCCTCGCATTTTTCACACCTTTTCATGCTCCTCGCATTTTTCACACCTTTTCATCCTCCTCACATTTTTCACACATTTTGATGCTCCTAGAATTTTTGACAGCTTTTCATTTTCCTCGAAATTTTCACACGTTTTTATGCTCCTTGTATTTTTCACACCTTTTCATTTTCCTCGAATTTTTCACACCTTTTTAAACTCCCTACATTTTTCACAACATTTCATGCTCCTCACATTTTTCACACCTTTTCATGCTCCTCGCATTTTTCACACCTTTTCATGCTCCTAGAATTTTTGACAGCTTTTCATTTTCCTCGAATTTTTGACACCTTTTCATGCTCCTCGACATTTTCACACGTTTTCATGCTCCTTGCATTTTTCACACGTTTTCATGCTTCTCGCATTTTTCACACCTTTTAATGCTCCTCGCATTTTTCACACCTTTTCATGCTCCTTTCATTTTTCACACCTTTTCATGCTCCTCGCATTTTTCACACATTTTCATGCTCCTCGCGTTTTTCACACTTGTCATGTTCCTTGCATTTTCACACTTTTTTATGCTCCCCCCATTTTTCACACCTTTTCATGCTCCTCGTCTTTTTTTTTTGCTCCTCGCATTTTCACACCTTTTCATGTTCCCTGCATTTTTCACAACTTTTTATGTTCCCCACATTTTTCACACATTTTCATGCTCCTTTCATTTTCCACATCTTTTCATGCTCCTCGTCTTTTTTTCTTTTGCTCTTCGCATTTTTCACACCTTTTCATGCCCCTCGCATTTTCCACACATTTTCATGCTCCTTGTCTTTTTTTTTTTTGCTCTTCGCATTTCTCACACCTTTTCATGCTCCTCGCATTTTTCACACCTTTTCATGCTCCTCGCAATTTTCACACCTTTTCATGTTCCTCCTCTATTTTTTTTTTCTCCTCGCATTTTTCACAGCTTTTCATGTTCCTTGCATTTTTCACACATTTTTATGCTCCTCGTATTTTTCACACCTTTTCATGCTCCTCGTCTTTTTTTTTTTTGCTCCTCGCATTTTTCACACTTTTTCATGCTCCTCGTATTTTTCACACTTTTTCATGCTCCTTGTCTTTTTTTTTTTTGCTCCTCGCATTTTTCTCACCTTCTCATGTTCCTTGCATTTGTCACACCTTTTTATGCTCCCCACATTTTTCACACCTTTTCATGCTCCTAGAATTTTTGACAGCTTTTCATTTTCCTAGAAATTTTCACATGTTTTCATGCACGTCGCATTTTTCACACCATTTCATGCTCCTAGAATTTTTGACAGCTTTTCATTTTCCTCGAATTTTTGACACCCTTTCATGCTCCTCGACATTTTCACACCTTTTCATTCTCCTCACATTTTTCACACCTTTTCATGCTCCTCGCATTTTTCATACCTTTTCATGCTCTTCATCTTTTTTTTTTTTTTGCTCCTCTCATTTTTCACACCTTTTTATGCTCCTCGCATTTTTCACACCTTTTCATGTTCCTCGGCTTTTTTTTTTTTGCTCCTTGCATTTTTCACACGTTTTAATGTTCCTTGTATTTTTCACACCTTTTTATGCTCCACAATTTTCACACCTTTTCCTGCTCCTCGCATTTTTCACACCTTTTCATGCTCCTCACATTTTTCACACCTTTTCATGCTCCTCGCATTTTTCACACCTTTTCAGGCTCCTCGCAATTTTCAAACTTTTTAAGTTCCTCGAATTTTTCACACCTTTTCATGCTCCTAGAATTTTTGACAGCTTTTCATTTTCCTCGAAATTTTCACACGTTTTCCTGCTTCCTGTATTTTTCACACCTTTTCATGTTCCTCGAATTTTTCACACCATTTCATGATCCTCGCATTTTTTACACCTTTTCATGCTCCTCACATTTTTTACACCTTTTCATGCTCCTCGCATTTTTCACACCTTTTCCTGCTTCTCACATTTTTCAAACCTTTTCAGGCTCCTCGCAATTTTCACACCTTTTCATGCTCCTCGACATTTTCACACCTTTTCATGCTCCTCGTGTTATTCACACTTTTTCATGTTCCTCGAATTTTTCACACCTTTTCATGCTCCTCGCATTTTTCACACCTTTTCATGCTCCTCTCACTTTTCACACCTTTTCATGCTCCTCACATTTTTCACACCTTTTCATGGTCCTCGCATTTTTCACAACTTTTCATGGTCCTCGTATTTTTCATACCTTTTCATTCTCCTCACATTTTTCACACCTTTTCATGCTCCTTGCATTTTTCACACCTTTTCATGCTCCTCGCATTTTTCACACCTTTTCATGCTCCTCGCATTTTTCACACCTTTTCATCCTCCTCACATTTTTCACACCTTTTGATGCTCCTAGAATTTTTGACAGCTTTTCATTTTCCTCGAAATTTTCACACGTTTTTATGCTCCTTGTATTTTTCACACCTTTTCATTTTCCTCGAATTTTTCACACCTTTTTAAGCTCCCTACATTTTTCACAACATTTCATGCTCCTCACATTTTTCACACCTTTTCATGCTCCTCGCATTTTTCACACCTTTTCATGCTCCTAGAATTTTTGACAGCTTTCATTTTCCTCGAATTTTTGACACCTTTTCATGCTCCTCGACATTTTCACACGTTTTCATGCTCCTTGCATTTTTCACACGTTTTCATGCTTCTCGCATTTTTCACACCTTTTAATGCTCCTCGCATTTTTCACACCTTTTCATGCTCCTTTCATTTTTCACACCTTTTCATGCTCCTCGCATTTTTCACACATTTTCATGCTCCTCGCGTTTTTCACACTTGTCATGTTCCTTGCATTTTCACACCTTTTTATGCTCCCCACATTTTTCACACCTTTTCATGCTCCTCGTCTTTTTTTTTTGCTCCTCGCATTTTCACACCATTTCATGTTCCCTGCATTTTTCACAACTTTTTATGTTCCCCACATTTTTCACACATTTTCATGCTCCTTTCATTTTCCACATCTTTTCATGCTCCTCGTCTTTTTTTTTTTTGCTTTTCGCATTTTTCACACCTTTCCATGCCCCTCGCATTTTCCACACATTTTCATGCTCCTTGTCTTTTTTTTTTTTGCTCTTCGCATTTCTCACACCTTTTCATGCTCCTCGCATTTTTCACACCTTTTCATGCTCCTCGCAATTTTCACACCTTTTCATGCTCCTCCTCTATTTTTTATTTTGCTCCTCGCATTTTTCACAGCTTTTCATGTTCCTTGCATTTTTCACACATTTTTATGCTCCTCGTATTTTTCACACCTTTTCATGCTCCTCGTCTTTTTTTTTTTGCTCCTCGCATTTTTCACACTTTTTCATGCTCCTCGTATTTTTCACACTTTTTCATGCTCCTTGTCTTTTTTTTTTTTTGCTCCTCGCATTTTTCTCACCTGCTCATGTTCCTTGCATTTGTCACACCTTTTTATGCTCTCCACGTTTTTCACACCTTTTCATGCTCCTAGTACTTTTCACACCTCTTCGGGCTTCTCGCAATTTTCACACCTTTTCATGCTCCTCGCATTTTTCACACCTTTTCATGCTCCTAGAATATTTGATAGCTTTTCACTGTCCTCGAAAATGTCACACGTTTTCATGCTCCATGTATTTTTCACACCTTTTCATGTTCCTCGAATTTTTCACACCTTTTCATGCTCCTCGAATTTTTGACACCTTTTCATGCTCCTCGACATTTTCACACCTTTTCATGCTCCTCCCATTTTTCACCCCTTTTCATGCTCCTCGAATTTTTGACACCTTTTCATGTTCCTCGACATTTTCACACCTTTTCATGCTCCTCCCATTTTTCACACCTTTTCATGCTCCTCGCATTTTTCACACCTTTTCATGCTCCTCACATTTTTCACACCTTTTCATGCTCCTAGAATTTTTGACAGCTTTTCATTTTCCTCGAAATTTTCACACGTTTTCATGCTCCTCGTATTTTTCACACCTTTTCATTTTCCTCGAATTTTTCACACCTTATTATGCTCCCCACATTTTTCACAACTTTTCATGCTCCTCACATTTTTCACACCTTTTCATGCTCCTCGCATTTTTCACACCTTTTCATGCTCCTAGAATTTTTGACAGCTTTTCATTTTCCTAGAAATTTTCACATGTTTTCATGCACCTCGCATTTTTCACACCATTTCATGCTCCTAGAATTTTTGACAGCTTTTCATTTTCCTCGAATTTTTGACACCCTTTCATGCTCCTCGACATTTTCACACCTTTTCATGCTCCTCACATTTTTCACACGTTTTCATGCTCCTTGCATTTTTCACACCTTTTCGTGTTCCTCGAATTTTTCACACCTTTTCATGCTCCTCGACATTTTCACACCTTTTCATGCTCCTCGACATTTTAACACCTTTTCATGCTCCTCGCATTTTTCACACCCTTTCATGCTCCTTGCATTTTTCACACCTTCTCATGCTCCTCGTATTTTTCACACATTTTCATGCTCCTTGCATTTTTAACTCCTTTTCATGATCCTCGCATTTTTCACACTTTTTCATGCTCCTTGCATTTTTCACACCTTTTCATGCTCCTCGTCTTTTTTTTTTTCCTCTTCGCATTTTTGACACCTTTTCATGCTCCTCGCATTTTTCACACCTTTTCATGCTCCTCGTCGTTTGTTTTTTCCTCCTCGCATTTTTCACACCTTTTCATGCTCCTTGCATTTTTCACACCTTCTCATGCTCCTCGTATTTTTCACACATTTTCATGCTCCTTGCATTTTTCACACCTTTTCATGCTCCTCGCATTGTTCACACCTTTTCATGCTCCTCGCATTTTTCACACCTTTTCATGCTCCTCGTCTTTTTTTTTTTTGCTCTTTGCATTTTTGACACCTTTTCATGCTCCTCGCATTTTTCACACATTTTCATGCTCCTCATCGTTTTTTCTTTTTGCTTCTCGCATTTTTCACACCTTTTCATGCTCCTCGCATTTTTCACACCTTTTCATGATCCTCGTCTTTTTTTTTTTTGCTCCTCGCATTTTTGACACCTTTTCATGCTCCTAGAATTTTTCACACCTTTTCGGGCTCGTCGCAATTTTCACACCTTTTCATGCTCCTCGCATTTTTCACACCTTTTCATGCTCCTAGAATATTGACAGCTTTTCATTGTCCTCAAAATAGTCACACGTTTTCATGCTCCTCGCATTATTTACACATTTTCATGCTCCTCGCATTTTTCACACTTGTCATGTTCCTTGCATTTTATACACCTTTTTATGCTCCCCACATTTTTCACACCTTTTCATGCTCCTCGCATTTTTCACACCTTTTCATGCTCCTAGAATGTATGACAGATTTTCATTGTCCTCAAAATTGTCACACGTTTTCATGCTCCTTGTATTTTTCACACCTTTTCATGCTCCTCTCACTTTTCACACCTTTTTATGCTCCTCGCATTTTTTACACCTTTTCATGCTCCTCGCATTTTTCATACCTTTTCAGGCTCTTCATCTTTTTTTTTTTTTTGCTCCTCTCATTTTTCACACCTTTTTATGCTCCTCGCATTTTTCACACCTTTTCATGTTCCTCGGCTTTTTTTTTTTTTTGCTCCTTGCATTTTTCACACGTTTTAATGTTCCTTGTATTTTTCACACCTTTTTATGCTCCCCACATTTTTCACACCTTTTCCTGCTCCTCGCATTTTTCACACCTTTTCATGCTCCTCACATTTTTCACACCTTTTCATGCTCCTCGCATTTTTCACACCTTTTCAGGCTCCTCGCAATTTTCAAACTTTTTAAGTTCCTCGAATTTTTCACACCTTTTCATGCTCCTAGAATTTTTGACATCTTTTCATTTACCTCGAAATTTTCACACGTTTTCCTGCTCCTTGTATTTTTCACACCTTTTCATGTTCCTCGAATTTTTCACACCATTTCATGATCCTCGCATTTTTTACACCTTTTCATGCTCCTCACATTTTTTACACCTTTTCATGCTCCTCGCATTTTTCACACCTTTTCCTGCTTCTCACATTTTTCAAACCTTTTCAGGCTCCTCGCAATTTTCACACCTTTTCATGCTCCTCGACATTTTCACACCTTTTCATGCTCCTCGTCTTTTTCACACTTTTTCATGTTCCTCGACATTTTCACACCTTTTCATGCTCCTCGACATTTTAACACCTTTTCATGCTCCTCGCATTTTTCACACCCTTTCATGCTCCTTGCATTTTTCACACCTTCTCATGCTCTTCGTATTTTTCACACATTTTCATGCTCCTTGCATTTTTCACTCCTTTTCATGATCCTCGCATTTTTCACACCTTTTCATGCTCCTTGCATTTTTCACACCTTTTCATGCTCCTCGTCTTTTTTTTTTGCTCTTCGCATTTTTGACACCTTTTCATGCTCCTCGCATTTATCACACCTTTTCATGCTCCTCGTCGTTTTTTTTTTTTTGCTCCTCGCATTTTTCACACCTTTTCATGCTCCTTGCATTTTTCACACCTTCTCATGCTCCTCGTATTTTTCACACATTTTCATGCTCCTTGCATTTTTCACCCCTTTTCATGATCCTCGCATTTTTCACACCTCTTCATGCTCCTCGTCTTTTTTTTTTTGCTCTTTGCATTTTTGACACCTTTTCATGCTCCTCGCATTTTTCACCCATTTTCATGCTCCTCATCGTTTTTTCTTTTTGCTTCTCGCATTTTTCACACCTTTTCATGATCCTCGTCTTTTTTTTTTTTGCTCCTCGCATTTTTCACACCTTTTTGGGCTCGTCGCAATTTTCACACCTTTTCATGCTCCTCGCATTTTTCACACCTTTCCATGCTTCTAGAGTGTATGACAGATTTTCATTGTCCTCAAAATTGTCACACGTTTTCATGCTCCTTGTATTTTTCACACCTTTTCATGTTCCTCGCATTTTTCACACCTTTTCATGCTCCTCTCACTTTTCAAACCTTTTCATGCTCCTCTCACTTTTCACACCTTTTTATGCTCCTCGCATTTTTTACACCTTTTCATGCTCCTCGCATTTTTCATACCTTTTCAGGCTCTTCATCTTTTTTTTTTTTTTGCTCCTCTCATTTTTCACACCTTTTTATGCTCTTCGCATTTTTCACACCTTTTCATGTTCCTCGGCTTTTTTTTTTTTTTGCTCCTTGCATTTTTCACACGTTTTAATGTTCCTTGTATTTTTCACACCTTTTTATGCTCCCCACATTTTTCACACCTTTTCCTGCTCCTCGCATTTTTCACACCTTTTCATGCTCCTCACATTTTTCACACCTTTTCATGTTCCTCGCATTTTTCACACCTTTTCAGGCTCCTCGCAATTTTCAAACTTTTTAAGTTCCTCGAATTTTTCACACCTTTTCATGCTCCTAGAATTTTTGACAGCTTTTCATTTTCCTCGAAATTTTCACACGTTTTCCTGCTCCTTGTATTTTTCACACCTTTTCATGTTCCTCGAATTTTTCACACCATTTCATGATCCTCGCATTTTTTACACCTTTTCATGCTCCTCACATTTTTTACACCTTTTCATGCTCCTCGCATTTTTCACACCTTTTCCTGCTTCTCACATTTTTCAAACCTTTTCAGGCTCCTCGCAATTTTCACACCTTTTCATGCTCCTCGACATTTTCACACCTTTTCATGCTCCTCGTCTTTTTCACACTTTTTCATGTTCCTCGACATTTTCACACCTTTTCATGCTCCTCGACATTTTAACACCTTTTCAGGCTCCTCGCATTTTTCACACCTTTTCATGCTCCTCTCACTTTTCACACCTTTTCATGCTCCTCGCATATTTCACACCTTTTCATGCTCCTCGCATATTTCACACCTTTTCATGGTCCTCGCATTTTTCACACCTTATCATGCTCCTAAAATTTTGACAGCTTTTCATTTTCCTCGAAATTTTCACATGTTTTCATGCTCCTCGTATTTTTCACACCTTTTCATGTTCCTCGAATTTTTCACACCTTTTCATTCCCCTCGAAATTTTCACAACTTTTCATGGTCCTCGTATTTTTCATACCTTTTCATTCTCCTCACATTTTTCACACCTTTTCATGCTCCTCGCATATTTCACACCTTTTCATGCTCCTCGCATTTTTCACACCTTTTCATGCTCCTCGCATTTTTCACACCTTTTCATCCTCCTCACATTTTTCACACCTTTTCATGCTCCTAGAATATTTGACAGCTTTTCATTGTCCTCAAAATAGTCACACGTCTTCATGCTCCTCGCATTATTCACACATTTTCATGCTCCTCGCATTTTTCACACCTTTTCATGCTCCTCTCACTTTTCACACCTTTTCATGCTCCTCACATTTTTCACACCTTTTCATGGTCCTCGCATTTTTCACAACTTTTCATGGTCCTCGTAATTTTCATACCTTTTCATTCTCCTCACATTTTTCACACCTTTTCATGCTCCTTGCATTTTTCACACCTTTTCATGCTCCTCGCATTTTTCACACCTTTTCATGCTCCTCGCATTTTTCACACCTTTTCATCCTCCTCACATTTTTCACACCTTTTGATGCTCCTAGAATTTTTGACAGCTTTTCATTTTCCTCGAAATTTTCACACGTTTTTATGCTCCTTGTATTTTTCACACCTTTTCATTTTCCTCGAATTTTTCACACCTTTTTAAGCTCCCTACATTTTTCACAACATTTCATGCTCCTCACATTTTTCACACCTTTTCATGCTCCTCGCATTTTTCACACCTTTTCATGCTCCTAGAATTTTTGACAGCTTTCATTTTCCTCGAATTTTTGACACCTTTTCATGCTCCTTGACATTTTCACACGTTTTCATGCTCCTTGCATTTTTCACACGTTTTCATGCTTCTCGCATTTTTCACACCTTTTAATGCTCCTCGCATTTTTCACACCTTTTCATGCTCCTTTCATTTTTCACACCTTTTCATGCTCCTCGCATTTTTCACACATTTTCATGCTCCTCGCGTTTTTCACACTTGTCATGTTCCTTGCATTTTCACACCTTTTTATGCTCCCCACATTTTTCACACCTTTTCATGCTCCTCGTCTTTTTTTTTTGCTCCTCGCATTTTCACACCTTTTCATGTTCCCTGCATTTTTCACAACTTTTTATGTTCCCCACATTTTTCACACATTTTCATGCTCCTTTCATTTTCCACATCTTTTCATGCTCCTCGTCTTTTTTTTTTTGCTCTTCGCATTTTTCACACCTTTTCATGCCCCTCGCATTTTCCACACATTTTCATGCTCCTTGTCTTTTTTTTTTTTGCTCTTCGCATTTCTCACACCTTTTCATGCTCCTCGCATTTTTCACACCTTTTCATGCTCCTCGCAATTTTCACACCTTTTCATGCTCCTCCTCTATTTTTTTTTTTGCTCCTCGCATTTTTCACAGCTTTTCATGTTCCTTGCATTTTTCACACATTTTTATGCTCCTCGTATTTTTCACACCTTTTCATGCTCCTCGTCTTTTTTTTTTTTGCTCCTCGCATTTTTCACACTTTTTCATGCTCCTCGTATTTTTCACACTTTTTCATGCTCCTTGTTTTTTTTTTTTTTGCTCCTCGCATTTTTCTCACCTGCTCATGTTCCTTGCATTTGTCACACCTTTTTATGCTCCCCACGTTTTTCACACCTTTTCATGCTCCTAGTACTTTTCACACCTCTTCGGGCTTCTCGCAATTTTCACACCTTTTCATGCTCCTCGCATTTTTCACACCTTTTCATGCTCCTAGAATATTTGATAGCTTTTCACTGTCCTCGAAAATGTCACACGTTTTCATGCTCCATGTATTTTTCACACCTTTTCATGTTCCTCGAATTTTTCACACCTTTTCATGCTCCTCGACATTTTCACACCTTTTCATGCTCCTCCCATTTTTCACCCCTTTTCATGCTCCTCGAATTTTTGACACCTTTTCATGTTCCTCGACATTTTCAAACCTTTTCATGCTCCTCCCATTTTTCACACCTTTTCATGCTCCTCGCATTTTTCACACCTTTTCATGCTCCTCGCATTTTTCACACCTTTTCATGCTCCTAGAATATTTGACAGCTTTTCATTGTCCTCAAAATAGTCACACGTCTTCATGCTCCTCGCATTATTCACACATTTTCATGCTCCTCGCATTTTTCACACCTTTTCATGCTCCTCTCACTTTTCACACCTTTTCATGCTCCTCACATTTTTCACACCTTTTCATGGTCCTCGCATTTTTCACAACTTTTCATGGTCCTCGTAATTTTCATACCTTTTCATTCTCCTCACATTTTTCACACCTTTTCATGCTCCTTGCATTTTTCACACCTTTTCATGCTCCTCGCATTTTTCACACCTTTTCATGCTCCTCGCATTTTTCACACCTTTTCATCCTCCTCACATTTTTCACACCTTTTGATGCTCCTAGAATTTTTGACAGCTTTTCATTTTCCTCGAAATTTTCACACGTTTTTATGCTCCTTGTATTTTTCACACCTTTTCATTTTCCTCGAATTTTTCACACCTTTTTAAGCTCCCTACATTTTTCACAACATTTCATGCTCCTCACATTTTTCACACCTTTTCATGCTCCTCGCATTTTTCACACCTTTTCATGCTCCTAGAATTTTTGACAGCTTTCATTTTCCTCGAATTTTTGACACCTTTTCATGCTCCTTGACATTTTCACACGTTTTCATGCTCCTTGCATTTTTCACACGTTTTCATGCTTCTCGCATTTTTCACACCTTTTAATGCTCCTCGCATTTTTCACACCTTTTCATGCTCCTTTCATTTTTCACACCTTTTCATGCTCCTCGCATTTTTCACACATTTTCATGTTCCTCGCGTTTTTCACACTTGTCATGTTCCTTGCATTTTCACACCTTTTTATGCTCCCCACATTTTTCACACCTTTTCATGCTCCTCGTCTTTTTTTTTTTGCTCCTCGCATTTTCACACCTTTTCATGTTCCCTGCATTTTTCACAACTTTTTATGTTCCCCACATTTTTCACACATTTTCATGCTCCTTTCATTTTCCACATCTTTTCATGCTCCTCGTCTTTTTTTTTTTTGCTCTTCGCATTTTTCACACCTTTTCATGCCCCTCGCATTTTCCACACATTTTCATGCTCCTTGTCTTTTTATTTTTTGCTCTTCGCATTTCTCACACCTTTTCATGCTCCTCGCATTTTTCACACCTTTTCATGCTCCTCGCAATTTTCACACCTTTTCATGCTCCTCCTCTATTTTTTTTTTTGCTCCTCGCATTTTTCACAGCTTTTCATGTTCCTTGCATTTTTCACACATTTTTATGCTCCTCGTATTTTTCACACCTTTTCATGCTCCTCGTCTTTTTTTTTTTGCTCCTCGCATTTTTCACACTTTTTCATGCTCCTCGTATTTTTCACACTTTTTCATGCTCCTTGTCTTTTTTTTTTTTGCTCCTCGCATTTTTCTCACCTGCTCATGTTCCTTGCATTTGTCACACCTTTTTATGCTCCCCACGTTTTTCACACCTTTTCATGCTCCTAGTACTTTTCACACCTCTTCGGGCTTCTCGCAATTTTCACACCTTTTCATGCTCCTCGCATTTTTCACACCTTTTCATGCTCCTAGAATATTTGATAGCTTTTCACTGTCCTCGAAAATGTCACACGTTTTCATGCTCCATGTATTTTTCACACCTTTTCATGTTCCTCGAATTTTTCACACCTTTTCATGCTCCTCGACATTTTCACACCTTTTCATGCTCCTCCCATTTTTCACCCCTTTTCATGCTCCTCGAATTTTTGACACCTTTTCATGTTCCTCGACATTTTCACACCTTTTCATGCTCCTCCCATTTTTCACACCTTTTCATGCTCCTCGCATTTTTCACACCTTTTCATGCTCCTCACATTTTTCACACCTTTTCATGCTCCTAGAATTTTTGACAGCTTTTCATTTTCCTCGAAATTTTCACACGTTTTCATGCTCCTCGTATTTTTCACACCTTTACATTTTCCTCGAATTTTTCACACCTTATTATGCTCCCCACATTTTTCACAACTTTTCATGCTCCTCACATTTTTCACACCTTTTCATGCTCCTCGCATTTTTCACACCTTTTCATGCTCCTAGAATTTTTGACAGCTTTTCATTTTCCTAGAAATTTTCACATGTTTTATGCACCTCGCATTTTTCACACCATTTCATGCTCCTAGAATTTTTGACAGCTTTTCATTTTCCTCGAATTTTTGACACCCTTTCATGCTCCTCGACATTTTCACACCTTTTCATTCTCCTCACATTTTTCACACGTTTTCATGCTCCTTGCATTTTTCACACCTTTTCGTGTTCCTCGAATTTTTCACACCTTTTCATGCTCCTCGACATTTTCACACCTTTTCATGCTCCTCGACATTTTAACACCTTTTCATGCTGCTCGCATTTTTCACACCCTTTCATGCTCCTTGCATTTTTCACACCTTCTCATGCTCCTCGTATTTTTCACACATTTTCATGCTCCTTGCATTTTTAACTCCTTTTCATGATCCTCGCATTTTTCACACTTTTTCATGCTCCTTGCATTTTTCACACCTTTTCATGCTCCTCGTCTTTTTTTTTTTCCTCTTCGCATTTTTGACACCTTTTCATGCTCCTCGCATTTTTCACACCTTTTCATGCTCCTCGTCGTTTTTTTTTTCCTCCTCGCATTTTTCACACCTTTTCATGCTCCTTGCATTTTTCACACCTTCTCATGCTCCTCGTATTTTTCACACATTTTCATGCTCCTTGCATTTTTCACACCTTTTCATGATCCTCGCATTGTTCACACCTTTTCATGCTCCTTGCATTTTTCACACCTTTTCATGCTCCTCGTCTTTTTTTTTTTGCTCTTTGCATTTTTGACACCTTTTCATGCTCCTCGCATTTTTCACACATTTTCATGCTCCTCATCGTTTTTACTTTTTGCTTCTCGCATTTTTCACACCTTTTCATGCTCCTCGCATTTTTCACACCTTTTCATGATCCTCGTCTTTTTTTTTTTTGCTCCTCGCATTTTTGACACCTTTTCATGCTCCTAGAATTTTTCACACCTTTTCGGGCTCGTCGCAATTTTCACACCTTTTCATGCTCCTCGCATTTTTCACACCTTTTCATGCTCCTAGAATATTGACAGCTTTTCATTGTCCTCAAAATAGTCACACGTTTTCATGCTCCTCGCATTATTTACACATTTTCATGCTCCTCGCATTTTTCACACTTGTCATGTTCCTTGCATTTTATACACCTTTTTATGCTCCCCACATTTTTCACACCTTTTCATGCTCCTCGCATTTTTCACACCTTTTCATGCTCCTAGAATGTATGACAGATTTTCATTGTCCTCAAAATTGTCACACGTTTTCATGCTCCTTGTATTTTTCACCCCTTTTCATGCTCCTCTCACTTTTCACACCTTTTTATGCTCCTCGCTTTTTTTACACCTTTTCATGCTCCTCGCATTTTTCATACCTTTTCAGGCTCTTCATCTTTTTTTTTTTTTTGCTCCTCTCATTTTTCACACCTTTTTATGCTCCTCGCATTTTTCACACCTTTTCATGTTCCTCGGCTTTTTTTTTTTTGCTCCTTGCATTTTTCACACGTTTTAATGTTCCTTGTATTTTTCACACCTTTTTATGCTCCCCACATTTTTCACACCTTTTCCTGCTCCTCGCATTTTTCACACCTTTTCATGCTCCTCGCATTTTTCACACCTTTTCAGGCTCCTCGCAATTTTCAAACTTTTTAAGTTCCTCGAATTTTTCACACCTTTTCATGCTCCTAGAATTTTTGACAGCTTTTCATTTTCCTCGAAATTTTCACACGTTTTACTGCTCCTTGTATTTTTCACACCTTTTCATGTTCCTCGAATTTTTCACACCATTTCATGATCCTCGCATTTTTTACACCTTTTCATGCTCCTCACATTTTTTACACCTTTTCATGCTCCTCGCATTTTTCACACCTTTTCCTGCTTCTCACATTTTTCAAACCTTTTCAGGCTCCTCGCAATTTTCACACCTTTTCATGCTCCTCGACATTTTCACACCTTTTCATGCTCCTCGTCTTTTTCACACTTTTTCACGTTCCTCGACATTTTCACACCTTTTCATGCTCCTCGACATTTTAACACCTTTTCATGCTCCTCTCACTTTTCACACCTTTTTATGCTCCTCGCTTTTTTTACACCTTTTCATGCTCCTCGCATTTTTCATACCTTTTCAGGCTCTTCATCTTTTTTTTTTTTTTGCTCCTCTCATTTTTCACACCTTTTTATGCTCCTCGCATTTTTCACACCTTTTCATGTTCCTCGGCTTTTTTTTTTTTGCTCCTTGCATTTTTCACACGTTTTAATGTTCCTTGTATTTTTCACACCTTTTTATGCTCCCCACATTTTTCACACCTTTTCCTGCTCCTCGCATTTTTCACACCTTTTCATGCTCCTCGCATTTTTCACACCTTTTCAGGCTCCTCGCAATTTTCAAACTTTTTAAGTTCCTCGAATTTTTCACACCTTTTCATGCTCCTAGAATTTTTGACAGCTTTTCATTTTCCTCGAAATTTTCACACGTTTTCCTGCTCCTTGTATTTTTCACACCTTTTCATGTTCCTCGAATTTTTCACACCATTTCATGATCCTCGCATTTTTCACACCTTTTCATGCTCCTCACATTTTTTACACCTTTTCATGCTCCTCGCATTTTTCACACCTTTTCCTGCTTCTCACATTTTTCAAACCTTTTCAGGCTCCTCGCAATTTTCACACCTTTTCATGCTCCTCGACATTTTCACACCTTTTCATGCTCCTCGTCTTTTTCACACTTTTTCATGTTCCTCGACATTTTCACACCTTTTCATGCTCCTCGACATTTTAACACCTTTTCATGCTCCTCGCATTTTTCACACCCTTTCATGCTCCTTGCATTTTTCACACCTTCTCATGCTCTTCGTATTTTTCACACATTTTCATGCTCCTTGCATTTTTCACTCCTTTTCATGATCCTCGCATTTTTCACACCTTTTCATGCTCCTTGCATTTTTCACACCTTTTCATGCTCCTCGTCTTTTTTTTTTGCTCTTCGCATTTTTGACACCTTTTCATGCTCCTCGCATTTTTCACACCTTTTCATGCTCCTCGTCGTTTTTTTTTTTTGCTCCTCGCATTTTTCACACCTTTTCATGCTCCTTGCATTTTTCACACCTTCTCATGCTCCTCGAATTTTTCACACATTTTTATGCTCCTTGCATTTTTCACACCTTTTCATGATCCTCGCATTTTTCACACCTCTTCACGCTCCTCGTCTTTTTTTTTTTTGCTCTTTGCATTTTTGACACCTTTTCATGCTCCTCGCATTTTTCACCCATTTTCATGCTCCTCATCTTTTTTTCTTTTTGCTTCTCGCATTTTTCACACCTTTTCATGATCCTCGTCTTTTTTTTTTTTGCTCCTCGCATTTTTCACACCTTTTTGGGCTCGTCGCAATTTTCACACCTTTTCATGCTCCTCGCATTTTTCACACCTTTTCATGCTCCTAGAATGTATGACAGATTTTCATTGTCCTCAAAATTGTCACACGTTTTCATGCTCCTTGTATTTTTCACACCTTTTCATGTTCCTCGCATTTTTCACACCTTTTCATGCTCCTCTCACTTTTCAAACCTTTTCATGCTCCTCTCACTTTTCACACCTTTTTATGCTCCTCGCATTTTTTACACCTTTTCATGCTCCTCGCATTTTTCATACCTTTTCAGGCTCTTCATCTTTTTTTTTTTTTTGCTCCTCTCATTTTTCACACCTTTTTATGCTCTTCGCATTTTTCACACCTTTTCATGTTCCTCGGCTTTTTTTTTTTTTGCTCCTTACATTTTTCACACGTTTTAATGTTCCTTGTATTTTTCACACCTTTTTATGCTCCCCACATTTTTCACACCTTTTCCTGCTCCTCGCATTTTTCACACTTTTTCATGCTCCTCGTATTTTTCACACTTTTTCATGCTCCTTGTCTTTTTTTTTTTTGCTCCTCGCATTTTTCTCACCTGCTCATGTTCCTTGCATTTGTCACACCTTTTTATGCTCCCCACGTTTTTCACACCTTTTCATGCTCCTAGTACTTTTCACACCTCTTCGGGCTTCTCGCAATTTTCACACCTTTTCATGCTCCTCGCATTTTTCACACCTTTTCATGCTCCTAGAATATTTGATAGCTTTTCACTGTCCTCGAAAATGTCACACGTTTTCATGCTCCATGTATTTTTCACACCTTTTCATGTTCCTCGAATTTTTCACACCTTTTCATGCTCCTCGAATTTTTGACACCTTTTCATGCTCCTCGACATTTTCACACCTTTTCATGCTCCTCCCATTTTTCACCCCTTTTCATGCTCCTCGAATTTTTGACACCTTTTCATGTTCCTCGACATTTTCACACCTTTTCATGCTCCTCCCATTTTTCACACCTTTTCATGCTCCTCGCATTTTTCACATCTTTTCATGCTCCTCACATTTTTCACACCTTTTCATGCTCCTAGAATTTTTGACAGCTTTTCATTTTCCTCGAAATTTTCACACGTTTTCATGCTCCTCGTATTTTTCACACCTTTACATTTTCCTCGAATTTTTCACACCTTATTATGCTCCCCACATTTTTCACAACTTTTCATGCTCCTCACATTTTTCACACCTTTTCATGCTCCTCGCATTTTTCACACCTTTTCATGCTCCTAGAATTTTTGACAGCTTTTCATTTTCCTAGAAATTTTCACATGTTTTATGCACCTCGCATTTTTCACACCATTTCATGCTCCTAGAATTTTTGACAGCTTTTCATTTTCCTCGAATTTTTGACACCCTTTCATGCTCCTCGACATTTTCACACCTTTTCATTCTCCTCACATTTTTCACACGTTTTCATGCTCCTTGCATTTTTCACACCTTTTCGTGTTCCTCGAATTTTTCACACCTTTTCATGCTCCTCGACATTTTCACACCTTTTCATGCTCCTCGACATTTTAACACCTTTTCATGCTGCTCGCATTTTTCACACCCTTTCATGCTCCTTGCATTTTTCACACCTTCTCATGCTCCTCGTATTTTTCACACATTTTCATGCTCCTTGCATTTTTAACTCCTTTTCATGATCCTCGCATTTTTCACACTTTTTCATGCTCCTTGCATTTTTCACACCTTTTCATGCTCCTCGTCTTTTTTTTTTTCCTCTTCGCATTTTTGACACCTTTTCATGCTCCTCGCATTTTTCACACCTTTTCATGCTCCTCGTCGTTTTTTTTTTCCTCCTCGCATTTTTCACAACTTTTCATGCTCCTTGCATTTTTCACACCTTCTCATGCTCCTCGTATTTTTCACACATTTTCATGCTCCTTGCATTTTTCACACCTTTTCATGATCCTCGCATTTTTCACACCTTTTCATGCTCCTTGCATTTTTCACACCTTTTCATGCTCCTCGTCTTTTTTTTTTTGCTCTTTGCATTTTTGACACCTTTTCATGCTCCTCGCATTTTTCACACATTTTCATGCTCCTCATCGTTTTTTCTTTTTGCTTCTCGCATTTTTCACACCTTTTCATGCTCCTCGCATTTTTCACACCTTTTCATGATCCTCGTCTTTTTTTTTTTTTGCTCCTCGCATTTTTGACACCTTTTCATGCTCCTAGAATTTTTCACACCTTTTCGGGCTCGTCGCAATTTTCACACCTTTTCATGCTCCTCGCATTTTTCACACCTTTTCATGCTCCTAGAATATTGACAGCTTTTCATTGTCCTCAAAATAGTCACACGTTTTCATGCTCCTCGCATTATTTACACATTTTCATGCTCCTCGCATTTTTCACACTTGTCATGTTCCTTGCATTTTATACACCTTTTTATGCTCCCCACATTTTTCACACCTTTTCATGCTCCTCGCATTTTTCACACCTTTTCATGCTCCTAGAATGTATGACAGATTTTCATTGTCCTCAAAATTGTCACACGTTTTCATGCTCCTTGTATTTTTCACACCTTTTCATGCTCCTCTCACTTTTCACACCTTTTTATGCTCCTCGCTTTTTTTACACCTTTTCATGCTCCTCGCATTTTTCATACCTTTTCAGGCTCTTCATCTTTTTTTTTTTTTTGCTCCTCTCATTTTTCACACCTTTTTATGCTCCTCGCATTTTTCACACCTTTTCATGTTCCTCGGCTTTTTTTTTTTTGCTCCTTGCATTTTTCACACGTTTTAATGTTCCTTGTATTTTTCACACCTTTTTATGCTCCCCACATTTTTCACCCCTTTTCCTGCTCCTCGCATTTTTCACACCTTTTCATGCTCCTCGCATTTTTCACACCTTTTCATGCTCCTCGCATTTTTCACACCTTTTCAGGCTCCTCGCAATTTTCAAACTTTTTAAGTTCCTCGAATTTTTCACACCTTTTCATGCTCCTAGAATTTTTGACAGCTTTTCATTTTCCTCGAAATTTTCACACGTTTTCCTGCTCCTTGTATTTTTCACACCTTTTCATGTTCCTCGAATTTTTCACACCATTTCATGATCCTCGCATTTTTTACACCTTTTCATGCTCCTCACATTTTTTACACCTTTTCATGCTCCTCGCATTTTTCACACCTTTTCCTGCTTCTCACATTTTTCAAACCTTTTCAGGCTCCTCGCAATTTTCACACCTTTTCATGCTCCTCGACATTTTCACACCTTTTCATGCTCCTCGTCTTTTTCACACTTTTTCATGTTCCTCGACATTTTCACACCTTTTCATGCTCCTCGACATTTTAACACCTTTTCATGCTCCTCGCATTTTTCACACCCTTTCATGCTCCTTGCATTTTTCACACCTTCTCATGCTCTTCGTATTTTTCACACATTTTCATGCTCCTTGCATTTTTCACTCCTTTTCATGATCCTCGCATTTTTCACACCTTTTCATGCTCCTTGCATTTTTCACACCTTTTCATGCTCCTCGTCTTTTTTTTTTGCTCTTCGCATTTTTGACACCTTTTCATGCTCCTCGCATTTTTCACACCTTTTCATGAACCTTGTCGTTTTTTTTTTTGCTCCTCCCATTTTTCACACCTTTTCATGCTCCTTGCATTTTTCACACCTTCTCATGCTCCTCGTATTTTTCACACATTTTCATGCTCCTTGCATTTTTCACACCTTTTCATGATCCTCGCATTTTTCACACCTCTTCATGCTCCTCGTCTTTTTTTTTTTGCTCTTTGCATTTTTGACACCTTTTCATGCTCCTCTCATTTTTCACCCATTTTCATGCTCCTCATCTTTTTTTCTTTTTGCTTCTCGCATTTTTCACACCTTTTCATGATCCTCGTCTTTTTTTTTTTTGCTCCTCGCATTTTTCACACCTTTTTGGGCTCGTCGCAATTTTCACACCTTTTCATGCTCCTCGCATTTTTCACACCTTTTCATGCTCCTAGAATGTATGACAGATTTTCATTGTCCTCAAAATTGTCACACGTTTTCATGCTCCTTGTATTTTTCACACCTTTTCATGTTCCTCGCATTTTTCACACCTTTTCATGCTCCTCTCACTTTTCAAACCTTTTCATGCTCCTCTCACTTTTCACACCTTTTTATGCTCCTCGCATTTTTTACACCTTTTCATGCTCCTCGCATTTTTCATACCTTTTCAGGCTCTTCATCTTTTTTTTTTTTTTGCTCCTCTCATTTTTCACACCTTTTTATGCTCTTCGCATTTTTCACACCTTTTCATGTTCCTCGGCTTTTTTTTTTTTTGCTCCTTACATTTTTCACACGTTTTAATGTTCCTTGTATTTTTCACACCTTTTTATGCTCCCCACATTTTTCACACCTTTTCCTGCTCCTCGCATTTTTCACACTTTTTCATGCTCCTCGTATTTTTCACACTTTTTCATGCTCCTTGTCTTTTTTTTTTTTGCTCCTCGCATTTTTCTCACCTGCTCATGTTCCTTGCATTTGTCACACCTTTTTATGCTCCCCACGTTTTTCACACCTTTTCATGCTCCTAGTACTTTTCACACCTCTTCGGGCTTCTCGCAATTTTCACACCTTTTCATGCTCCTCGCATTTTTCACACCTTTTCATGCTCCTAGAATATTTGATAGCTTTTCACTGTCCTCGAAAATGTCACACGTTTTCATGCTCCATGTATTTTTCACACCTTTTCATGTTCCTCGAATTTTTCACACCTTTTCATGCTCCTCGAATTTTTGACACCTTTTCATGCTCCTCGACATTTTCACACCTTTTCATGCTCCTCCCATTTTTCACCCCTTTTCATGCTCCTCGAATTTTTGACACCTTTTCATGTTCCTCGACATTTTCACACCTTTTCATGCTCCTCCCATTTTTCACACCTTTTCATGCTCCTCGCATTTTTCACACCTTTTCATGCTCCTCACATTTTTCACACCTTTTCATGCTCCTAGAATTTTTGACAGCTTTTCATTTTCCTCGAAATTTTCACACGTTTTCATGCTCCTCGTATTTTTCACACCTTTACATTTTCCTCGAATTTTTCACACCTTATTATGCTCCCCACATTTTTCACAACTTTTCATGCTCCTCACATTTTTCACACCTTTTCATGCTCCTCGCATTTTTCACACCTTTTCATGCTCCTAGAATTTTTGACAGCTTTTCATTTTCCTAGAAATTTTCACATGTTTTATGCACCTCGCATTTTTCACACCATTTCATGCTCCTAGAATTTTTGACAGCTTTTCATTTTCCTCGAATTTTTGACACCCTTTCATGCTCCTCGACATTTTCACACCTTTTCATTCTCCTCACATTTTTCACACGTTTTCATGCTCCTTGCATTTTTCACACCTTTTCGTGTTCCTCGAATTTTTCACACCTTTTCATGCTCCTCGACATTTTCACACCTTTTCATGCTCCTCGACATTTTAACACCTTTTCATGCTGCTCGCATTTTTCACACCCTTTCATGCTCCTTGCATTTTTCACACCTTCTCATGCTCCTCGTATTTTTCACACATTTTCATGCTCCTTGCATTTTTAACTCCTTTTCATGATCCTCGCATTTTTCACACTTTTTCATGCTCCTTGCATTTTTCACACCTTTTCATGCTCCTCGTCTTTTTTTTTTTCCTCTTCGCATTTTTGACACCTTTTCATGCTCCTCGCATTTTTCACACCTTTTCATGCTCCTCGTCGTTTTTTTTTTCCTCCTCGCATTTTTCACAACTTTTCATGCTCCTTGCATTTTTCACACCTTCTCATGCTCCTCGTATTTTTCACACATTTTCATGCTCCTTGCATTTTTCACACCTTTTCATGATCCTCGCATTGTTCACACCTTTTCATGCTCCTTGCATTTTTCACACCTTTTCATGCTCCTCGTCTTTTTTTTTTTGCTCTTTGCATTTTTGACACCTTTTCATGCTCCTCGCATTTTTCACACATTTTCATGCTCCTCATCGTTTTTTCTTTTTGCTTCTCGCATTTTTCACACCTTTTCATGCTCCTCGCATTTTTCACACCTTTTCATGATCCTCGTCTTTTTTTTTTTTTGCTCCTCGCATTTTTGACACCTTTTCATGCTCCTAGAATTTTTCACACCTTTTCGGGCTCGTCGCAATTTTCACACCTTTTCATGCTCCTCGCATTTTTCACACCTTTTCATGCTCCTAGAATATTGACAGCTTTTCATTGTCCTCAAAATAGTCACACGTTTTCATGCTCCTCGCATTATTTACACATTTTCATGCTCCTCGCATTTTTCACACTTGTCATGTTCCTTGCATTTTATACACCTTTTTATGCTCCCCACATTTTTCACACCTTTTCATGCTCCTCGCATTTTTCACACCTTTTCATGCTCCTAGAATGTATGACAGATTTTCATTGTCCTCAAAATTGTCACACGTTTTCATGCTCCTTGTATTTTTCACACCTTTTCATGCTCCTCTCACTTTTCACACCTTTTTATGCTCCTCGCTTTTTTTACACCTTTTCATGCTCCTCGCATTTTTCATACCTTTTCAGGCTCTTCATCTTTTTTTTTTTTTTGCTCCTCTCATTTTTCACACCTTTTTATGCTCCTCGCATTTTTCACACCTTTTCATGTTCCTCGGCTTTTTTTTTTTTGCTCCTTGCATTTTTCACACGTTTTAATGTTCCTTGTATTTTTCACAACTTTTTATGCTCCCCACATTTTTCACACCTTTTCCTGCTCCTCGCATTTTTCACACCTTTTCATGCTCCTCACATTTTTCACACCTTTTCATGCTCCTCGCATTTTTCACACCTTTTCAGGCTCCTCGCAATTTTCAAACTTTTTAAGTTCCTCGAATTTTTCACACCTTTTCATGCTCCTAGAATTTTTGACAGCTTTTCATTTTCCTCGAAATTTTCACACGTTTTCCTGCTCCTTGTATTTTTCACACCTTTTCATGTTCCTCGAATTTTTCACACCATTTCATGATCCTCGCATTTTTTACACCTTTTCATGCTCCTCACATTTTTTACACCTTTTCATGCTCCTCGCATTTTTCACACCTTTTCCTGCTTCTCACATTTTTCAAACCTTTTCAGGCTCCTCGCAATTTTCACACCTTTTCATGCTCCTCGACATTTTCACACCTTTTCATGCTCCTCGTCTTTTTCACACTTTTTCATGTTCCTCGACATTTTCACACCTTTTCATGCTCCTCGACATTTTAACACCTTTTCATGCTCCTCGCATTTTTCACACCCTTTCATGCTCCTTGCATTTTTCACACCTTCTCATGCTCCTCGTATTTTTCACACATTTTCATGCTCCTTGCATTTTTCACTCCTTTTCATGATCCTCGCATTTTTCACACCTTTTCATGCTCCTTGCATTTTTCACACCTTTTCATGCTCCTCGTCTTTTTTTTTTGCTCTTCGCATTTTTGACACCTTTTCATGCTCCTCGCATTTTTCACACCTTTTCATGCTCCTCGTCGTTTTTTTTTTTGCTCCTCGCATTTTTCACACCTTTTCATGCTCCTTGCATTTTTCACACCTTCTCATGCTCCTCGTATTTTTCACACATTTTCATGCTCCTTGCATTTTTCACACCTTTTCATGATCCTCGCATTTTTCACACCTCTTCATGCTCCTCGTCTTTTTTTTTTTGCTCTTTGCATTTTTGACACCTTTTCATGCTCCTCTCATTTTTCACCCATTTTCATGCTCCTCATCTTTTTTTCTTTTTGCTTCTCGCATTTTTCACACCTTTTCATGATCCTCGTCTTTTTTTTTTTTGCTCCTCGCATTTTTCACACCTTTTTGGGCTCGTCGCAATTTTCACACCTTTTCATGCTCCTCGCATTTTTCACACCTTTTCATGCTCCTAGAATGTATGACAGATTTTCATTGTCCTCAAAATTGTCACACGTTTTCATGCTCCTTGTATTTTTCACACCTTTTCATGTTCCTCGCATTTTTCACACCTTTTCATGCTCCTCTCACTTTTCAAACCTTTTCATGCTCCTCTCACTTTTCACACCTTTTTATGCTCCTCGCATTTTTTACACCTTTTCATGCTCCTCGCATTTTTCATACCTTTTCAGGCTCTTCATCTTTTTTTTTTTTTTGCTCCTCTCATTTTTCACACCTTTTTATGCTCTTCGCATTTTTCACACCTTTTCATGTTCCTCGGCTTTTTTTTTTTTTGCTCCTTACATTTTTCACACGTTTTAATGTTCCTTGTATTTTTCACACCTTTTTATGCTCCCCACATTTTTCACACCTTTTCCTGCTCCTCGCATTTTTCACACTTTTTCATGCTCCTCGTATTTTTCACACTTTTTCATGCTCCTTGTCTTTTTTTTTTTTGCTCCTCGCATTTTTCTCACCTGCTCATGTTCCTTGCATTTGTCACACCTTTTTATGCTCCCCACGTTTTTCACACCTTTTCATGCTCCTAGTACTTTTCACACCTCTTCGGGCTTCTCGCAATTTTCACACCTTTTCATGCTCCTCGCATTTTTCACACCTTTTCATGCTCCTAGAATATTTGATAGCTTTTCACTGTCCTCGAAAATGTCACACGTTTTCATGCTCCATGTATTTTTCACACCTTTTCATGTTCCTCGAATTTTTCACACCTTTTCATGCTCCTCGAATTTTTGACACCTTTTCATGCTCCTCGACATTTTCACACCTTTTCATGCTCCTCCCATTTTTCACCCCTTTTCATGCTCCTCGAATTTTTGACACCTTTTCATGTTCCTCGACATTTTCACACCTTTTCATGCTCCTCCCATTTTTCACACCTTTTCATGCTCCTCGCATTTTTCACACCTTTTCATGCTCCTCACATTTTTCACACCTTTTCATGCTCCTAGAATTTTTGACAGCTTTTCATTTTCCTCGAAATTTTCACACGTTTTCATGCTCCTCGTATTTTTCACACCTTTACATTTTCCTCGAATTTTTCACACCTTATTATGCTCCCCACATTTTTCACAACTTTTCATGCTCCTCACATTTTTCACACCTTTTCATGCTCCTCGCATTTTTCACACCTTTTCATGCTCCTAGAATTTTTGACAGCTTTTCATTTTCCTAGAAATTTTCACATGTTTTATGCACCTCGCATTTTTCACACCATTTCATGCTCCTAGAATTTTTGACAGCTTTTCATTTTCCTCGAATTTTTGACACCCTTTCATGCTCCTCGACATTTTCACACCTTTTCATTCTCCTCACATTTTTCACACGTTTTCATGCTCCTTGCATTTTTCACACCTTTTCGTGTTCCTCGAATTTTTCACACCTTTTCATGCTCCTCGACATTTTCACACCTTTTCATGCTCCTCGACATTTTAACACCTTTTCATGCTGCTCGCATTTTTCACACCCTTTCATGCTCCTTGCATTTTTCACACCTTCTCATGCTCCTCGTATTTTTCACACATTTTCATGCTCCTTGCATTTTTAACTCCTTTTCATGATCCTCGCATTTTTCACACTTTTTCATGCTCCTTGCATTTTTCACACCTTTTCATGCTCCTCGTCTTTTTTTTTTTCCTCTTCGCATTTTTGACACCTTTTCATGCTCCTCGCATTTTTCACACCTTTTCATGCTCCTCGTCGTTTTTTTTTTCCTCCTCGCATTTTTCACAACTTTTCATGCTCCTTGCATTTTTCACACCTTCTCATGCTCCTCGTATTTTTCACACATTTTCATGCTCCTTGCATTTTTCACACCTTTTCATGATCCTCGCATTGTTCACACCTTTTCATGCTCCTCGCATTTTTCACACCTTTTCATGATCCTCGTCTTTTTTTTTTTTTGCTCCTCGCATTTTTGACACCTTTTCATGCTCCTAGAATTTTTCACACCTTTTCGGGCTCGTCGCAATTTTCACACCTTTTCATGCTCCTCGCATTTTTCACACCTTTTCATGCTCCTAGAATATTGACAGCTTTTCATTGTCCTCAAAATAGTCACACGTTTTCATGCTCCTCGCATTATTTACACATTTTCATGCTCCTCGCATTTTTCACACTTGTCATGTTCCTTGCATTTTATACACCTTTTTATGCTCCCCACATTTTTCACACCTTTTCATGCTCCTCGCATTTTTCACACCTTTTCATGCTCCTAGAATGTATGACAGATTTTCATTGTCCTCAAAATTGTCACACGTTTTCATGCTCCTTGTATTTTTCACACCTTTTCATGCTCCTCTCACTTTTCACACCTTTTTATGCTCCTCGCTTTTTTTACACCTTTTCATGCTCCTCGCATTTTTCATACCTTTTCAGGCTCTTCATCTTTTTTTTTTTTTTGCTCCTCTCATTTTTCACACCTTTTTATGCTCCTCGCATTTTTCAGACCTTTTCATGTTCCTCGGCTTTTTTTTTTTTGCTCCTTGCATTTTTCACACGTTTTAATGTTCCTTGTATTTTTCACAACTTTTTATGCTCCCCACATTTTTCACACCTTTTCCTGCTCCTCGCATTTTTCACACCTTTTCATGCTCCTCACATTTTTCACACCTTTTCATGCTCCTCGCATTTTTCACACCTTTTCAGGCTCCTCGCAATTTTCAAACTTTTTAAGTTCCTCGAATTTTTCACACCTTTTCATGCTCCTAGAATTTTTGACAGCTTTTCATTTTCCTCGAAATTTTCACACGTTTTCCTGCTCCTTGTATTTTTCACACCTTTTCATGTTCCTCGAATTTTTCACACCATTTCATGATCCTCGCATTTTTTACACCTTTTCATGCTCCTCACATTTTTTACACCTTTTCATGCTCCTCGCATTTTTCACACCTTTTCCTGCTTCTCACATTTTTCAAACCTTTTCAGGCTCCTCGCAATTTTCACACCTTTTCATGCTCCTCGACATTTTCACACCTTTTCATGCTCCTCGTCTTTTTCACACTTTTTCATGTTCCTCGACATTTTCACACCTTTTCATGCTCCTCGACATTTTAACACCTTTTCATGCTCCTCGCATTTTTCACACCCTTTCATGCTCCTTGCATTTTTCACACCTTCTCATGCTCTTCGTATTTTTCACACATTTTCATGCTCCTTGCATTTTTCACTCCTTTTCATGATCCTCGCATTTTTCACACCTTTTCATGCTCCTTGCATTTTTCACACCTTTTCATGCTCCTCGTCTTTTTTTTTTGCTCTTCGCATTTTTGACACCTTTTCATGCTCCTCGCATTTTTCACACCTTTTCATGCTCCTCGTCGTTTTTTTTTTTTGCTCCTCGCATTTTTCACACCTTTTCATGCTCCTTGCATTTTTCACACCTTCTCATGCTCCTCGTATTTTTCACACATTTTCATGCTCCTTGCATTTTTCACACCTTTTCATGATCCTCGCATTTTTCACACCTCTTCATGCTCCTCGTCTTTTTTTTTTTGCTCTTTGCATTTTTGACACCTTTTCATGCTCCTCGCATTTTTCACCCATTTTCATGCTCCTCATCTTTTTTTCTTTTTGCTTCTCGCATTTTTCACACCTTTTCATGATCCTCGTCTTTTTTTTTTTTGCTCCTCGCATTTTTCACACCTTTTTGGGCTCGTCGCAATTTTCACACCTTTTCATGCTCCTCGCATTTTTCACACCTTTTCATGCTCCTAGAATGTATGACAGATTTTCATTGTCCTCAAAATTGTCACACGTTTTCATGCTCCTTGTATTTTTCACACCTTTTCATGTTCCTCGCATTTTTCACACCTTTTCATGCTCCTCGCATTTTTCACACCTTTTCATGCTCCTAGAATGTATGACAGATTTTCATTGTCCTCAAAATTGTCACACGTTTTCATGCTCCTTGTATTTTTCACACCTTTTCATGCTCCTCTCACTTTTCACACCTTTTTATGCTCCTCGCTTTTTTTACACCTTTTCATGCTCCTCGCATTTTTCATACCTTTTCAGGCTCTTCATCTTTTTTTTTTTTTTGCTCCTCTCATTTTTCACACCTTTTTATGCTCCTCGCATTTTTCACACCTTTTCATGTTCCTCGGCTTTTTTTTTTTTGCTCCTTGCATTTTTCACACGTTTTAATGTTCCTTGTATTTTTCACACCTTTTTATGCTCCCCACATTTTTCACACCTTTTCCT
The DNA here is from genome assembly GCF_910594005.1 of Cervus elaphus. NCBI lineage: Eukaryota > Metazoa > Chordata > Mammalia > Artiodactyla > Cervidae > Cervus > Cervus elaphus. The sequence continues at coordinate 2,800,561 of NW_025316787.1, forward strand.
GCTCCTCGCATTTTTCACACCTTTTCATGCTCCTCGCATTTTTCACACCTTTTCAGGCTCCTCGCAATTTTCAAACTTTTTAAGTTCCTCGAATTTTTCACACCTTTTCATGCTCCTAGAATTTTTGACAGCTTTTCATTTTCCTCGAAATTTTCACACGTTTTCCTGCTCCTTGTATTTTTCACACCTTTTCATGTTCCTCGAATTTTTCACACCATTTCATGATCCTCGCATTTTTTACACCTTTTCATGCTCCTCACATTTTTTACACCTTTTCATGCTCCTCGCATTTTTCACACCTTTTCCTGCTTCTCACATTTTTCAAACCTTTTCAGGCTCCTCGCAATTTTCACACCTTTTCATGCTCCTCGACATTTTCACACCTTTTCATGCTCCTCGTCTTTTTCACACTTTTTCACGTTCCTCGACATTTTCACACCTTTTCATGCTCCTCGACATTTTAACACCTTTTCATGCTCCTCTCACTTTTCACACCTTTTTATGCTCCTCGCTTTTTTTACACCTTTTCATGCTCCTCGCATTTTTCATACCTTTTCAGGCTCTTCATCTTTTTTTTTTTTTTGCTCCTCTCATTTTTCACACCTTTTTATGCTCCTCGCATTTTTCACACCTTTTCATGTTTCTCGGCTTTTTTTTTTTTGCTCCTTGCATTTTTCACACGTTTTAATGTTCCTTGTATTTTTCACACCTTTTTATGCTCCCCACATTTTTCACACCTTTTCATGCTCCTTGCATTTTTCACACCTTTTCATGCTCCTCGCATTTTTCACACCTTTTCAGGCTCCTCGCAATTTTCAAACTTTTTAAGTTCCTCGAATTTTTCACACCTTTTCATGCTCCTAGAATTTTTGACAGCTTTTCATTTTCCTCGAAATTTTCACACGTTTTCCTGCTCCTTGTATTTTTCACACCTTTTCATGTTCCTCGAATTTTTCACACCATTTCATGATCCTCGCATTTTTTACACCTTTTCATGCTCCTCACATTTTTTACACCTTTTCATGCTCCTCGCATTTTTCACACCTTTTCCTGCTTCTCACATTTTTCAAACCTTTTCAGGCTCCTCGCAATTTTCACACCTTTTCATGCTCCTCGACATTTTCACACCTTTTCATGCTCCTCGTCTTTTTCACACTTTTTCATGTTCCTCGACATTTTCACACCTTTTCATGCTCCTCGACATTTTAACACCTTTTCATGCTCCTCGCATTTTTCACACCCTTTCATGCTCCTTGCATTTTTCACACCTTCTCATGCTCTTCGTATTTTTCACACATTTTCATGCTCCTTGCATTTTTCACTCCTTTTCATGATCCTCGCATTTTTCACACCTTTTCATGCTCCTTGCATTTTTCACACCTTTTCATGCTCCTCGTCTTTTTTTTTTGCTCTTCGCATTTTTGACACCTTTTCATGCTCCTCGCATTTTTCACACCTTTTCATGCTCCTCGTCGTTTTTTTTTTTTTGCTCCTCGCATTTTTCACACCTTTTCATGCTCCTTGCATTTTTCACACCTTCTCATGCTCCTCGTATTTTTCACACATTTTCATGCTCCTTGCATTTTTCACACCTTTTCATGATCCTCGCATTTTTCACACCTCTTCACGCTCCTCGTCTTTTTTTTTTTTGCTCTTTGCATTTTTGACACCTTTTCATGCTCCTCGCATTTTTCACCCATTTTCATGCTCCTCATCTTTTTTTCTTTTTGCTTCTCGCATTTTTCACACCTTTTCATGATCCTCGTCTTTTTTTTTTTTGCTCCTCGCATTTTTCACACCTTTTTGGGCTCGTCGCAATTTTCACACCTTTTCATGCTCCTCGCATTTTTCACACCTTTTCATGCTCCTAGAATGTATGACAGATTTTCATTGTCCTCAAAATTGTCACACGTTTTCATGCTCCTTGTATTTTTCACACCTTTTCATGTTCCTCGCATTTTTCACACCTTTTCATGCTCCTCTCACTTTTCAAACCTTTTCATGCTCCTCTCACTTTTCTCACCTTTTTATGCTCCTCGCATTTTTTACACCTTTTCATGCTCCTCGCATTTTTCATACCTTTTCAGGCTCTTCATCTTTTTTTTTTTTTTGCTCCTCTCATTTTTCACACCTTTTTATGCTCTTCGCATTTTTCACACCTTTTCATGTTCCTCGGCTTTTTTTTTTTTTGCTCCTTACATTTTTCACACGTTTTAATGTTCCTTGTATTTTTCACACCTTTTTATGCTCCCCACATTTTTCACACCTTTTCCTGCTCCTCGCATTTTTCACACTTTTTCATGCTCCTCGTATTTTTCACACTTTTTCATGCTCCTTGTCTTTTTTTTTTTTGCTCCTCGCATTTTTCTCACCTGCTCATGTTCCTTGCATTTGTCACACCTTTTTATGCTCCCCACGTTTTTCACACCTTTTCATGCTCCTAGTACTTTTCACACCTCTTCGGGCTTCTCGCAATTTTCACACCTTTTCATGCTCCTCGCATTTTTCACACCTTTTCATGCTCCTAGAATATTTGATAGCTTTTCACTGTCCTCGAAAATGTCACACGTTTTCATGCTCCATGTATTTTTCACACCTTTTCATGTTCCTCGAATTTTTCACACCTTTTCATGCTCCTCGAATTTTTGACACCTTTTCATGCTCCTCGACATTTTCACACCTTTTCATGCTCCTCCCATTTTTCACCCCTTTTCATGCTCCTCGAATTTTTGACACCTTTTCATGTTCCTCGACATTTTCACACCTTTTCATGCTCCTCCCATTTTTCACACCTTTTCATGCTCCTCGCATTTTTCACACCTTTTCATGCTCCTCACATTTTTCACACCTTTTCATGCTCCTAGAATTTTTGACAGCTTTTCATTTTCCTCGAAATTTTCACACGTTTTCATGCTCCTCGTATTTTTCACACCTTTACATTTTCCTCGAATTTTTCACACCTTATTATGCTCCCCACATTTTTCACAACTTTTCATGCTCCTCACATTTTTCACACCTTTTCATGCTCCTCGCATTTTTCACACCTTTTCATGCTCCTAGAATTTTTGACAGCTTTTCATTTTCCTAGAAATTTTCACATGTTTTATGCACCTCGCATTTTTCACACCATTTCATGCTCCTAGAATTTTTGACAGCTTTTCATTTTCCTCGAATTTTTGACACCCTTTCATGCTCCTCGACATTTTCACACCTTTTCATTCTCCTCACATTTTTCACACGTTTTCATGCTCCTTGCATTTTTCACACCTTTTCGTGTTCCTCGAATTTTTCACACCTTTTCATGCTCCTCGACATTTTCACACCTTTTCATGCTCCTCGACATTTTAACACCTTTTCATGCTGCTCGCATTTTTCACACCCTTTCATGCTCCTTGCATTTTTCACACCTTCTCATGCTCCTCGTATTTTTCACACATTTTCATGCTCCTTGCATTTTTAACTCCTTTTCATGATCCTCGCATTTTTCACACTTTTTCATGCTCCTTGCATTTTTCACACCTTTTCATGCTCCTCGTCTTTTTTTTTTCCTCTTCGCATTTTTGACACCTTTTCATGCTCCTCGCATTTTTCACACCTTTTCATGCTCCTCGTCGTTTTTTTTTTCCTCCTCGCATTTTTCACACCTTTTCATGCTCCTTGCATTTTTCCCACCTTCTCATGCTCCTCGTATTTTTCACACATTTTCATGCTCCTTGCATTTTTCACACCTTTTCATGATCCTCGCATTGTTCACACCTTTTCATGCTCCTTGCATTTTTCACACCTTTTCATGCTCCTCGTCTTTTTTTTTTTGCTCTTTGCATTTTTGACACCTTTTCATGCTCCTCGCATTTTTCACACATTTTCATGCTCCTCATCGTTTTTTCTTTTTGCTTCTCGCATTTTTCACACCTTTTCATGCTCCTCGCATTTTTCACACCTTTTCATGATCCTCGTCTTTTTTTTTTTTTGCTCCTCGCATTTTTGACACCTTTTCATGCTCCTAGAATTTTTCACACCTTTTCGGGCTCGTCGCAATTTTCACACCTTTTCATGCTCCTCGCATTTTTCACACCTTTTCATGCTCCTAGAATATTGACAGCTTTTCATTGTCCTCAAAATAGTCACACGTTTTCATGCTCCTCGCATTATTTACACATTTTCATGCTCCTCGCATTTTTCACACTTGTCATGTTCCTTGCATTTTATACACCTTTTTATGCTCCCCACATTTTTCACACCTTTTCATGCTCCTCGCATTTTTCACACCTTTTCATGCTCCTAGAATGTATGACAGATTTTCATTGTCCTCAAAATTGTCACACGTTTTCATGCTCCTTGTATTTTTCACACCTTTTCATGCTCCTCTCACTTTTCACACCTTTTTATGCTCCTCGCATTTTTTACACCTTTTCATGCTCCTCGCATTTTTCATACCTTTTCAGGCTCTTCATCTTTTTTTTTTTTTTGCTCCTCTCATTTTTCACACCTTTTTATGCTCCTCGCATTTTTCACACCTTTTCATGTTCCTCGGCTTTTTTTTTTTTGCTCCTTGCATTTTTCACACGTTTTAATGTTCCTTGTATTTTTCACAACTTTTTATGCTCCCCACATTTTTCACACCTTTTCCTGCTCCTCGCATTTTTCACACCTTTTCATGCTCCTCACATTTTTCACACCTTTTCATGCTCCTCACATTTTTCACACCTTTTCATGCTCCTCGCATTTTTCACACCTTTTCAGGCTCCTCGCAATTTTCAAACTTTTTAAGTTCCTCGAATTTTTCACACCTTTTCATGCTCCTAGAATTTTTGACAGCTTTTCATTTTCCTCGAAATTTTCACACGTTTTCCTGCTCCTTGTATTTTTCACACCTTTTCATGTTCCTCGAATTTTTCACACCATTTCATGATCCTCGCATTTTTTACACCTTTTCATGCTCCTCACATTTTTTACACCTTTTCATGCTCCTCGCATTTTTCACACCTTTTCCTGCTTCTCACATTTTTCAAACCTTTTCAGGCTCCTCGCAATTTTCACACCTTTTCATGCTCCTCGACATTTTCACACCTTTTCATGCTCCTCGTCTTTTTCACACTTTTTCATGTTCCTCGACATTTTCACACCTTTTCATGCTCCTCGACATTTTAACACCTTTTCATGCTCCTCGCATTTTTCACACCCTTTCATGCTCCTTGCATTTTTCACACCTTCTCATGCTCTTCGTATTTTTCACACATTTTCATGCTCCTTGCATTTTTCACTCCTTTTCATGATCCTCGCATTTTTCACACCTTTTCATGCTCCTTGCATTTTTCACACCTTTTCATGCTCCTCGTCTTTTTTTTTTGCTCTTCGCATTTTTGACACCTTTTCATGCTCCTCGCATTTTTCACACCTTTTCATGCTCCTCGTCGTTTTTTTTTTTTGCTCCTCCCATTTTTCACACCTTTTCATGCTCCTTGCATTTTTCACACCTTCTCATGCTCCTCGTATTTTTCTCACTTTTTCATGCTCCTTGCATTTTTCACACCTTTTCATGATCCTCGCATTTTTCACACCTCTTCATGCTCCTCGTCTTTTTTTTTTTGCTCTTTGCATTTTTGACACCTTTTCATGCTCCTCTCATTTTTCACCCATTTTCATGCTCCTCATCTTTTTTTCTTTTTGCTTCTCGCATTTTTCACACCTTTTCATGATCCTCGTCTTTTTTTTTTTTGCTCCTCGCATTTTTCACACCTTTTTGGGCTCGTCGCAATTTTCACACCTTTTCATGCTCCTCGCATTTTTCACACCTTTTCATGCTCCTAGAATGTATGACAGATTTTCATTGTCCTCAAAATTGTCACACGTTTTCATGCTCCTTGTATTTTTCACACCTTTTCATGTTCCTCGCATTTTTCACACCTTTTCATGCTCCTCTCACTTTTCAAACCTTTTCATGCTCCTCTCACTTTTCACACCTTTTTATGCTCCTCGCATTTTTTACACCTTTTCATGCTCCTCGCATTTTTCATACCTTTTCAGGCTCTTCATCTTTTTTTTTTTTTTTGCTCCTCTCATTTTTCACACCTTTTTATGCTCTTCGCATTTTTCACACCTTTTCATGTTCCTCGGCTTTTTTTTTTTTTGCTCCTTACATTTTTCACACGTTTTAATGTTCCTTGTATTTTTCACACCTTTTTATGCTCCCCACATTTTTCACACCTTTTCCTGCTCCTCGCATTTTTCACACTTTTTCATGCTCCTCGTATTTTTCACACTTTTTCATGCTCCTTGTCTTTTTTTTTTTTGCTCCTCGCATTTTTCTCACCTGCTCATGTTCCTTGCATTTGTCACACCTTTTTATGCTCCCCACGTTTTTCACACCTTTTCATGCTCCTAGTACTTTTCACACCTCTTCGGGCTTCTCGCAATTTTCACACCTTTTCATGCTCCTCGCATTTTTCACACCTTTTCATGCTCCTAGAATATTTGATAGCTTTTCACTGTCCTCGAAAATGTCACACGTTTTCATGCTCCATGTATTTTTCACACCTTTTCATGTTCCTCGAATTTTTCACACCTTTTCATGCTCCTCGAATTTTTGACACCTTTTCATGCTCCTCGACATTTTCACACCTTTTCATGCTCCTCCCATTTTTCACCCCTTTTCATGCTCCTCGAATTTTTGACACCTTTTCATGTTCCTCGACATTTTCACACCTTTTCATGCTCCTCCCATTTTTCACACCTTTTCATGCTCCTCGCATTTTTCACACCTTTTCATGCTCCTCACATTTTTCACACCTTTTCATGCTCCTAGAATTTTTGACAGCTTTTCATTTTCCTCGAAATTTTCACACGTTTTCATGCTCCTCGTATTTTTCACACCTTTACATTTTCCTCGAATTTTTCACACCTTATTATGCTCCCCACATTTTTCACAACTTTTCATGCTCCTCACATTTTTCACACCTTTTCATGCTCCTCGCATTTTTCACACCTTTTCATGCTCCTAGAATTTTTGACAGCTTTTCATTTTCCTAGAAATTTTCACATGTTTTATGCACCTCACATTTTTCACACATTTTCATGCTCCTTGCATTTTTCACTCCTTTTCATGATCCTCGCATTTTTCACACCTTTTCATGCTCCTTGCATTTTTCACACCTTTTCATGCTCCTCGTCTTTTTTTTTTGCTCTTCGCATTTTTGACACCTTTTCATGCTCCTCGCATTTTTCACACCTTTTCATGCTCCTCGTCGTTTTTTTTTTTGCTCCTCGCATTTTTCACACCTTTTCATGCTCCTTGCATTTTTCACACCTTCTCATGCTCCTCGTATTTTTCACACATTTTCATGCTCCTTGCATTTTTCACACCTTTTCATGATCCTCGCATTTTTCACACCTCTTCATGCTCCTCGTCTTTTTTTTTTTGCTCTTTGCATTTTTGACACCTTTTCATGCTCCTCTCATTTTTCACCCATTTTCATGCTCCTCATCTTTTTTTCTTTTTGCTTCTCGCATTTTTCACACCTTTTCATGATCCTCGTCTTTTTTTTTTTTGCTCCTCGCATTTTTCACACCTTTTTGGGCTCGTCGCAATTTTCACACCTTTTCATGCTCCTCGCATTTTTCACACCTTTTCATGCTCCTAGAATGTATGACAGATTTTCATTGTCCTCAAAATTGTCACACGTTTTCATGCTCCTTGTATTTTTCACACCTTTTCATGTTCCTCGCATTTTTCACACCTTTTCATGCTCCTCTCACTTTTCAAACCTTTTCATGCTCCTCTCACTTTTCACACCTTTTTATGCTCCTCGCATTTTTTACACCTTTTCATGCTCCTCGCATTTTTCATACCTTTTCAGGCTCTTCATCTTTTTTTTTTTTTTGCTCCTCTCATTTTTCACACCTTTTTATGCTCTTCGCATTTTTCACACCTTTTCATGTTCCTCGGCTTTTTTTTTTTTTGCTCCTTACATTTTTCACACGTTTTAATGTTCCTTGTATTTTTCACACCTTTTTATGCTCCCCACATTTTTCACACCTTTTCCTGCTCCTCGCATTTTTCACACTTTTTCATGCTCCTCGTATTTTTCACACTTTTTCATGCTCCTTGTCTTTTTTTTTTTTGCTCCTCGCATTTTTCTCACCTGCTCATGTTCCTTGCATTTGTCACACCTTTTTATGCTCCCCACGTTTTTCACACCTTTTCATGCTCCTAGTACTTTTCACACCTCTTCGGGCTTCTCGCAATTTTCACACCTTTTCATGCTCCTCGCATTTTTCACACCTTTTCATGCTCCTAGAATATTTGATAGCTTTTCACTGTCCTCGAAAATGTCACACGTTTTCATGCTCCATGTATTTTTCACACCTTTTCATGTTCCTCGAATTTTTCACACCTTTTCATGCTCCTCGAATTTTTGACACCTTTTCATGCTCCTCGACATTTTCACACCTTTTCATGCTCCTCCCATTTTTCACCCCTTTTCATGCTCCTCGAATTTTTGACACCTTTTCATGTTCCTCGACATTTTCACACCTTTTCATGCTCCTCCCATTTTTCACACCTTTTCATGCTCCTCGCATTTTTCACACCTTTTCATGCTCCTCACATTTTTCACACCTTTTCATGCTCCTAGAATTTTTGACAGCTTTTCATTTTCCTCGAAATTTTCACACGTTTTCATGCTCCTCGTATTTTTCACACCTTTACATTTTCCTCGAATTTTTCACACCTTATTATGCTCCCCACATTTTTCACAACTTTTCATGCTCCTCACATTTTTCACACCTTTTCATGCTCCTCGCATTTTTCACACCTTTTCATGCTCCTAGAATTTTTGACAGCTTTTCATTTTCCTAGAAATTTTCACATGTTTTATGCACCTCGCATTTTTCACACCATTTCATGCTCCTAGAATTTTTGACAGCTTTTCATTTTCCTCGAATTTTTGACACCCTTTCATGCTCCTCGACATTTTCACACCTTTTCATTCTCCTCACATTTTTCACACGTTTTCATGCTCCTTGCATTTTTCACACCTTTTCGTGTTCCTCGAATTTTTCACACCTTTTCATGCTCCTCGACATTTTCACACCTTTTCATGCTCCTCGACATTTTAACACCTTTTCATGCTGCTCGCATTTTTCACACCCTTTCATGCTCCTTGCATTTTTCACACCTTCTCATGCTCCTCGTATTTTTCACACATTTTCATGCTCCTTGCATTTTTAACTCCTTTTCATGATCCTCGCATTTTTCACACTTTTTCATGCTCCTTGCATTTTTCACACCTTTTCATGCTCCTCGTCTTTTTTTTTTTCCTCTTCGCATTTTTGACACCTTTTCATGCTCCTCGCATTTTTCACACCTTTTCATGCTCCTCGTCGTTTTTTTTTTCCTCCTCGCATTTTTCACAACTTTTCATGCTCCTTGCATTTTTCACACCTTCTCATGCTCCTCGTATTTTTCACACATTTTCATGCTCCTTGCATTTTTCACACCTTTTCATGATCCTCGCATTGTTCACACCTTTTCATGCTCCTTGCATTTTTCACACCTTTTCATGCTCCTCGTCTTTTTTTTTTTGCTCTTTGCATTTTTGACACCTTTTCATGCTCCTCGCATTTTTCACACATTTTCATGCTCCTCATCGTTTTTTCTTTTTGCTTCTCGCATTTTTCACACCTTTTCATGCTCCTCGCATTTTTCACACCTTTTCATGATCCTCGTCTTTTTTTTTTTTTGCTCCTCGCATTTTTGACACCTTTTCATGCTCCTAGAATTTTTCACACCTTTTCGGGCTCGTCGCAATTTTCACACCTTTTCATGCTCCTCGCATTTTTCACACCTTTTCATGCTCCTAGAATATTGACAGCTTTTCATTGTCCTCAAAATAGTCACACGTTTTCATGCTCCTCGCATTATTTACACATTTTCATGCTCCTCGCATTTTTCACACTTGTCATGTTCCTTGCATTTTATACACCTTTTTATGCTCCCCACATTTTTCACACCTTTTCATGCTCCTCGCATTTTTCACACCTTTTCATGCTCCTAGAATGTATGACAGATTTTCATTGTCCTCAAAATTGTCACACGTTTTCATGCTCCTTGTATTTTTCACACCTTTTCATGCTCCTCTCACTTTTCACACCTTTTTATGCTCCTCGCTTTTTTTACACCTTTTCATGCTCCTCGCATTTTTCATACCTTTTCAGGCTCTTCATCTTTTTTTTTTTTTTGCTCCTCTCATTTTTCACACCTTTTTATGCTCCTCGCATTTTTCACACCTTTTCATGTTCCTCGGCTTTTTTTTTTTTGCTCCTTGCATTTTTCACACGTTTTAATGTTCCTTGTATTTTTCACACCTTTTTATGCTCCCCACATTTTTCACACCTTTTCCTGCTCCTCGCATTTTTCACACCTTTTCATGCTCCTCACATTTTTCACACCTTTTCATGCTCCTCGCATTTTTCACACCTTTTCAGGCTCCTCGCAATTTTCAAACTTTTTAAGTTCCTCGAATTTTTCACACCTTTTCATGCTCCTAGAATTTTTGACAGCTTTTCATTTTCCTCGAAATTTTCACACGTTTTCCTGCTCCTTGTATTTTTCACACCTTTTCATGTTCCTCGAATTTTTCACACCATTTCATGATCCTCGCATTTTTTACACCTTTTCATGCTCCTCACATTTTTTACACCTTTTCATGCTCCTCGCATTTTTCACACCTTTTCCTGCTTCTCACATTTTTCAAACCTTTTCAGGCTCCTCGCAATTTTCACACCTTTTCATGCTCCTCGACATTTTCACACCTTTTCATGCTCCTCGTCTTTTTCACACTTTTTCATGTTCCTCGACATTTTCACACCTTTTCATGCTCCTCGACATTTTAACACCTTTTCATGCTCCTCGCATTTTTCACACCCTTTCATGCTCCTTGCATTTTTCACACCTTCTCATGCTCTTCGTATTTTTCACACATTTTCATGCTCCTTGCATTTTTCACTCCTTTTCATGATCCTCGAATTTTTCACACCTTTTCATGCTCCTCGCATTTTTCACACCTTTTCATGCTCCTCGTCTTTTTTTTTTGCTCTTCGCATTTTTGACACCTTTTCATGCTCCTCGCATTTTTCACACCTTTTCATGCTCCTCGTCGTTTTTTTTTTTTGCTCCTCGCATTTTTCACACCTTTTCATGCTCCTTGCATTTTTCACACCTTCTCATGCTCCTCGTATTTTTCACACATTTTCATGCTCCTTGCATTTTTCACACCTTTTCATGATCCTCGCATTTTTCACACCTCTTCATGCTCCTCGTCTTTTTTTTTTTTGCTCTTTGCATTTTTGACACCTTTTCATGCTCCTCTCATTTTTCACCCCTTTTCATTCTCCTCATCTTTTTTTTTTTTTGCTTCTCGCATTTTTCACACCTTTTCATGATCCTCGTCTTTTTTTTTTTTGCTCCTCGCATTTTTCACACCTTTTTGGGCTCGTCGCAATTTTCACACCTTTTCATGCTCCTCGCATTTTTCACACCTTTTCATGCTCCTAGAATGTATGACAGATTTTCATTGTCCTCAAAATTGTCACACGTTTTCATGCTCCTTGTATTTTTCACACCTTTTCATGTTCCTCGCATTTTTCACACCTTTTCATGCTCCTCTCACTTTTCAAACCTTTTCATGCTCCTCTCACTTTTCACACCTTTTTATGCTCCTCGCATTTTTTACACCTTTTCATGCTCCTCGCATTTTTCATACCTTTTCAGGCTCTTCATCTTTTTTTTTTTTTTGCTCCTCTCATTTTTCACACCTTTTTATGCTCTTCGCATTTTTCACACCTTTTCATGTTCCTCGGCTTTTTTTTTTTTTGCTCCTTGCATTTTTCACACGTTTTAATGTTCCTTGTATTTTTCACACCTTTTTATGCTCCCCACATTTTTCACACCTTTTCCTGCTCCTCGCATTTTTCACACTTTTTCATGCTCCTCGTATTTTTCACACTTTTTCATGCTCCTTGTCTTTTTTTTTTTTTTGCTCCTCGCATTTTTCTCACCTGCTCATGTTCCTTGCATTTGTCACACCTTTTTATGCTCCCCACGTTTTTCACACCTTTTCATGCTCCTAGTACTTTTCACACCTCTTCGGGCTTCTCGCAATTTTCACACCTTTTCATGCTCCTCGCATTTTTCACACCTTTTCATGCTCCTAGAATATTTGATAGCTTTTCACTGTCCTCGAAAATGTCACACGTTTTCATGCTCCATGTATTTTTCACACCTTTTCATGTTCCTCGAATTTTTCACACCTTTTCATGCTCCTCGAATTTTTGACACCTTTTCATGCTCCTCGACATTTTCACACCTTTTCATGCTCCTCCCATTTTTCACCCCTTTTCATGCTCCTCGAATTTTTGACACCTTTTCATGTTCCTCGACATTTTCACACCTTTTCATGCTCCTCCCATTTTTCACACCTTTTCATGCTCCTCGCATTTTTCACACCTTTTCATGCTCCTCACATTTTTCACACCTTTTCATGCTCCTAGAATTTTTGACAGCTTTTCATTTTCCTCGAAATTTTCACACGTTTTCATGCTCCTCGTATTTTTCACACCTTTACATTTTCCTCGAATTTTTCACACCTTATTATGCTCCCCACATTTTTCACAACTTTTCATGCTCCTCACATTTTTCACACCTTTTCATGCTCCTCGCATTTTTCACACCTTTTCATGCTCCTAGAATTTTTGACAGCTTTTCATTTTCCTAGAAATTTTCACATGTTTTCATGCACCTCGCATTTTTCACACCATTTCATGCTCCTAGAATTTTTGACAGCTTTTCATTTTCCTCGAATTTTTGACACGCTTTCATGCTCCTCGACATTTTCACACCTTTTCATTCTCCTCACATTTTTCACACGTTTTCATGCTCCTTGCATTTTTCACACCTTTTCGTGTTCCTCGAATTTTTCACACCTTTTCATGCTCCTCGACATTTTCACACCTTTTCATGCTCCTCGACATTTTAACACCTTTTCATGCTCCTCGCATTTTTCACACCCTTTCATGCTCCTTGCATTTTTCACACCTTCTCATGCTCCTCGTATTTTTCACACATTTTCATGCTCCTTGCATTTTTAACTCCTTTTCATGATCCTCGCATTTTTCACACTTTTTCATGCTCCTTGCATTTTTCACACGTTTTCATGCTCCTCGTCTTTTTTTTTTTCCTCTTCGCATTTTTGACACCTTTTCATGCTCCTCGCATTTTTCACACCTTTTCATGCTCCTCGTCGTTTTTTTTTTCCTCCTCGCATTTTTCACACCTTTTCATGCTCCTTGCATTTTTCACACCTTCTCATGCTCCTCGTATTTTTCACACATTTTCATGCTCCTTGCATTTTTCACACCTTTTCATGATCCTCGCATTGTTCACACCTTTTCATGCTCCTTGCATTTTTCACACCTTTTCATGCTCCTCGTCTTTTTTTTTTTTGCTCTTTGCATTTTTGACACCTTTTCATGCTCCTCGCATTTTTCACACATTTTCATGCTCCTCATCGTTTTTTCTTTTTGCTTCTCGCATTTTTCACACCTTTTCATGCTCCTCGCATTTTTCACACCTTTTCATGATCCTCGTCTTTTTTTTTTTTGCTCCTCGCATTTTTGACACCTTTTCATGCTCCTAGAATTTTTCACACCTTTTCGGGCTCGTCGCAATTTTCACACCTTTTCATGCTCCTCGCATTTTTCACACCTTTTCATGCTCCTAGAATATTGACAGCTTTTCATTGTCCTCAAAATAGTCACACGTTTTCATGCTCCTCGCATTATTTACACATTTTCATGCTCCTCGCATTTTTCACACTTGTCATGTTCCTTGCATTTTATACACCTTTTTATGCTCCCCACATTTTTCACACCTTTTCATGCTCCTCGCATTTTTCACACCCTTTCATGCTCCTAGAATGTATGACAGATTTTCATTGTCCTCAAAATTGTCACACGTTTTCATGCTACTTGTATTTTTCACACCTTTTCATGCTCCTCTCACTTTTCACACCTTTTTATGCTCCTCGCTTTTTTTACACCTTTTCATGCTCCTCGCATTTTTCATACCTTTTCAGGCTCTTCATCTTTTTTTTTTTTTTGCTCCTCTCATTTTTCACACCTTTTTATGCTCCTCGCATTTTTCACACCTTTTCATGTTCCTCGGCTTTTTTTTTTTGCTCCTTGCATTTTTCACACGTTTTAATGTTCCTTGTATTTTTCACACCTTTTTATGCTCCCCACATTTTTCACACCTTTTCCTGCGCCTCGCATTTTTCACACCTTTTCATGCTCC